>NC_090445.1:1412623500-1412926531 GCF_031143425.1 Pleurodeles waltl | reverse complement strand
AAACAATTCAGAACACAAATTTAGAAAAAATACATCTAGCTATGGAAACTATCAAAACAGCACAGTTGGTACCTAGATGGGAATGGCATAAAATGCATTACAATCACATTGTCATATCTACCTATCCATGGTATGGGTCAGCAAACAGAATCAGTCTTCTTCCTCAGGTCATCAATCGATCAGCAGAGCATCAGGCTCTCAGTCAGAGAGTATGAGCCCATTAACAGAATCTCAAGTCTCTTCTTCTCTCAAATCGCATCTCATAACGGGGTAAGATCTGAAGTCTTTTCCCTCTCTTGCGTTGTTATATCAAAGTCACCTAAACTATCCCCTAATTCCCCACTGGTCAGTCAATCGTTCATTTATACACTACACAATAATATTTCTATACCAAATCTATGAATTCTAATATTTCACTCTTCTCATGAAGTTGATTGATCCATTTTACGATGTCCTCATCATCCGGCTCGTCAGGTAACAAATTTGTTGCATCTTCATCTCCAGTCATTGTCTTCATTGTTCGCATCCTGGGAAAGTACATCTCACACACATTACACACAAGTTGATACATTACTGGGGACATCATCTCCTGTCCGTCGGTTCCCAGAGAAAGCTTTGGTTAAGCACTTTTAATAAGACAATGGATTTTTCACAGTTTAGTTCACTCTGTCAGCGTTTTATTAAATGCTGAGAAATACAGCTTCTGCATTAGGCCTGGCAAAATTAGACCAAGACACTCTCTAAGTTAAGGCCTACAATTAATAATCTAATGCTTACTTCATAACCCTAAATGTAACATATTACTACATTAATCTAATACATTTACAATATTCTATCAGTATTAATCATTAATTAGTACATTTCGTGAACACTAGTGGCCATCATTCGAGGTCACATTTTCAAACGTGTGCATTATTTTCTATGTTATTTCAGTTTCTACAAAATTCAATTATTTAAAATACATAAACACTCATTAATAATTTCTAGTTAAGACACCTGCTTCAGCAATCCCTACTCTGATGACTAAAAGTGTCATCACACCAATTACCACCCACAAAACCTTTACAATTCTATTTCTTCAAAATTTGGTCTTCTCCTTGAATGTTCCCTATAAATTCTTTCCCTTTTCTTTTCTTCCCTCCTCTGATTATTCTTAGACTTTTTAAATTTAATCTTTTTACATAATTTGCAGAATCCCCATATATTCCTAATAGACAACCCACAACAATTAGTATTCCCTGTATTATTTTCAATAGTATCCCATTCCTAATGCTACTGAGCCAATTTCCCACTGAAGCAAACCCCTTACCAACCTTTTCCCGAACACCTGGTTCTTTCAATTCCTTCAAATCACTACTTGCATTAGTCAGATTAGTAAGTAAGTCTCTTATCTCTTTACTATTGTTAGGAATATACAAACAACAATGCCTAGAATTAATCATTTTACAGACTCTGCCATCCTTCACTAAAAGAATGTCTAAAGCAAGACGATTTTGAAGAGTCATAGCTCTATCCGCAGCTAATTCAGTATATATCAGGAGTATAGCCCCTGAAAAATTTGTCAGCATGTTATCCACAAGAGTCTACAACTTTTGAATCCTAATTGAATTCAGTATGACTCCCACTGAAGGAATCACTGCACCAAATATATCTCCCACTATAGCAGAAGAGGACTCCCTCCTCTGTCTCTTATGATGTAATTCAGTCACTTTCAGAAACTTTTTCAAATCCTCCATTTGATAAATCTTTGGGAAAACTATCCCCAAATAACATGTCTCATACCATCCTCTTAGAAGATGGTAATAAGCATTAATTCCACAAATATAATAAATCCCCAGAATCGCAGGGTCCTGCCTATTCAACATAAAAGTCTATTTACTCTGAAAAAAAAAACCCACAAGCCTGCATTCACTCGTACCCACAAATAAAGTGTCAGTGTGCAACTTAGGCCCACATTTACAAAGCTTCCCTACGTGTAGTGCATCTAAAGCTAATTTCCCTTGCGTTTTAATTGCAGTGTAAGCATTATTATTCTAGTAAGTCGTTTTCTCTAAGCCTTTTTCTAATTTTTCCTTTAATGCCTTTCTTCTGTCGTCAGTATGATCTAAGAAGCTCTTCTCTAAAGGTGTAAGCAAGCATGTTAGGTTATTCTTATGTGCATAAGCTGTGCCACACGTCAATGTAGGTTCAAAGAATCCTCTAACTAACACTATGGCCCTCATTACAACCCTGGCAGTTTGTGATAAAGCGGCGGCAATACCGCCAACAGGCCGGCGGTAATAAACAAGAAATAATGACCACGGCGGAAACTGCTCAGACAGCCAGTTTAACACACCGACCACCAGGGCGAAACCAACAGGCTCCACAGCAGTAACCTCCAACAGCCAGGCAGAAGACAATGTACCATCCACAGTAATATGACACACTCATCCACCACCTTTTCCGGGGCAGTGCCAATGACATCAAAAGCCTGACGAAAACACTGCACAGAAGGGAAACAATTTACCTTTGGACACTCAGGGAAGAACCACGCCGTCACGGAGCCCGAGCTGCATATCTTCCCCATATTCTTCTACCTTCTGCTCCATTACGAACACCAACGCTGGCGAAGACGGCCACGGTCAGTACTGCCACCTAGCACACAGGGAGAGGAGGAAAAAGAGAGTGGCACACACATGCAGCACGCAACACCCCCAACACCACACACAACTAGCTGCAGTAACATAACATATACACCTCGTACCCCTCAGGAATAATGCAAGGACAACAACTATAGTGTAAAAAGGCTGTAATAAGATAAATATAGGTGAAATACGTGCATCAAATAAAAAAAAATATACACATATATACAATGCAAAGGACACTGCCCAGTCTTCAATGTCCATGGCCCACAGGGCCACATCACAAAGTCCAAGGCCCAACTTCACTCCTGCAACAACACAGAAAGAGCACTGCAGGGGCATCAGGTCCAAAACAGACAGGCACCTATGGGGGATAGGGAATGTGGGGGCACCTCAGCCGGAAGATGGTACAACGCCACTGGTCCTGGAGGGGCCAACATGCCCTGTGATTGGTCCTGGGGAGTGCAAGGCCACAGTCTCTCAAGTGGGTGACTTGCCCACTGGTCCTGGAGGGGGCATTGTGCCCAGTGAGCTTCATCCTGGGAAGGATGTTGTGAGTGGATGCCTTCTCCACTGGTTCCGAGAGGGCATTGTGCCCAGTGAGCTTTATCCTGGGAAGGATGGCGTGAGTGGATGGCTTCTTCCACTGGTTCTGGAGGGGGCATCATGCCCTGTGATGCTGATCTGGGAGAGTGCAAGGTCACAGTCTCTTACCTGGGTGTCAGACCCACAGGACTTGCAGGGCCAGGCCGCACTACAGCCCATGGACGCAGGACTACACACTATCCGCCAGCGGTGACGGCTGCTCAGTGGTGGCAGTGGTGGTGCTGGTGGCGGTGCTGGTGGCGGTGGGGGTAGGCTCCAGCCCTTCCCCTGAATTCTCCGACAGCTGCCCACTGGGGCTGCTGCTGCTGGCAGTGGTGCTGGTGGCGGTGCTGGCAGTGGTGGGGGGAGGCTCCAGCCCTTCCCTTGCAGTCTTGGACGGCTGCCCACTGGGACTGCTGCTGCTGGCAGTGATGCTGGTGGTGGTGCTGGTGGCAGTGCTGGTGCTAGAAGTGGTGGGGGAGGCTGCAGCCCATTCCCTGCAGCCTTGGATGGCTGAACCACCATGATTGGTGGTATGGGCTCCGACTGAGTCCCAGCACCAGGCCTCTTGTCCTTTTTGCCTCCTGGTGCAGGATCCTTGCCCTTCCTGCCAGCAGCTGGGGATGGTTTCTTGCTCCTTTTGGCAGCAGCCGGGGACTGCTCCTTGCCCTTTTTCTCAGCAGCCAGGGATTTCTCCCTGCCCTTCCTTTTACCAACTGGGGGTGCCTCCTTCCCTTCCTTTTTTGCAGCTGGGGGTGCCTCCTTGCCCTTCCCTGCAGCAGCTGGGGGTGCCTACCTGCCCTTCCTTGCAGCACTTGGAGCAGGCACCCTATCAGTGTGGCTGCCTGGTGCCTGGGATACACTCCCACCTGGTGTATCTGTGGATACTACTGTGCCACTGGACTGGGTGGCTGAGGTGCTTGCCTGGGTTTTGACTACCATGGCCTGGCATGAGGGACGGGGAAGGGCTAGGGAATGTTGGTGAGGAAAAGCTTCTTAGGGACATTGGGGCTGGAAGAGGGAGATGGTTTGGGAATGGAGGAAGGGGGAGTCGTGGCAGGAGGTGTCAGTCTGCTGTGTTTGGGTGCAGGTTTATGGGCTGGATGCTGTTGTGAGGTGGATGGCTGTTGGGTGTCTGAGGGCTGCGTCGCAGTGGGAGAGGGCACAGGGGACATTTGCATGGAAGTGGGGGTGGTGACTGCCAGTGAGGGTCGTGTGCTGTTAGGTGTGCTGGTGATGGGGGTAGTGGATGAGGATGTAGTGCATGCAGGTGTGAGTGTAGACGCAACTGGGAGGGAGGTGGAGTACAAGGAGGAGGGGGCCACAGTGGAGGCAGTGGATATTGGTATTTCTGATTCTGGATGGTGTTTGTGTGAGTGCCTGCAGGATGAAGTATGGTGCTTGTGTTTGCCATGTCAACTCTTGTGTGTTGACCTAGGTGCAAGCTCGTCTGACTGTGTGCTTGGGATAGGTTGGTGTTGAGGGGAATGAGATTGGGTAGAGGAAGTTGGAGGGGGGAGGCTAGAAACAGGGACAATGGCTGCCATCAGAAAGGAGGCCAGAGCCTGGATTGATCTCTGTTGGGCCGCTGTGCCAGTGTGAATGCTCTCCAGGAATACATTTGTCTGTTGCATTTGGGTTGCCAGCCCCTGGATGGCATTCACAATGGTTGACTACCCAACAGAGATGGATTGCAGGAGGTCAATAGCCTCCTCACTCAGGGCAGCAGGGCTAACTGGGGCAGGGCCTGATGTGCCTGGGGTGAAGGAAATGCCGACCATCCTGGGTGATCGGGCACGGGAAACTTGCTGAGGGGCTGCTGGGAGGGTGGTCCTGGTACAGGGCGTGACGGCTGTACCTGTAGCTGGGATGCGCACGGAGGTGTCCGCCACCACCAGGGAGCTTCCATTGAAGGAGGAATCCGAGTCTGAACTATCCCCTCCTGTCTCCGCCATGGTGCTCCCCCTCGCCCTCCGTCCCACTGATGCCCTCACCGTCGGTGGATTCAGCATCCTGGGTCCTGTGGGATGCAGCTTCCTCCGTCGCCGGTGCTTCTGCTCCTCCGCCAGATGATGCTAATGCACATGAGGACAGGGTGGCAAAACAAAAAGGGGGGAGAATGGAGACAAAGGATACACTTGGTCAATGGCGGCAACAAAATCACAGTTGCCGTACATGACTCACACACACAGGGAACAGCCCTACGCACTAGGCAATACACTACCAATCACAATGCTAGACACCAGCCCATGGATAGGGACACCTAACGCCAATTGCACCATACCTGAGACCCATAGACCTCTGTCCAGTAGTGGATGCCTACTAGCTTGGTTGAAGGTATTTTACATCAGAACCCTGCCCAACATAGCACCTACTCTGCAATGTCAGGCCTGGCCTAGGGGCACCCACAGGCCCACATCCCCCACCCGGATCCCATCCCACCAGGCGCAAGTTGTATATTGGGACACTGTACTCACCCCCTTGTGGCTGCTGTGATGCCCCCAAGTGCCCGTCCTTCTCCGGATAGGCCACCACCAGTATGCGGGCCATCAGGGGATCAGGGTTCAGCGGGCACCCCTTCCTCGTTGGGAGCCTACCCCAGCAGGGCCTCTGCCGTCTTCCATGCCCAGTGTCTCAGGTCCTCCCACCGTTTGCGACAGTGGGTGCTCTGCCTGCTGTAGACCCCCAGGGTGCGCACGTCCTTGGTGAGGGCACCCCATATTCCCTTTTTCTGATGGGCGCTGACCTGCAGGGAAATGGACTCAGGGAAAGGTATTAGTCCGACTGCCCTGCCTGTTACACTCATGGCCCACTATGCCCCTTCCCATCCCCATTATCACAGACATGGCCCACCATACATGCTGCACGCTGCCCATGGCATATCCACCCCCGACATGAGCCCTTCACACTCAGCACTCCATGCATTCACGCCCCATGTATCGTACTCACGGTTTACCCACCTGTTGGTCTGGAGGCCTATACAGCAGTCGGTACTGGGATAGGACCCCATCCACCAGTCTTTCAAACTCAGCCGAGATGAAGGCAGGGACCCTTTCCCCATTGACACGAGCCATGGTCAGTTCCAGACACAGATCACAGCAGCACATACAGTGTAGGTCCTCTCCTATTGAAGGTCAGGTAGTAAGTTAATGAACAGGTAGAAAATGGCAGTGGCCATTGTTAACCAATGAGGAGTTGCAGGGTGGTTTTTCGTCCACCTCCCTCAACGGCGCACAAAGTCAGCGGAATTACCTAATTTCCACCTCACCCTCCAAACAAGACAGGCGGATGCCATTTTAGGGGGGGTGCAGGCCATGGCTCCTAACTGCATCACAGTACATATGTGCACCATTTGGACATCTCCGACAAAATATTGTTACAATCACAACATGCAATGAAGTGTAGTGAGTAGTGGTTGGAAATAAGAGATACTGACCACCTGCTCACCATTTTGCCCATAGGTTGCAACTGCTGCGGATGAATAGGAGATGGAGACCTCCCCCCGTGTAAAGACCCCTGGTGGACTTGGCAACAATGAAGGACAGACACATTATCCTCACCTATAGTCTTGACAGGGCCACAATCACAGAGCAGTGTCCCCATTTGGAGCCTGACCTAATATCTGCTATCCGTCACCCCACCGGCAAGTGCTATCTGTGCGCCATTTCCTGGCAAGTAGCTCCTTCCAAGTGACAGTGGGCTTGGCAGCTGGAATGTCTCAGCCAGTGTTCTCAATAGTGCTGACCAGAGTGTTGTCTGCCCTGATTAAACACATGTGCAGCTACTTCGTTTCCCCCAGGTGGAGGATTTGGACACAGTGAAAGCTGATTTTTATGCAATGGGACATATCCCCAACATTATTGGGGCAATTTATGGTACACATATTGCTTTTGTCCCCCCCCCCCGGAATGAACAGCAGGTGTTCTGAAATCGAAAGAGCTTTCACTCCATAAATGTGCAGATGGTGTTCCTGGCAGACTAGTATATCTCCCATGTCAATGCAAAATATCCTGGGTATGTGCATGATGCCGTTATCCTGAGGAATAGCAGCATCCCATATTTGATGGCTCAACTCTAGAGGCACAGGGTGTGGCTAATAGGTGAGCCCTGGTTTGCACCCTGTACATGTTGGTGTATGGGTATGGTGTGGGCCCTAAGGGTTGGTGTGTGGCTAACAGTTGTCCCTCGATATTTGCAGGTGACTCTGGTTACCCCAATCTCTCATGGCTACTGAACCCTGTGAAGAATCCCAGGACAAGGGCAGAGGAACGTTACAATGAGGCACATGGGTGAACAAGAAGAATTATAGAGAGGACCTTTGGCCTCCTGAAGGCCAGGTTTCATTGCCTCCATCTAACTGGTGGATCCCTGTACTACTCAACCAAGAAGATCTGCCAGATCATCTTAGCATGCTGTATGTTGCACAACCTTGCCTTACTTTGCCAGGTGCCTTTTCTTCAGGAGGGGGAGGCTGTAGATGGCCGTGTGGCAGCAGTGGACCCTGTGGACAGTGAAGATGAGGAGGCAGAGGATGAGGATGAGGACAACAGAAGTGCAATAATTCGACAATACTTCCAATGACACACAGGTAAGACAGTGTAGCTTCACATTTAAATGACTGTTTTGTGTTTAACATTGTCACTGGCAGGCTGATTTTCCCACTTCTATGACCATTTATTGTACCCTTCTGCATCTCTATTTGCAGGTATTTATGCCCCACCTTCGCTCCTGGTGTGTTGACTGCAGCCAACTACAGGTCATTCCTATGTATACATTACTGTACAGTTGATTTTCAATCTTTAAACCTTGTTAAACTAACACATACTTAAATCATTTGACATACTCCATACTTGTATTTTTTTCAAAGGGTGTTTAATTAAGTGCTAAGAAGTAGAGGGGGATGTGCAATGGGCTGGGGAGATGATGGAGGAAAGTCCAGGATAGAGTCCAGTCTATTTGTATCACAGGCGTATTGTCCGAGGGGGCATAGGAAGGGAAGCAATGGCAGTTCAAGGTGGACAGGGTGACAGAGTGGGACACAAGGGTGACAATCAGGAGAGTCTTATTTCCTGGCGGGGTCTTGGCAATAGTCTCTGGCTTCTGCCTGGATCGCAGGGAACTTTTGCAGGGTGGTATTCCTTCTGCAGGGGGAGGGGTGCTGGTGGCCTGTTGGGCCTGTAACGGGGCCTCCTGTCCACTAGCGGCAGCGGAGGTGGAGGGCTGTTCATCGGTTTGGCTAGTGGTAGGGCCAGGTGGGCTGCCACTGCCTCCCTCATAGTGTTGGCCATGTCTGCCAGCACCCATGCAATGGAGACCAGGGTGGTGTTGATGTCCTTCAAGTCCTCCTTGATCCCCAGGTACTGTCCCTCCTGTAGCTGCATGTTCTCCTGCAGCTTGTCCAGTATCTGGCCCAGCGTATCCTGGGAATGTTGGTATGCTCCCAGGATCGCGGTGAGTGCCTCCTGGAGAGTCAGTTCCCTGGGTATGTCCTCCCCTGTCGCATAGCAGTCCTCCCAGCTTTCCTGTTGTCCTGTGCCACTGACCCCATGTCCCTGATTGTTCTGTGTTTGTGAGGTGGCCTATGGTCCCTGTAGTAGTGGACACACTGCTGATTGACGTGTCCTGGGGACAGAGGTGTGGGCCCGCTGGGTGGGTGCTTTGGTGGTGTTTCCTGAGGGGGGATAAGAGTGTGCTTGGGTAACGACTGTCTGGAGATCCCTGACAGGCCAGGTTGGTCATCCAGATCCAGGCGAGCAGGGCTGCTGTCATCACTGTGGGCCTCTTCGTGGGAGGAGGGCACTGGATGTTGCTGGCACCTCTTCTCCGGTGACATCGGCCGGGGGACCTGTGGGGATGGAAATGCAGTATTATTGTTTCTGCGTGTGACATCTTGTGCAGTGGTGTGTTGCCCTCTATGGTTGTGATTGCCCTGGCAGCTTTGACTTGTGTGAGTAGTCATTTTGTGGGCTATGTGATTGTCTCTAGTGTGCATGCTTTAGTGATGGGTGTCCATGCAGGTCTGTGATGGGTGTCCATGCATTGGTGTTGCATGCAGGCCTTGGTATTGGGATGAGTGGGTTATGATGGTACGGTATGTGGGAGGTGGTGGAATGATGGGAGTGAGGGTAAGGGTGGGGGTTTGTGATGGCATGCAGGTAGGGGGGCTGATAGAAATAGAGATTTGACTAACCAGAGTCCAGTCCTCCTCGGTTATCCGCTGCAGTGGCGATATGTTGGCCGCAGTCGGCATGGCCATAAGTGGAATTTACCGCCAATGTTATAATGAAGGCCTATGTCATTATCCTTAGTTACTCTACTCAGATACCTAATGATAGGAACAAACGAAAACGCAACATATTGATTAGAATAGAAATATTGAATATACTCCTGGTTATAGAATCTTGTTAGTAGCAGACTCCAACATATCCTATAAGTTAACAGCAACCTATGATAGGTGACTCCTTTCTCGACTGACGAAGGAATCTGCGTACACACAAGACAATCGTTTGCATCCATCGTCTCAACATACTCACTCAATAAGCCATATAAGACATTAGAAGAAAGTTATCCTTGCGCATTAGTATAATCATGCAAATACTTCTCATCCAACTTAAGGATGATAGAGGGGCCAGCCACCGCAAGGGAGCTCCCATCAGAGGAGGAGTTGCTGTCGCTGATGTCACCTCCTGTCCCCGCCGTGGAGCTCCCCTCGCCCTCCTTCCCACTGGTGGCTTCAGACTCTGTTCCATCCACACTACTCCAAACAGGCATTGCCCATGCAGCATGCTCACAGTGTACTCACCTGTTTGTCTGGAGGACCGTAGAGTAGCGTGTACTGGGGGAGGACCCCATCCACAAACTTCTCCAACTCCTCCGAAGTGAAGGCAGGTGCCCTTTCCCCAGACACATGTGCCATCGTCGCTTCCAGACTGAAGTCACAGCAGCACTTGCAGTGTAGGTCCTCTCCTGTCGAAGGTCAGGTATCAAGTGAGTGAACAGACAGAAAATGGCGGTCACGTCCGCGGCGGTGCGTACCGTCGCTGCCAGCGTACATCGTCATTGGCTCCTGGGACCCATAGGGTCCAATGTTAACCAATGCAGGATTGTGCTGTGGTCTTCGACCGCCTACCGCGACGGTATAGAACGCCAGCGCAGTTTCCTCATATCCCCTTGTCCCACCTTACAGGTCAGGCAGCCACCATTTCAGGGGGCCACATGGCATTAATATTAACTGTGTCACACCTATCTAGGCCTTGCAATCACACAGTAACAGGCACATTGCGGATTTACAAATGTTTGCTAATGACATTTAGTAATACCTCAGTGTTGACTGACTCTCTGCTCACTCTTTTCCTCCATAGGGCACGTCCACTGGGGCAGGTGGTGAGATGGCGACATCCACCGGTGTACAGACCGCTGGTGGACCTGTCGACAATGGAAGAGAGACATGTAATATTCACCTACAGACTTGATTGTGCAACAATCCATGAACTGTGTGCCCAGTTGGAGCCAGACCTGATGTCAGCAATCCGCCATCCCACAGGAATCCCCCCTCAAGTGCAGGTCCTGTCAGTACTCTAGTTCCTGCAAGTGGGTCTTTTCAAACAACGGTGGCCATTACATCAGGGATGTCACAGGGGAAACATCCTTTTTTACGACTTTTTTTTTCCGAAGGTCGTGGTCAATGAAAGCGCAACAACGCTTTTTTTAACCACGACTTCGGTTTTTTGTGCCTTAACTATGTATGTTCTGAACAACAAACATGCGTGGTTAAGGTACAAAGAAGGGACTTGGCGAAGGTAAGTGTGGGTTTAGGTTTTGGGGAGGGGGTGGGGGGTCAGGGGGTTTTAGGTTTTGGGGTGGGGTTGAGGGGTGGGGTGTTTTTGGTTTTGGGGAGTGGGTGGGGGGTCAGGGGGTTTTAGGTTTTGGGGTGGGGTTGGGGGGGTGGGACGTTTTTGGTTTTGGGGAGTGGGTGGAGGGTCAGGGGGTTTTAGGTTTTAGGGTGGGGTTGGGTGGGTGGGGCGTTTTTGGTTTTGGGGAGTGGGTGGGGGGTCAGGGGGTTTTAGGTTTTGGGGTGGGGTTGGGGGGGTGGGGCGTTTTTGGTTTTGGGGAGTGGGTGGGGGGTCAGGGGGTTTTAGGTTTTGGGGTGGGGTTGGGGGGTGGGACGTTTTTGGTTTTGGGGAGTGGGTGGGGGGTAAGGGGGTTTTAGGTTTTAGGGTGGGGTTGGGGGGGTGGGGCGTTTTTGGTTTTGGGGAGTGGGTGGGGGGTCAGGGAGTTTTAGGTTTTGGGGTGGGTTTGGGGGGGTGGTGCGTTTTTGGTTTTGGGGAGTGGGTGGGGGGTCAGGGGGTTTTAGGTTTTGGGGTGGGGTTGGGGGGGTGGGGTGAGGAATGTAGGGTGAATGGTGCCTATTGCTAATGATTTTATCAGGAATGCCTTTACAACGAAATATCGTTGTTAAGGCATTCGTGGTAAAATCATTAGTAGTAAGGACGAGGTCGGTGTTCCGACCTCGTTCTTAAGGCAGTAGTTTTTTTTGCAGTCGTTGTTTCGTCGTACAGTCATGTCACAGCCTATGTTCTCAAATGTGTTGTCCAGAGTGTTGTCTGCCCTGCTTAAACACATGCGCAGCAACATCGTTTTCCCTCAGGTGGAGGATTTGCCTAGAGTGAAAGGTGACTTCTATGCCCTGGGACATATCCCCAACATCATAGGTGCCATTGATGGGACACATGTGGCCTTAGTACACCTTGCAGGAGTGAACAGGTGTACAGAAACCGGAAGAGCTACCATTCAATGAATGTGCAGATGGTGTGTTTGGCCGACCAGTACATCTCCCATGTGAATGCCAAGTTTCCTGTCTCAGTGCATGACGCTTACATTCTGAGGAATAGCAGCATCCCTTATGTGATGGGGCAACTGCAGAGGCACCACGTGTGGCTAATAGGTGAGGACAAGGACCCTATACCCTGTGAATAGTTGTCTGGGTCTGGGGTGATCCCTAAGGGATAGTGTGTGTCTAACAGTTGTCCCTCGACATTCGCAGGTGACTCTGAGTACCCCAACCTGTCATGGCTACTGATCCCAGTGAGAAATCCCAGGTCAAGGGCAGAGGAATGTTACAATGAGGCACATGGGTGAACTAGGAGAGTGATCGAAAGGACCTTTGGCCTCCTGAAGGCCAGGTTCCAGTGCCTCCATATGACAGGTGGTTCTCTCTACTATTCACCAAAGAAGATGTGCCAGATCATTGTGGCCTGCTGTATGCTGTACAACCTGGCTTTGCGACAACAGGTGCCTTTTCTGCAGGAGGATGGTCCAGATGGAGGTCCTGTGTCAGCTGTGGAGCCTGTGGACAGTGAAGAAGAGGAGGCAGAAGAAGAGGATATCGACAACAGAAACAACGTTATCCAGCAATACTTCCAGTGAGACACAGGTAAGAAGATGTCACTTTCTCCCACCTCTCATACAATTGTTAGACCCATCATCTGTCTGTCACTTTCACCCAGTGTATGGACCTTGACTTGTCACTTTGCCTTTCCATTTAACAAATGTGGATCCCACTGTGTGACCTCTGCTATATTACCTCATGGAGTAGAGCTGTGTTACATCGGTATGTTGACAATACAATCAACATTGCTATATTCCATAGTTATTGCAAATACACATTTGTGAAAGCACAGACTGACTCCAGCTTGTTTTGTGATTCAAGGGTGTTTATTTCAGTGCAAAATAGTGGAGGGGGTTGTACAATGGGTAGGGGTGATGGTGGAGGATTGTCCATGGCAGAGTCCAGTCTATTTGTTTCACAGGTGCATTGTCCAAAGGGGCATAGGAAGTGGAGCTAGGGCAGTTGATGGATGGACAGGGTGACAAAGTGGGGCAGAAGGATGACATTCAGGGGGGTCTCATTTTCTGGTGGGGGTCTTGGCATTGTTCTCTGTCTTTGTCCTGGATCTCAGGGACCGTTTGCGTGGTGGTTCTCCTTCTGCAGGGGGTGGGGTGCTGGTGTCGTGGTCCTGTGGCGTTGCCTCTTGTCCATTAGCGCCGGCGGAGGTGGTGGGCTGTTCATCATCCAGGCTAGTGTCAGGGGCCCCTTGTTGTGCCACAGTGTCTCTCCTGGTGTTCACAAGGTCCTTCAGCACCCCTACAATGGTGACCAGGGTGGTGTTGATGGACTTAAGTTCCTCCCTGATCCCCAGATACAGTTCTTTCTGCAGCTGCTGGATCTCCTGAAACTTGGCCAGTACCGTTGCCATCGTCTCCTGGGAATGATGGTTCCCTCCCATGATGTTGGAGAGGGCCTCGTGGAGACTGGCTTCCCTGGGCCTGTCCTCCCCCTGTCGTACAACAGTTCGCCCAGTTCCCCTGTTTTCCTGTGCCTCTGTCCCCTGAACCGTGTGCCCACTGCCAATGCCCCCAGGTCCCTGATTTTCTTGGGGTGGTGGGTTTGCCTGGGTTCCCTGTAGTGGTGGACACACTGCTGCTTGAAGTGTCCTGGGGACAGAGGGATGGGCCTGATGGGTGAGTGCTGTGCTGGTGTTTCCAGAGGGGGAGGCTTTGTGGTGGCTTGTGCCAGTGTCAGGGGAACCGACTGTCCTGAGTTCCCAGATGGGCCGGGCTGGTCATCTTCATCCAGTTATGGGTGGGTGACCCTGTACTCCAGTGCTTGCATTCTTGTGCAGGACCTTGTGTGATATTAGGTTTGGGGTCTGTGTGGGTATCTGTAGTGGACATGCTTTGGTGATGGGTGTCCATGCTTTGGTGTTGCATGCAGGGCTTGGTGTTGGGATGTGTGGGTTGTGATAGTGGGACACTTGTGAGGTGTTGGAGTGATGGGGGTGAGGTATGTGATAGCATGCAGGTAGGGTGGCGTTTGTAATAGTTAAGGTTTGACTTACCAGGGTCCATTCCTCCTGCTACTCCTGTGAGGCCCTCAGGATGCAGTATAGCCAAGACCTGCTCCTCCCATGTTGTTAGTTGTGGGGGAGGAGGTGGGGGTCTGCCGCCAGTCCTCTGTACTGCAATCTGGTGTCTTGAGACCACGGAACTCACCTTCCCCCGTAGGTCGTTCCACCTCTTCCTGATGTCATCCTGTGTTCTTGGATGCTGTCCCACTGCATTGACCCTGTCCACGATTCTGCACCAGAGTTCCAGCTTCCTAGCTATGAGGTGTGCTGCACCTGTGATCCGAATAGCTGTGGCTCTACCCGGACGATGTCCTCCACCATGACCCTGAGCTCCTCCACAAAGAACCTGGGGTGTCTTTGCGGTGCCATGGTGTGGTGTGGGTGATGTGTGAGGTGGTGTATGTTGTGATGTGTGAGGAGGTGTGTTTGTGGGTGTTGTCAGAGGTGCATGGATGTTGTGTGAATGATGGTGTGTTGTGTGCCTGTGGATGCTAGTGTTGTTTCTGGTGGTGTCTCTCTCTGGGCTTCTTTCTCAATTTTTGTCGTAGGGGTTTGTGGGTGATGTGGGTGTGTATTTTATATTGTATTGAGTGTGTGGGAGTGGTGTGTGTATGTGTATTTGGAATTGTCCAATGTGGTTGTGTTTTGTAAATGTGTGTGTATTTTGAGCGCGGCGGTGTGTACCGCCAATGGAATACCGCGGTTGAAAGACCACCGCGTGGATTCGTGGGTCGTGATAGTGGATTTACTGCCAATGTTGTAATGAGGGCCTTAGTTCCTCTTTTCTCGTAGTATCTACTTCTTCCTCTATTGTTGGTTCAACAACCACCTCTTCCCTTTTCTCCACTTGCGATTTCGGTCATTTATCTCTTTTCAGCGATCCTTCTGTCAGTTTTCTCTTCAAGACTGAACTTGAACCCTTGTTTTTCTCTGTGGTGTTTTCGCTTGACGGACCTGCAACTGGTTCAGAAGGAGTCATGTCACTTTGACTTTGATCCACCTCAACTCCTTCCCCTTCTCGGTCTGGCAATTGCTTTCTTTGTCTCTCAGAATCGTCTACTTCTGGGAGAACCCTCTCTGGATTAGGCTCTCCTGCTGCTTCAGTTGAGATACGTTCTCCAATATTCTCCTGGAGATCTCCACCCTCGTCTCTCACAGGAGTAACTGAACCATCCTCAATAAGCTCTGTTTCAGTCTCAGTTCCTCTTGGTTCTTTTTCTGGTGCTGTGATTTGCATCACTGTTGTTGGTACTCTCAACAATGCTTCTTCATTATCCAGTGGACATGCCACTTTCTTTGTGTGACTTGCGTGAATCCAGTTCGGGATCCCAGCACACTTCACAGCTGTCATAGTAGTTAGGACCACCTGATACGGTCCCTTCCAACGTGGCTTCAAACACATCTTTCTCACCTGCTTTCAGACAACAACCCAGTCTCCGGCTCTCAGGTTGTGCCCTGAGTCATGGATCGGTGGCAGTGTGGTGGCCTCCACCTGCTGAGAGAAAGAGCGGACTACAGAAGCCAGACCCTTGCACTAATCCAACACCATATCATCTGTAATGTTGACAAGTGCATTGGCTGGTACTGCTGGCAAATGCATTGTTCTGCCCATGAGTATGTCATGGGGCAACAAGCCTGTCGTTCTATCAGGTGTCTTTCTTATTGACATTGGCACCAAAGGCAATGTGTCAGGCCATTCCAGATCCGTAGCTGCACACATCTTTGCAAATCTCGACTTCAAGGTACCATTCATCTGCTCCACTAGTCCTGAAGTTTTGGGTGGTAGTACAATGCAACCTCTGCTCAATGCTCAATGCTGCACATAGTAATTTAATCACTTCATTATTGAAGTGACTTCCCTTGTCTGATTCTAAAGAGATCGGAAACCCAAAACTGGGTATCAGTTCCCTAAGCAGCAGTTTCGCTACTGTCAGGCTATCATTTCCCCTTGTAGGGCATGCTTCAATTCAATGACTAAAGATGCAAATGATCACCAACACATATCTCAAACCTCCACACACAGGCATCTCAATAAAATCCAACTGCATTCTGCTGAATGGACCTCCTGCTCTTCCAATATGGCTCAAATTAACCACTGTCCTATTCCCAGCATTTAATTGCTGACAAATGACAAACAATGGCATACTGCTTCAGCACTTTGTCTAAATTTGGGGTTGAACCAGTCAATCTTGAACAGACGTACCATGGCATCCCTCCCAATGTGCGCCTGACCATGATAGTACCTTGCCATTTGAGACAGCAGCCTGTTTGGCTAAACCAGTTGACCCTCCTCATAAACACACAATTGATCCTGTCTTTGAACACATTTAATTTTACTCCATGAACTTTTCTCCTCTTTGTCAACATTACTCTGTAAAGATTTTAATTCTTCCAAAGTGTCAATCACTTTCAATGCATAACTCTTACATTTGGTGTCTTCTTCAGGTAACAATTCCCACTTGTCCTTGAATGATCTACAGTTCAATGCGCAACACCTTGCGAAATGATCCGCACATCCATTCCCCAATGACACAGTCCTGCGACTTTAGATGTACACTACATTTTACCACAGCAATCTCTTCAGGTAATTGAACTGCATATAGCAGCTCTTTTATTCTTTCACCATTTCTCACTGGTGTTCCAGAAGAGGTCAACCTGTCTGCAACCATAATTGACCAAAATCATGAACTATTCCGAATCCATATTGGCTATCCGTGTAGATAGTGACTCTCAATCGAGCAGAAACATGGCATGCCCTAGTAAGAGCAACCAATTACGCTACATGAGCAGAATACACTCATTGAAGCCAGGAAGCTTCTAAGGTACCTGTAATAGTGCACACAGCATATCCTGCTCACAGTGTCCCTGTATTGCCTCTCAGACAAGAATCATCAACAAAAATTATTTGATCATTCTCTTCGAATCGTGTATCTCTAATATAAGGTTTTGTGCACAAATCAGTTACTTCGAGACAATGATTTTCAACATCTTCCTCTTTCTCAATCTCGATAGTATCACTTGGAAGTAAATTTGCCGGGTTCAGCACTGTGCATCTTTTCAGTATCACGTTTGGTGTTCCCAAACTACTTGTCTCATACCTAGTTAACCTAGCATGAGTCAAGTATTGGGTTTTGTTCCTTGTCAGTAAAATCTCAATCGAATGAGGGACCATTACAGTCAGGGGATATCCCATCACCACGCCTTCACACTGTGAAAGACTCTGACCAACTGAGGCAACAGCACGCAAACAACCTGGTAAGGCTGCTGCAACTGGGTCCAAAGTAGCTGAAAAATATGCTACTGGGCGATGATCACCTCCATGGACTTGAGACAAAACAGACAACAAACATGCATCACGCTCATGACAAAACAATATGAAAGGCTTCGTGTAGTCAGGCATACCCAATGCTGGAGCTCTGCACAAACTCCCTCTCAACTCATTGAATGCTCTCATTTCATTCTGATCTTATACTATGGGATCTGTAACATCCTTATGGGGTCAACTTCTGCAATAGTCTTGAAATTTCTGAAAAATTAGGGATCCCTTGGCGGCAATAACCCACCATTCCCATGAACATCATGACATCTCTCTGTGTAGTCGGGGGACTAATCTGCAGTATCATTGTCATTCTCTCCCTGGATATTGTCCTCGACCCTTTCTCAATCTGATGACCCAAATATTTCACTACCTTCTGGCAGTACTGCAATTTCAGTGGTGACACTTTATGATCATATTTTCCCAAATGGTTCAACAGGGCAATCGAGTCATACTTACTCTTGTCCCTTGTGTTGGATGCAATCAATAGGTCACCAATGTACTGTACCAGAGTTGATGGAAAGCCAGTTCTAATGACTCCAAATTCTTTTTCAAGATCTGGTTGAACAAGGAAGGTGATTCTGTGTACCCTTGAGGAATCCTGCACCAGCAATAAGCCTGATCCAAAAATGTGAAACAAAAGAGAAATTGGCTATCCTCATGAAGAGGCACAGAAAAGAACGCCTGTGACTTATCAATGACTGTAAACCACTCTGCCTCACATGGAATCTGGAACATTATCACAGCTGGATTTGGCACTAAGGGACAGCACTTGATCACAATCTCATTTCTTTTTCTCAAATCCTGAACAATTCGACCCTTCCCACAGGGCTTCTTCAAACCCATTATCAATGAATTTCATGGGCTGCTCAATACCTCTTTTAACACTTGCAGCTTCACAAAATCTGCAATTATCTGGGCCACTTTTATCAGGACATCTTGTGTCATGTTGTACTGTGGAAGCTGCAGAAACACTGCATTCGGCTTCAAAGTAATCTTAATTGGCTCCACTCCTTTGATCCACCCTACTTCTGCCAAATTCCACACGTTCTCTTGTACTGTCCCTGCAAATCAGAATGTAGGTCTTTCACTGTGAACATCAGGAAAAACTCAATCAAGGGGTACTCCTCTTTTGTAGTTTCACACTCAGTTTCTGAGGCTGGGTCTTCTTCGTCATCACTATTTGTCTGAATCTCAATTCCATTGTTCAAGCAAGTAATCAAACAGTTTTTCTTACACAACAAGTCTCTTCCCAGTAGGGATACTGGACTCAAATCACAGACTACAAATGTATGCAGTGCCTAGAAGTTGCCAATCTCAACTTGCACTGGATCTATAATCGGGTTTGTCAAATACTGATTTGCTACTCCCACAACCTGAACTGTTCGTCCTGAAAGGGGCAAATTCAGAACCTCTGCACTTCTCACTATAGAGTGTGTAGTTCCTGTGTCCACCAAAAATGAGACTCTGTGACCCATAACCTTTCCCCTCACATAAGGTCCTCTATGATCTACTTCTAAAGAGGTAGCAAGCACACATCGCTCCTCATTTGAACTGTCACTCATCCATTCACCATTTATTTCATTCTCACTGTGTAACGGAAATTGGTGCACTGTGTTACTACTTCTGTCTTGTCTCTGACCTGTGACCTATTGAGAAAGCATCATCTGTTGCTGCTCCATCGGGGCTTGAGGTATTTGCATCTGCTGTCTAGGTACCCTGGGAACCTGCTGCTGCATTGGCTGCAATTGTGACACTTGTGCACGGGGTATTTGCACTTGTTGCATGGGCTGAAAATTCTGTACTTGATACACATTATTCTGAAAATTTGGATTTGGACCTCTTATTCTTGGTCCTCTTGCATTCTGAAATGTATTGATGTAATTACCTTGCTTAACAACACCATCCTGCACCATCATCGAACACTCCTGCTTCCGGTGTCCCACGGGTCCACAAATGTGACACAGCAATAGCTTCTTCATCCCCTGCACATCATTCTGAACCACTATAGTATTTAAATCTGGACCACAATTCATATTACCTCCACGACCCCTACCTCTCATCTGAGGCTGAGACACGACATTTTGCTGCGGCTGTGGCATCTGCTGCACAAAATTCCCTTGCACTCCTGTTTTAGCTGCCTTAATCTGCATCACCATTGCCTTCTCCTTCAAATTTTTCTGCTTCAACTCAGTCTTATCACTACAATATTTTGCATACTGCAACACCTCATCAATTGGCTTTGCTTGCCAGCAAATCAAATTACTCTTTATCATCTGACCTATTTCAGGTCTCAGTCCTTCAACAAATCTGAACACAAAATGCACCATGTCTTTCGGGTCAATTGCTTCTTTGCCACTGTACTCCTTGAATGTCTTCAACAATCTCTCATAGTATGCATGTATTGACTCCTTTACTTCCTGCATTGTCCTGTCAATTCTCTGTCAGTCAATTTTCTTGGGAGAAATCCTTGTTTTCAGAAATCCAATAACCTTATAGTAATATTTAATTACCTCAAGAGATAGTGCACCTCTACTTTAATCTCTCTCCGGTTCACTTGTTGGCCAATCTACAGCTCTCCTACACTCAACCCACAAGTCAGCTGGAACAACCATTTCCAGTAATGTGTTCAAGTCCTCCCACAAACACTTCGTGAGCTTCATGAACCTATCTGTCTGCTGATACCACTCTACTGGCTTCTCCCTAAATTTTGGATAATCATTTGTAAATGACACAATGTCACTCCTACTCTAAGGAACATGAACAAAATTTCCCCCTCGGATTTCCCTCATTGATAAAATCTTCACTAGACCTTTGCCTGTTGTACATTCTCAGTTACTTCTAGAGAATCTCTTTTCCTCCTGTCTCTTTTATTTACCCATCTGCCTTCTTACTTCTCTAAAGCTCCCCAAACCTGAGCACTCTGCAGTAATTCTTTAAGATGCACCTTCATTCTAGCTGACCTCATGTGTTCACAATCTTTTGCCTCAAAATCTAATCTGTAACTTCTCTTCATATACTTAGTTTTCTCAATTTATATGCATGCTTCTCTGCCTAATCTGCCAATCTCTGATGCACCTTGCCCACTTATCTTGTACTCCTTGGGCATAAGTATCTCAACTCTGCTTCTGTGTAAAATTCTAATCTATTCACCCCCATTGTTCCCTCAACTAGTTCACCTGCTCCATGCTTAATCTGATACAGTTGAATTGCTCCTCATCCTTAGAAGCATTATGTGGGGTATTCAGCTTGTGTAACCATTCAGTTAACTGATGAGCGGTCAGTCACCGTAACTAAATGTTATTTGCTTCGACCGGTGGCACCTGCTGTACCACTGCACTCATTGTCTGCAGTGTCGACAATTTCAAGCTCTCACCTGCATTTGGTCCAGTCACAGAATCTGGCAAGTGGACTGAAATCTAACAGTTTTCTTGATCCATCAAAAGTCTGACCCACAGAAGAGAGTACCTGAACTTGTCACTTGGTCCCCTTCTAATTAGACTCCGATACTGTGCTCCCTGTTCACTCATAAGTGGTTTCTTTTGTGCACATGATGGTACCGCTGGACCAACAGTAATCGGCAGCAATATTGCATCCGGGGCTGCTCTAGCACCTGTACACTGTGGAAGAGTGACTCCCATACTTTGATTTATTACCGGGGTCAAATCTGACAGTGTCCCTGTCAATGGCGTGAATCTCGGCATCACCTGTGGCTGCACTTGAGGCAACAAAATTGGAGTCGGCTCAGTCTGGACCACCATTGGTCTCAGAACCATTGGCTCCGTTGGCAACACTAAGTTCAAAGTCGTCTCTAGAATAGGCACATCAGGATAAATTCTCTGTATCTGTGGCGGCTGCATCTGTGTCTGAACTACAGGAGTAGTCAACACATTGGGGGTCATTACGACCCTGGCGGGTAATGTGGCGTCCGTACCGCCAACAGGCTGGCGGTACGGAGACCCATATTACGACCGCGGCGGTAGCGCCGCGGTCGCACCGCCGGGGCCGGCGGTTTCCCGCCGTTTTAGCCCCGGCGGTGATAATCCACCAGGGCAGGTCTGCAAGCAGCACTGCCCTGGGGATTATGACTCCCCTACCGCCAGCCTGTGTCTGGCGGTTTGCACTGCCAGGACGAGGCTGGTGGTAAGGGGTGTCCTGGGGCCCTAACAGGGCCCCGGCCAGTTTTTCACTGTCTGCATAGCAGACAGTGAAAAGCGTGACGGGTGCGACTGCACCCGTTGCACGGCAGCAACACCGCCGGCTCCATTAGGAGCCGGCTCCTATGTTGTGGCCTCATCCCCGCTGGGCCGGCGGGCGTAAACTTGGTTTGCGCCCGCCGGCCCAGCGGGGATGTCGTAATGGGGTCCGCTGGAGTGCAGCCGCATTGGCGGCCGCACGGCGGTTACCGCTTGGCGGGCGGCAGTAGCCGCCCGCCAAGCTTGTAATGACCCCCATTATGTCTACCTTGCACTGCACCCAGTGTCCAGTTGGCATTAACCTGTGCCGGACTCCCTGTCCCCTCTGTCTGTGCCGGGGTTGTTGGATCAATACTAGTACTCGGACCACTCTCATGCACTGTATACGGTGGTGGTCAGTCTATCAGTATCTGTGTATTAAGATCTTCAGCATCTGATTCCTCCCTTACTACGGAAGACTTTCTAGCTTCCTTACTCTCAAATGAACTTCTATTAGTCTTTCTAGTCGCTTTCTTTCCTTCCGTCTCATCCACCTGCGTAATCGCTGGAAACAACTTAACATCCTGCAAAGTCACTGACCTCCATTTCTTGTGCTCCCAATCCCATCTCTCTTCCGCTAAAGTATTTTCTACACTTCTTATTCTTCTTTTGAATTTCATTTGCTGCTGCTGTCTAGCTACCAGCTCCCAAACTGCTAACGTCTCAAACTGTGCTGGTCTCGGAAGGTGCTTCGATTCATATAGTGCCATCCGCAATTGCTCCAAACTCCTCAAATTAAACATCGCATTTTCAGGAAACGCTAAACTCCCATTTTTCTCTGTCAACTTGCACCATTGCTTTAGCCAAAGACATGGAGCAACACCTCGCTCCTCCATTAGAATGTGAGCCGGTGTACCCTCCGGTGGGGTAGGCTCTCCTACACTCGCTCTAATGTACGTATCTCCCCCTAGGGCACTTTCCAATGCCTTGAAAAACTTCATCTTTTCTACTTTTCTACTTTGTTTATTTGAATCGAATCAGGAAATTACTTTTACTCCCAAGATTCCTTTCACCCACGTTCTCATCCAATTGTCTCTTAAGGACGGCTGCCAATCCGTGCGCGACCCTTCTTACCAACCAACCTATCGCAGCGCGGCTCCAATGACGTCACACTCACACGTACTGCGGCTAACAAAGTCTTGCAAACTCTAATTTACCCAAAACTAATGCAAAATATTGCAAGCACTAATCAAAAAACAAAAACAAATCTGCTCATTTACTGCAGGAAAGGTAACACAATCGCTTCAGAATCTTACGGATTTTCACTGATGATTTTGCTCATGCAGCCATTCCTCTTTCTCGGTCTCCCAGATTCGCAAGCAAAATTCGACCTGCAAATTTTACTCTCAACTGATCAATGGGTCTGTCCTGGTGCACATAGGACTAGCCAAATCTCAGTGGAAATTTCCTCTCACCCACTTCAACTCACACACTGACTTGTTGACCACGCCCGATCAACCTACTAAACCAGACAGATTGCAACACATAACCAAGTGTCTCATACACTTTTTCAATATACTCTGGAGTCTTGGACCATGCAGGGTCCGTACATCAACAACCACGTGGACAATTTTTGAGCACAAAACGCCACACACATGTGAAGTTTGACGACTTTCCTACTCTCATGCTGCGGAGTACGCACACTCCTACTAAAACTTCATTTGGAGTATGCAAACTCCCTAAATTCTCACATATACGTCACAATTCACCTGTGATTTGCATAAGCTATGCAAGAGCAACCTATCTCTCTCACTCTATCACTAGAACACCGAGAACATACCCAAACACCACTAGCAGGATCCAGGATCTGCGAAGGACATTTCTAGGCTTAAGGGGACATCATTTTCTCTCCAATTATCATTTTGAAAACAAAATCCGAATTTCAAAAATACTGAATTCTCAATGACTGTCAACACCTGTCACTCCATACTAAACATCTACAGCAAGCTCCTCAAGAGACTAAGCATCCTCTGCTACCATATCTGTTAGCACGTCTGACCTTAATAAGTAAAGTTACAAGTGGGATGAAAATTGGTCGATAAACCTTTTGACTCGTTTAAGATGTTCTTGACATAGCTCCAATACATGAACAAATAATCAATTCACAATAATCACCAATCATAAATAATCATTCAAATCAATAATCAATGGAGTCAGTAAATATCACGTACCATGACCTTTTATCCATGAATAACTACACCTTTAGTAAAGTTTAGTACTTTTATTTCCCTTATATTAACAATGCTAAAGTCATGTAGATTAATCTCAATATCAAATGATACACATATAAGAATAATACTGATTTACCGAAGCGGCGGGAGAAACACAATCTAATCAAAGCTTAAATCACATGCATTCTATGGCAATAGTGCAAATCAAAAGCAGAGTCAGTTGCAACGAAGTACTCACATGTAAATAATTCAGCAAGATAAATCGTCAAAACATTAGTCCCTGTAATTCGTCAGTCATCATGTGAATACCCTCATCCAACCCAGATTAGCATCAGCATGTTGAGCTTCATGCAAAACAATTTAGAACACAAATTTAGAAAATACATCTAGCTATGGAAACTATCAAAACAGCGCAGTTGGTACCTAGAAGGAAAAGGCATCAAATGCATTACAGTCACATCTTCATTTCTACCTATCCACGGTATGGGTCAACAAACAGAATCAGTCTTCTTCCTCAGGTCATTCAACCTATCAGCAAAGCATCAGGCTCTCAGTCAGAGAGTATGAACCCAATGACAGAATCTCAAGTCTCTTCTTCTCTCAAATCGCATCTCATAACGGGGTAGGACCTGAAGTCTTTTCCCTCTGTTGCGTTGTTATATCAAAGTCACTTAAAGTATCCCCTGATTCCCCATTGGTCAGTCAATCATACGTTTATACACTTTTTCCAAATCTATGAATTCTAATATTTCACTCTTCTCATGAAGTTGACTTGTCCACTTTATGATGTCCTCATCACCCGGCTCTTCAGGTAACAAATTTGTTGCATCTTCATCCCCAGTCAGTGTCTTCATTGTTTGCATCCTGGGAAAGTACATCTCACACACATTACACACAAGTCGATTCATTACTGGGGACCTCATCTCCTGTCCATCAGTTCCCAAAGAAAGCTTTGGTTAAGCACTTTTAATAAGACAATGGACTTTTCACAGTTTAGTTCACTCTGTCAGTATTTTATTAAACGCTAAGAAATACAGCGTCTGCATGAGGCCTGGCAAAACGAGGCCAAGACACTTGCTAAGTTAAGTCCTACAGTTAATAAGCTAAAGCATATTTCACAACCCTAAATATGATATATTACTACATTAATCTAATACATTTTCAATATTCTATCAGTATTAATCATTAATTAGTACATTTAGTGAACACTGGTGGCCATTCTTCGAGGTCACATTTTCAAACGTGTGCATTATTTTCTACGTTATTTAATTTTCTACATAATTCAATTATTTAAAATACATAAACACTCATTAATAATTTCTATTTAAGACACCTGCTTCAGCACCAGTAAGGACAATTGTGGATCTATTACTTGTGCAGAACGCACAACTAATAGCCCAATTTACCACATGACTATTGGGAAATTGAAAAAGAATTTTATATATCCTCGGATGCACAGTCTGTTGAACGTTAAACTGCTTTCAACTGAATCTCTGACTAATTTGTACTCTGACAAACTAACGTCAGCCCCTTATGAATTGGCACTAATCAAAGAATCTCTCACTTAAGATGAAGAATAACCATCTCACAATTGGTACACTGACAAGTTAGTGTATCTAAAGGTAAGGATCCAGGCTTATACTGACACATGGTGTGAATGCACCTCTGAGTTTGTCAAGAAAAACATCATTATCACCATATTAAATACCATCATGATTAAACAGTTTATCTCTTTTCTGGAAAACATGATGCTGCAACAACATGTGAAATAATATTTTTGGCTGCAAGTTGAATGTTTTATTTAGAGTTCTCCAAGATTTTCCTTTCAGTCCTGTGCTAGTCGATATACTTATGAAAACGTTTAATGGATTTTAGGTCTCAGATACAGATATCTGCAGCAGTCTGTAGGTAGACATATTTTCCCAGCACATAAAACGCACAGAGATTGGGCTGCCCAGGGAAAATCTGGTGTTGAAGTTTTCTGCTTGATTAAGCTCTATCTTCTCATAGCATATCTGAAGGGCAATCTTTTACTTTCATTTGTTATTGAGCACCAAAGTGGAGTTCTGTGATTCTTTGATCTGTCTGCCTTTTTATTCTTTGAAATTCTAATCTGCCCATGTGCCAAGTTCACCCTTTCACTAAATACGATGGGGCCTATTAACAAATTGTGTTTTGCACTACATT
Organism: Pleurodeles waltl; assembly: GCF_031143425.1. Taxonomy (NCBI): domain Eukaryota; kingdom Metazoa; phylum Chordata; class Amphibia; order Caudata; family Salamandridae; genus Pleurodeles; species Pleurodeles waltl. The sequence goes on along the minus strand of NC_090445.1, from coordinate 1,412,900,509 downwards.
TAATAATACTAAAGGAGTACTACTCATGTACTACAGAATGCTATTCATTAATCTACGTGTGGAGACCTCCATCTCTCGTCTGTTTTCTATGTGGAGATCTCCACCCCAATTTCAGATATCTCCTCACACGTACACCCATGTTTTTGTAGTAAAATAGAAAATATTGGCAGCAGGGGCTTAAAATAAAACCCTATAAGAACTAATGCTAAAATAAATAAAGTTATGTCTACTTTTTAAATTATGTATAAATTGTATTTGATGTTACAAAAAATATGTAATTAAAAAACTAATGTTTTAGTATGTATTTTTAATAAACCTTTTCATATTTAAATATAAATGTAACTTTTTGTAATGAAAAGTATTTCTGGATATAACGTTTTGTAATGTTAAATACATATTAAATATAAATAATGTTTTATTATAGGTGGAAAATTTTCATTTAATAGAATTTAAATTAATACTTTTAAATGAATTAAATATTTGAAATTAATTCCGTTTTTAGCACATCTTCATGCTAATACTGCTGCGTTTTTTATTTTTTCTAACATTAGAAATATATATAACATGGTTTTGCAGTAATGTTTAGCTTTAAAATATTTTAGCAATTTTTCAAAATGTACTAAACTTTTTTACTTTTCCCTATACTTCAGCATAGAGAGATCATCTCAAGGTGGCAAAGACCTCTACCTAGGTACATTATATTTTCAATCATAATTTTGGCTCCACTCCTAGCTTTTACGGCTTGGGTAACTCTACACCTTGCAGTAACTTTACACTCATGAATGGTGGATAGCCAAAAGTAGTAGCGTTACTACAACATGCAAGTGTACATTTGCAAGTGTGTGGATCTACATGGGTAAATATATCTTTGTGAATAGGGCCCCAGAGGTTTAATGGGAAAATCATTGTAAAGTTGCATGCATTCCACAGTGAACCAGTCAGGGCCCAAATCTTTCCAGGTGTTATAAAATCCCAAACTGATTTTTGTAAACAAATGTTTATTGGAGCTCCTAAAAAGATCCTTATTTAGGCCAGTAGAATACTGTAGAAGACCATGCTTTCAGCATAGTGAGAGGTGTACCTCATAACAATCATGTCCTCTAAACTGAGAAGCCTATAATGGCTGTTCATTGCTACTCTAATAAAATTCTCAGCTCTCGTAATAGGACGCAGAGGATCACATTATGATAGCCTGTCACAATGAAAAAACAGATTCATCTAGTACATCCGTAATCAAACCATTATTCACTTCATACATCATGTGGGAAGGAATTTGCTCCCTGCTTTGGGGCCTTGTGGTAAAAGATTTTCCTCATGCTATGGAAATGTCTGCAAGTTTTCAATACTTTAGGAGAGAGTGAGAAACTCACTCTTGATAGAATTGACTGCAATTTTCTTCAAAAATCTGGCTACTTACTGTTGTTTGAGCTATAAACATGTTTGCACTATGGGCTACAGCTTCTCATAAGAAAGCGTTCTTCCAAAAACAGCCTCAATCATTTCTATTCAAAGCTATCCGCTCTGCTCAGTTAAACATATCTAAAATACAAACCACAGATCACTGCAGGGAAAACGTGTATTGGGAGCAAAATCTGCCTAATGTTAGAATTTCTCTTAGTTCAGAAAAACAAATCTATCAATCAATCCTACCAGTGCCTGACGTCAAGATGATGGAATAATTTACCAGAACATATCAAGCTGACGTCAGGCCAGGACCGGCCTTAGTGCTAGTGGCACCCAGTGTGACAATCTTTTTTTGCCCCCCCATCCTCTTTAGATTCCCTCACTATCCCCCTCCCACCCACTCCCCCGGGTGAAAGTGCCCTTCATCTCACCAAAGCCCTTATTCTCTCACATACATTTCATTTGTTTTAAAGTGCTGGTAAAGTCTGGCTTTACTTAACAACTCAGCTATCCACATATATTACAGATATGTTCTTTGCAACAGGCATATTAACCCTCTGCCTTACTTTATGTCGAGTCAAAACTGCCACTAGACAAATATCTGCTCTTCCTTTCCAGCAGGACCATTAATCACAAGAGTTGCTTGACATCTTTATGGCTTCCTGAAAGCTGGACGCACGAAAAATTCTGAAGCAGGGGCTTTTAAATTGTAAGTTGTTGCTCCACACAGCGCCATCCCGAGGTCAGTGTCACCTACAGGTCAGCGCCCAGTGCTGCCGCACCTATTGCACTGCCCTAAAGCCGGTCCTGACTCAGGCCATTCAAAAAGAACTTGAAAACCATACTCTTTATTCTACTCCTTTCGTCATGCTATTCAAGGTACCAGTTGTTGAAATGTTTTCATTGTTAAAGTAATTCCTTTATAGCGCTCCTGCTACTCTTGCAGCCAGGTTCTACTATATAAGCATAATAAAGAAATAAAAATCACTAACAACAATCAGCGTGTTCATAAAGCAACAGCAGCAGGTAACCCTACATCATGCACACGGTTATAAACGCTGCTAATGTCCAGGAAATATCAATCTTTGGGAGGAAACGAACTGATTTGCACTCGCGCTAACATGGGTGCAACTATTATCATTTGTTTAATTTACTGCTTTTAAACTGTGCCACATTGACATCCAATATCAGGAAACAAATATGAGCACTACCCTATAGCCTGAGTTAAATCAATTAAGAATGTAATGAAAACCACAGAGACAGTGCCTCCAAGGAATAAAATGTAAGCAAACCCTTCAGGGATTTGCTAGCAAGCACCATAAATCACAATTGAAGACATCTGCAGAGTTATAACCTGACACTGAAACTTTTCTCTAACGTGTCCAGATATGAGGGAACTTCCGACCCAAGCATGAACCACAATAAGTTTGATTTAAAAAGAGGAATGTCTGAATAAAAGCGTGTGGTCCTATTTGCAATGAGGGGTTTCGGTGCCCTTAACTAAAATCAAAGTCCAAACCAAAGTATTTGTTTTCGGGCATTACATTATACCATATGAACAATTATTCAAATATTTTCACCCTGAATAAAGTTTTAACACATTTATTAATTTTAATATTATTTTAAGCAGCATTAAAAATGTATTTGTGTCTACCTTTTGTAGAATCTAGTTAACATCACCAGAGTTTAGAAAGAGACAGGGATTTTAAGAATATATTGCTAATGTGTGATCACTTTGGACATGTAAAATTAAAATAAATACGACGTGGATTACTTCCTACATCATATATATGCATGCATAGTTGGCAAGTGGATTAATTAAAAGGAGTCAAGATCCATCCGGTTATGAAGTTAAAATTGGTAAAATTAAAGTTTACATTGTATAACCAGTCTTCTAATTTTGGGTGAGTTAACATAAGTGGACAACGCTTCATAAACATATATCTTGATGATGTATTTAATCTCTCTAATTTCTTTCACATCTGACAGACGTTCGGGTGTTTAATGTTTATCTACCTGTAATGTTTGTCAGCATAATTAAAAACGAGATACACATTTATTAAACAGAAGGCATATCTTTGTGAAAACGCGTTCTCTGTACTGCTCTGTCCTCCTACTTTTGCTTGAAACTTTAGGATTGTTTGAGACAGAAGTTTGTCTGTTTTAATATATTCGATCAATGCATTTCTTGTAGATCCTGTAGCCCAGTCTTATTTAATGTCTTGTCTATTTACATTAAAAATTGTATAATATATGTCTAGACAAGTACCATGCTATCTGGTTAGCTCTAAATAAGGCGGTGTTGTAGCCCGTGGGTGAGATCTTGGTTTAGTTTATAGCTAGCCTACATCTATCCAGGCAATTTTGTGGATCTGTTTATCTTAGAAATATTCGATCATGACCGAAGATGTGATGGCACGTTTATCAATGGACACTTTCTCTCGCTTTAACCGAATATATAGAATACTGACTTTGGTGTCTTTTCTGATAGCCTACAAAGCTTAGTGGTGGTGAGTTTTACACACTGTGGATCTGTATGAGGCTAATTCACAAAGTGAAAGATTGAAGGGGTATTGTGTCTAAAAGCTCGGGGTCTCAAAAATATTGCCCCTATTGAGGAGTCAATGTCTACAAAAGTGTTGCAATTTCTACTAATTTTCACTATATTCTTCAATTCCAAAGGAGACTTCCAAATATGCTTGCTGGTATACTGCGAGAGTACTTCAGGAACTTAGAGGGAATGGAGGGTGTAAATATTCTAATTTTTATAATGTTCTCTTGGGAGAGATATATGTGGGGCATGATCCTTAATTAAGGGGTGAACAAACTGATTAAAAATAAAATATGATTTTTACGGCCAGATGCATTTACACTAAATACCAACCAATGTTCTCCAACTATGTGCAATATGTTTACATGGGTTAGACGGAGAGAGTGATGCTAAGTGATTTTATATTTGAATAAATAATTATTTGATTAAGGAGCTAAATAATCTAAAAGAATTATTCTGAGGAAAGTGATGTTTCTTAACAAGATTGTGAAATAGTGGCTTACTATTCTCAATGGCTGAAGCATTCTTCCACCTCAATCCGCTTAATCTCATAGTTATTAGTGAGTCAAAGGCACCTAGATGGAGGGGTACAGTTGGCTCTACAACAACGTTTAATACATTCTACAGTCTACTTACCAAGACTAATCCAAGAAGGGACCCTATATGCTAAAAACAACTACTATACAATTACCTCTTTATGTAAAATAATGGACTAGTTTATTTACTTAGAGATCAAAAATATACAAATATATCATATTTTAAAATGTTGATTTGTATAATGACCCACTGTCCTATGGGCAAAACAAAGAGAGATCAGAGTACCAAATTATGATTGTGTGCCCATTTTTTGTTTATGTCATTTTTTAAGTGAAAGTTCAACTCACCCATGGACAGCATTCAAACAACGTTTAACAACTCAATCTAAAAAAAAATCAAACCAAATAGGTATTTATATGATAGGTTGAACCATGGAAAGAACACTGGGGAAATACTTTTCTTATACAATTGCAGGAAGCGGTAGACACATGGCTATACCTTACTAGTGCATGAAAGTTCTGCTTATTAGGGCTAGCATCCATGATAGAGGTTCCCAAGTGTGGTTTTCTGAAGACCAAAGACAATAACATGTTAAACCAAGTATTGTCTACAGTAGCTGAAATTTGATGGCAACTTTGCAGTAAACACACAAGAACATAGGGAATATGATTGAAGATCACAGTTATTAAGTAGCAAAACTCTGTGAAATCCAAGGCCAAGCACCAAAGAGCAACTGCCATGATACATTCAAAGGTCCACCAGACCAGGAACGCTGTGATGACAACCACATATTACATAGCGAACATTCCTACATTAAAAGCAAACAAACAATACACTTTACTACAAACACCTTTTACTTTTGATTAAAGTAGCTATGAAGTATTACTCATGCGTGGATATTGTTGCTATATTAAATGCTGATGCAAATATAATTAGGATATATATTTTTAAACCAGTTAGTTCAAATATGTTTATTTCTATGTCTAGTCCAAGCTCATTGTAGCACAATAATCACCTTATCTTACCTAAATTGGGAAGAGAAAAACTTTTGTAGATTTACATGGATCTGTTGACTTCAAAGAAAAGTCCTTTCAAGTCAGGTAGACACATAAGCATAATAATTTGTTAGACTAGAACTCTTGAACTGGATGGGCATTATGTTACAAACAAAGTGCTATTTCTTTTTGAGGCAGTTAGAAGTGTAGGATAAGTAAAAAGTATATATAACTATCACAATTCTGTCTTACAAATTACAAAAGAAACATTTTCATTGAGCGGGAGGCCCTTTATCAACAACGTAGCGCGCCCGCAGCCGCGGGACGCGCAGAGCTACTGACAGGGGCAGGAGCCCTTTAAACTTCGCGGGACTGTTTTCATTGGGCGGGAGGCCCTTTATCAACAACGTAGCGCGCCCGCAGCGCGGGACGCGCGCAGGTGGCGCCCGGGCAAAGCCCGGGCCAAGGGTGGGCCCGTCCTTCGCCCGTCATCGCCAGGAAGAGGCTGGGCTGGGTCACCCCTCTTTAATTTTTGGTTCTTGCCCCCCAGGGCCCATTGCCTTTTAGTTTAGTTCAGCATTCCAACATCAAAGGGCAAGGGCCTGAAAGAAGCCTCATTTCGAAAGAGCAGCCTAGGTTTCCTCCCGCCCTGCGAATATCTGTTGAACTAGGATAGTGCAGTGAAGCCATTTAAGGCGGGTCAACCTATCTCATTTCTCCCTCCCCCTCATTACTTAGACAGGGTTTTCTGTCTCCACACAAAATATGGGTAAAAGGAAGCACTCCAAATCAAATACCCAACAAATCTAAAAGATAGTACATCTATATTAAAAATATATCTCAGGGGCGATGGGCATGATAGATAAACAAATCGCCACTGTTGAAGAGAAATTGATGTGGTCTAAAGACCACTCCCATGAACCATTAGAATCTGTAGAACTACACAACAACCCCCCACAGAGTGAACATGGTGACAAGAACACAGAACCAAGGTATATTAACGGATGTATTAAAGACACCTCTAATTTAATTAACTCCTTGGACGAAATTTCTCCTGTCGCCAAACGACCAAGGAAACCGGAGGTGGGTTTGGAAGACAAGAACCCTAAGAAACCCCCAGTAAAAGGCATAACAATTACTCCAACCATAAAACAACCCAAGAAACCATCCCAGAAGAAATCCTCAAATAATGTAGGAGATACGACTAGATCACTCCTTATTAATCTATATGAGCTAGTAAACACTCTGAAATCATCCATAGGTCTCACTCTGGATTCTATGCTGGAGCGCCTAAAGGGAGTGGAGAATAAACTTGAGGAAGGTCTAGGATTAATAAAGGTTATACATCAGAAAGATTTACATCACGTAATAAAGGATCCTAATATACCACCTCTGATCCTAGATCAGGAAAACAACACCCAATTTTCCCTGCAAAACAGGATAAACGATATATACCCGAATGTAGAGCCCCTGAGAAAGACATTATTGCAGCCACCAGTATCCAACTCGAACCAAACTCCCCGGCCTTTATCCCCTGCTGCTACAGCTCATGACCCTTTCCCTGATCAAATAGACCCAAACCCTAGATTAGCTAAGAGAGTAGGCAACAGCCCATCGAGGACTATGACTACTCAGCCCTACGTAAACTCAGTGAGGAATACTTATAATAGGACTAAATCCCCAAATATATTACATCGCCCAAGTGATCTATTACATCTCCCTCCAGAGGTTACACCTTACGTAGTAGTCTTGGCTAACGTCACATCTCTAGACGATCAGCAGATAGAATCATGGACGGCTCTGAGAAATAAGGCCCTCAATTGGATAGGAGTCCGTCTGGGCTCAGGAATGGTAGGGCCCCTTTTTAAAAATATAAAAATGGTCAGGAGAATTAAGTGGATAGGCAGCAGTAAGAAAGTGCTGGAAGGCGACTGTGTGGTCCTTTCATTCAGGTCACCAAATCTAGTGGACAAACTTATCCACGAAATAGGAGCCACACAAGTCACTTCCCAAGGAATTTCACTACTACCCTTAGGTTTTTTTGTATCAAAGCCCAGTGGGGTATAACCCCATAAGCCCACAACCAGCAAGAGTATTTCTAAATATACCAGACCTCCCTACAGGGCGCAACAGATTTCACCCCCTCACGGCCTTAGAAGACATAGATTGACTCAATAAGAATCAGACAGTTCCCCCAGATGAATTAGCCCAGACAGAACATAAACCAGGGTGGGCTTCAAACAAAGAACATACACCTCATACAATAGATCTTTTAGCAAACAGGTCCCAACCCCATCTAACCCAGAACAGTGCCCCCAGAAATACATCACAGCCACCAGGCGACGTTCTATTCCCCTGTACACCAATGGACCAGTATGGCATCCCTAAACAGAAAGCGGAGTTTGCTCTACTGTTCTGGAACATTGCAGGTCTAACTAACAAGATAGACAATGAGAAATGGGTGAACTTCATAGAAGAATATTCATGCATATGCCTTCAAGAGACGTGGTTATTGAGTCCTCTTCACATTAACGGCTATAAAACATTTCACTCACCAGCTGCTCAGTCTAGGCATGGTAGACCAAAAGGGGGTCTATGTACATATATCTCTAACAAGTTGCAACTACAAAACCTAGAGTTGAAATTTACGAGCTTATACTATCAAATGATAGAGGGTAACTTGGATCATAAGACTCACCTAGTCATCATTAACCTTTATAATAATGCAGCCCCAGGAGAGTTTGCTAATATCCTAATGGAGATGGGAAATGATTAAAAAAAAATAACAAGTATCAATAATAATCGTGAGACCTTTATGATCTGGGGTGGAGACTTTAATGTCCATCCCTGTAAAGAAACCTCAGAGAAGGTATGTGGCTGGGATCCTGAAGGCAGTGGCTTAAGTCTTCACTTTGCACATAACACTCAAGGAGACGCACTAAATTTACTGGCTCAAACCCATAATTTATCTTTTGTAAACGAATTATACTCTGCTGAAACTCAGTTTAAACCAACATACAATGGAAAGGGGGCGAACACCGTGATTGATTACGTTCTAATGTCAACCCACTTTGCACACTACCTTAAGAATTATACTCTGCATGACATCGCAATTAGCGACCATTATCCTCAGAGTCTGAACCTCCTAATATCCCCCCTTACAGCAGATAGAGATGACAGGGCCACTCTGATAGATGATATCGAATTAATGCCGCGTAATGGATATACCCTGAAATGGTCATAGACTGACCCCGAGCCTCTGCTGAAACAGTTACTAAGTGACTGCAAGTATGCCTTTGCAGACTGTTTATGTGAGAATCCAGACCCAGGGTGATGTTTAAGTGCCTTTACATTGATTATGCAATCTATAAAGAAAGCCCTTACAATCAGACGTGGTAAGCCGGGAAAAAAAAGGGCCACTGGATGGTTTGATTATAACTGCTCACAAGCACATAGGAAATTGAAAAAGGCTCTAAGAGCCCCAAAAAGATCTTTAACTGAGATACGCAAGTGCAGACAAGAATATAAAGCAGCAATGAAGGGAAGGAAATTGACTTTAAAAAGAACTCTGTGGGAAACTCTACACACAGCTAGCCGAACGAAAGATAACATTCTTTTTTGGAAAACAATCAACTCTCCTATGTTTGGGGATAGAGACTCCCCCAGGATGGAAATAGCGATCTCCGAAGAAGACTGGATTGCATATTTTTCTAAAATATATTCTCGGGCTAGCAATGCGAACCCTACATTTTCTGTATACGATCAACTTCTCCAGGAAGGTACACGCCTGTTAATAACCCCACAATTTAGCCTTGAGCAGGTAGAGGAAGCCATAACCTCAAGTAAATCAGGGAAAGCTCCGGGCCCCGACGGCGTTCCAATTGATATATACAAGGCCAATATCCAGCTATGGGGGCCTGTACTGACGCAGTCATTGAGGGCCATTTGTATACGAAGTCCCCTACCATCTTGGCGAGACTCTAATATAATTCCAATATATAAAAAAGGTGACCGCCTCAATCCAGCCTGTTACAGACCAATCTCCTTGCTGGACTCAACGGCTAAATTAGCAGGGAGAATTATCTTGAACAGGTTGCAAACATGGGCGGAAGAAAAGAGTGCTTTATCTCCTGTCCAATATGGATTCCGGAAAGGAATTGGGACAGTGGAACATAGCCCGAGTATTATTATAGGAAAGTATACAAGGATTAGAGAAGGTAACCTACATCTGGCTTTCATTGCGTATTACATGACAAACTATGGGATATCTTAAGTAGCATGGGGGTAGAACCAGCTATAATTCAGTTTATACGAGAAATGTATTCAGGGTGCAGTGCAAGAGTGCGGTATGGCCTAAAGGGGGAAAGTACTCGCCCTTTTGGAATACATAGAGGTGTGCGCCAAGGTAACGTTCTTGCCCCGTTCCTGTTTTCAATGTATATAAACAACTTAGAAAATGTATTGGCTAGTAACTGTAAAGATCTACTCCAAATAGGCAATCGTGCTGTCCCGGTTTTACTCTATGCAGATGACGCAGTTTTAATGGCCAGGACCCCGTTAGCCCTACAAAAACTCCTAACTACCTGCATCACATTTATGTCACAACTGGGTCTAACTGTCAATCGCTCAAAAACGTTCATTATGAACTGTGGTGGGAAACGTGGCAAGGCCTATAATATTACTACTGCTGATGGGAGAGTAGAAATTGCGTGAACCTTTTCTTACCTGGGCATAATGTTTGACAAACAGGGCTCCTGGGCTAGTTGTAGGAAGATGAAAAAAGCCCACCTTATTAAAACAACGATGGCTCTAAGGATAAGTGGGATTACCCCGCCAAATATGATAAAAATTTATAAAGCCAAGTGCACCCCAACCGCCATGTACGGGTCTGGAATTTGGGGATACACCAATTGTAATCTGGTGCAGACGGTTGAAAATGATTTTATAAGACATCTATTGATGGTACCAAATGGTACATCATCATACATTATCCACTCAGAACTGGGGCTCCCCTTTATTACTGACTTGATAAAGATTCAACCCTTATTGCTATGGCACAAAGTCTGGACCTCGGAACATACTGAACTAAATAAGGCCAGACTACATGGAGTCAATATACGCAGCAAGGGTGCCCTGGCTAAGATACATTATGACCTTTTTTTAAAACATGGGCAATAAAGCCTATTACACAAACCCAGCTTCGTTGGAAAAAATCTCTAGGAAGGACCTGAATGCTCTGGCATTAAAACATCTAGAAGATTTATGATGGGAGGTCGAATCAAAAAAGCCCACTGTCACTTACAATCAAATAATTCTGTCGACGGAGGCCATTCAGCCTTATTTGACGAATGTGATAAACCCCAGCCATCGTTTTGTTCTCACCAGACTGAGACTAGATATATTCCACCGTCTACTGACCTTTCCAACTATGAATGATTGGAGTACCACCCTGAAGGCTTGTCCATGTGATGCAAAGGCACCCCAAACCACAATTCATGTAGTTTTATTTTGTAAATTCTATGCCAAGCAAAGAAAGCGTTTAGTAGCCCCTCTTCTAAGGTTAATCAATCTCCCCCAGTGTCGTACCGCGTATATCAGCCTCCAGGTGCTATCCTCCATTGAGATGTGCGGAACCTTGGCCAATTTTTTATGCTCCGTATTAAATACAAGAAAGCGCATGGGGGTAGCAATGTACTGTTATCTAGTTTACCCAACGGTTCGTATTTAAGAAATTTTTCTTAAAGAATTTTAAACATTTCTCATGTATGGATTTTTTTATTATTGTAAATCATTCATATTTTTAGCTTATTTATTGTATTTATTGTATATTGAACTGTAGAATATTTGATACTTTTTTGACTTGTGGAAAGTGGAATAAAGTTTTTGTATACATATATATATACAAACAAAAAAAAGATTGTTGGATGCATAATTAATATTAACACTAGTTAATATTATTTGATGCATGAGAGAGCAGATTGGTACTGATGAAAGTCATTTAGTCTGCAGAAGGCAATCTGGCTAGCCCCAGGGCATCAGAGGCCATGCAGACATCTGTCCTGTTAAGGTTATCTCTCTTCTTTGGCACTGTAATTCTGCTAAAAGTTATCAGCTCTCATTTGGCTGGTTCGCAAAGGGAAGACGGGGTTACTGGGCCCCAACTGTGATGGTTGAAGCTGTTTGCCAATGGTGTCCTGGGTCCACATACTACAACTCTGCAAAATGGGCGAAACACAACCCTATCCAAACTTGATGGGCAGTGAGGGCGACCAGTCAAAGGCTTCTCAGAGAGATGGAGTGGGAGTCAAGAACTCAGAACAGTCAACCAACAGACACAATAAAAATGTGTTCAATCCAGTGCCTAAGTTAAAAGAAGTACCGTAATCTCACAAAACTAAATTCTACACAGTTCAACTGGAATTGCAATTAAAGGGTTGTAATCTTGGTCACAATCTTGAAGATTTCTGTTGACAGCTGTAACTGGAATGTTATGGGTATAAGTATTTATTAGGCACAAATGCAGATTATTTCAATTTCCATATATTTATCAGATGCCACCTAAGTTCATCTTCCCTTACCCATTGTTTTCACTCAGACAAAAAGTCTTAAGTTCACATGGAATGTGCTTCTGCACATTTTACTCTCTCATTCCAGTTGCAGGCTAGGCCCTATGTTTACCTGCTGGTTGGAATTGCTGTTCTAGGGGCCTATGCAGTGGCAGTCTTCTTCGGCAGTGAAGGGTTCCCCAGATGGCAGCAGACGTGTGTATATGAATGGCAGTGGAGGCCTTTAGGCTGACTCATCCAGGGAGATATGTCTTTGGCTGTTGTAGCCTCTGTGCCTATCATGCATTTCACTTCAGCAGCTTCTACTTCTAGCAGCAGTGGCACTACTCTCTCAGGCACACATTGGATTGGTGGATGAAATGGTGATGCTTGCAAGTAACATTCCCGTCCCAACAAAAGAGCTCCACAACCATTGCAGGAGCATTTTCATTTTCATTAGGAGTCAATGCTGGGGGGGCTGCTATGTGATGGCAACTCATTTTGCACTTTATTTTCTTTTTCAGAAAACAACCCCAAACAGGTGCATGTTTTCAAAAAACAACAGCAATGGCCCTGACATGAAGGTGTTTTTTTTATGTCCTTTAGCCTTCAATCATTCTTTAAAAGTCCTTCCCTTGTGAAAATCGTAATCAAAAGCTCTAGTTGCAACTTCTCCCCATAAATTATGTGTTAGATCTAGCATCATTGGTGTGGTATTCTCCCAAACTTTTTTCCTTCATTGTCATGTATTTATGAATTTGTTTTTTTGGCATTAGGACTCTCTGCACTATGCCACTGCCAACCAGTGTAAAAGTGTTTGTGCTCTCTCCCTAAAACTTGGTAAAATTGGATATAACCTGATTGGTGCATTTAATTTATTTGTTAGTCCATAGAATTCGGTATTACCTAATCTGAATGGAAGGGGGAATAAGTGTTCAATACAGTGTTAATACAAACTATCCTTGTTTTGTTTGTAGATAATACTTTTCTGTTTCTTTGTAGGAGCAAGCTACGGTAACTCATCGCTGTTGTGCAGACGGATGTTGATGATCTTTTATTATTGATGATAATAGATCTTCTACTAAATACTAACCTGTCCTGTTACTTCTTCAACCTGTTGTATTGGAAAGTGCCCTAACCTGATGTCCTGGGATGTTTTCAAAATGTATACTTCAGTGTATCCTGTAATAGTATTTGAAATGACAATAAAATATATATTTTTTTTAAATGGTACTACATAATCCAGGACCTGTAAATTAAATGCTTCTAGTGGGCCTGCAGCACTCATTGTGTACCCACTAAATTCGCATTTTAAATTTGTCTAAGGCCTGCCATTTCAGCCTGTGCAGATCTAAACTCCCATTTTGACTTGGTAAAATAAACCTTTTGTCAGGTCTAAACCTTATTTTTTTAATACCAGTAACCCCTAAAGTAGGCCCTTAAGGCTCTTAAGGCAAGGCACCTTGTATCTAAAAAAAGTAGGACATGTGGGTTTAAGGTTTACATGTCCTGGTAATGAAAAACTCCTAAAGTAGTTTTTCAATACTGTAAGACCTAGCTCTCCCATACAAACCCACAGATGGATTAGGTGCTAAACTTAACTCAGGAACAGGTAGAAATGTCATGTTTGGACTCAAATGAATTTTTATTTAAAATTCTCTTTGTTGGCAAAGTCGGATTATAATTCCCCATTTTTTAAAATTGCACATTTTAGAAAATTGCTGTTTTCTTGTCCTAACCACTTTGACCTCTGCCAGTGTCCTAGGTCGCATGACTGTAAGTGGCGGCTGTTGGTTCTTTTTGTAGTCCTCTCAGACCGAGACCTGGTATACATATTGAGCCTCCAGAGCCACTCCTTGGAACAGTCCTGGGCATGTGGAAAAACTCAGAAGGACTCCCTTGCTACCAGACAGACTGCTGTGCTTCCATAAGTACTACCTTGCTGCTTGAATGACTGCCTTGCTGTTTGAATGAAATCTGGAAAATTTCCTAGAACCTAGAACCACTAGAAGTGACTCCAAGGGCTAGTTCTCTGGCCTCCTGTGTGAAGTACAAGGGTATAACAAGATCTTGAGGCCTTTAAACCTGCTGCTGACTTCTGCAAGAGTGAGTCATAAACCCCCAAGTCGTGTTTTCACAGGTCATGGATCCTTTATATTGGCCCTGATGATATTTCTATAAAAGTTGGGACTCAGAAAATGTTTCTTCAAAAACTTCCTGGAGAACTGACAGAAAGCCAAGATGTACCAGCCAGCCGACCCACCTAGGGTACTTCACCAGTTGGCCTGACTTCTCATTAGCTCCCACTTCATTTCTCTCCACAGCAGCAAATCAGGTTCAGCGGGTCCTCCCAGCAACAGCATCAGGCCTCATGGAGCCCTCTAGAGCTACAGCTTTATCCTGCTGGAGATTCTCAATTTCCAAAACGTTGCCTGAGTCGAAGGTAAAATTCTTCACCTGGCACAATAATGACTAGCTCCCCATTGACTACATCCACCTTCTTGACCTACCTTTTCCCGCTCAGCCCTTTTCCCGCTGTCATTCCCGCTCAGAGCTTTTCCCGCCATCATTAACAGCTTCAGTGAGGCTTCATCCAGGGCTTCCCAGTGTCAACCACTCCTCGACCTCAGGCTGCGGCCTTGCCCCTATGAACTCTGCCTTCTCAGGAACTTTTCTTCAGAACTCTGTCCAGGTCTGAAGATAAGCCAAGTCCAGGCCCAATCTACCCCTTGTATCCAGCCTGCGCTCCAACGAGGTTGGCCTCAACTTTTGACTGAAACCCAGTCTTGCACAACCAGATAGCTGTGGTTGGTGCTGTGATCTTGTAGGCCATATGTTTCACTAAAAACGTTTAAAATGTATAACTCCAGTTCTACTGATTGGATTTAATTCATGTTGACGTCATTTTATTTAATTTTTCCTCTTGTTTTCTACATTGATGTGGGATTTTTCTAGTTTTGTGGTATCTTGGCACAAAGCAGTCAGGCCTAACTTAAAGGAAATGTGTAAAGCATTCATGCAACACACAAACAGTAACAAAGTGAAAACACAACCAAGAAAAATCCCAGTCCAATTCAGAAAAATAGAGTACATTTTAATAAATAATATGATACTACAACAAAAAATTCCTTTAAAAGAACCGTAGATATTGAATTTTTAAGTTTTAGTAAAAATAGGGTGAAGAAGCAGAAAGTGCTAATTAGGGGTATCTGGTTTCACTAGACTAGGTAAAAGGCAAAAGTTCAGACCGACTATGATGGAGCACAGGCTAGGCACAGGACTGAGTTTGGCCCATTGGAAGTTGTACCTTATGTCCTTAGGGTGAGGTTCGCTCAGTGGGGCTTCGCATCACACTGGCTTGGTTCTGATGAAGCTTTCAGCTGTTTGGCGAAGCTTTGCAGGGCTTTCCATCTCTTAGCATCATCCCGATGATGCTCCCAAGTGCACGGCAAGTCTTTGCATGGCTTTGTGTCACTTGGCGTCGGTTCTAATGAAGCTTTCAGCTGTGTGGTGAGGCTTTGCGAGGTTTTGTGTCAGTGAGCGTTGGCTCCAATAAAGCACTGAGCTGTGCGACGAGGCTTTGAGGGGCTTCACTTCACACGGCGTCAGTTCTGAAGATGCTGTCAGCTGTGCCACAAGGTCTTGCAGGGCTTGACAGTGCTTCACACCAGATTTGAAGGAAGCTTCATTCAGTTGAGGAGGAGTTCTCTCTGATGCCACCTAGGTGTCCAACGACCTGTGGGACACCTCTTGGTGATTAGAACTCAATGTAGCAGACAACAGCAGCAGGGCTCAGGCAAGTCTGTTGCTGGTGTATGCAGGTCCACCTGCAGCAGGTCAGCTGGGCAGTTCAAGGAGGCCTCTGAAGGTTGTTGTTTTACTGTAGCTCACAATCAGTTCAGCCAACTGAAATATGAAGTCACTCTGGGTAGTCTGGGATGAAGACAAGCAAGTCCAGACTGCAAGACAGTCCTACAGCAGCAGAGCAGTAATTCTTCTGTAACTTCCAGAGGTCCAATATGCAAACCTGGAGTCAGTCTTTGTGTGGGGGTACTCCCCATCCTATTCCCACAACTGATTCTGAAAAGGTTTTCCCCTTCCCCTGCCAAGGCTCCAAACTATCTATGGGTGACTAAAGGCAAGGCAGGCCTCGCCGCAGGTTCCTTTGTGTGTGCTGGAGGCAAAGCCCTTTAAAGTTCTGAAGTGTAAGTGGGACTAGGGACAGTTCCTCTCAGTCATCCTGGCAGGATGGTACAGCCTATCCACACCGTAGCCCCTTTTGGGTTACTGTCTGGAAGTAATACACAAACCCCAACTGCCATTCACAGTCATGCGACCAAGGGCATTGGCACAAATGGTTGGGACAAGAGAATGCCAACATTCTAAAAGGCGCAAAAGTATATAGAAAGTGATGGATGGACTGCTTGCATTAATCTCATTTACTGACTACTCTGAGCTGCATCCCAGTCCATGGTTATATTGCACACCTTGTCACCTAAGTTTGTACCCCAGCCATATGCAAATCAGTCTTGACCCTGCTCCAGTGGAAACAGTCCTGCCTAATCTGCCAGTTCAGATCCTTCTTGAACTGTAACACAAGCAACCCAGGACCAGTTTCACCCTAGGTATGGCTCATCAGCCAGGTATAGCATGGTTTCAGCGATACAGTATGCACGGTACCCACATCTGGGGATACTCATCCCATTTAGGGTGACACACAACAATGTACAGAAATGATGGATGTAGTGCTTGAATTAATCTCAGCCACTGGTAACTATTGAGCCCACACCCCAGACCATCATTATTTTGCACACTATCCCATCTCAGTTTTGACTCAACCATATGCAAATCAAATGGGAGCAGTCCAGCTCAACCTGCTAGGCCTGGTCCTATCTGAATTGTACAAGAAGCAACCCAGGACCGGTTTTGCCTTAGTCATTGGATGGATTAGGATGCAGCTTGAGTGATTACCAGTTGCTGAGAATAATTCAAGCATTCTGTCCATCACCTTGTTGCAACATTTTAAAAGGGGCATTTTTAGATTTGGGACTTAAACTCTGACTTTACTATTAAAGTGAATTTGAAATTACAATTCATTTGACTACAAAAATAATATTTCTATCTGTTCCCAATCCAAAGTTTTCACCAATTGAAAGTAGTACTGTAACCCAGTGTTAAACAATGAGAGAGATAGGCCTTAGAACTGTGAAAAACAACTATAGGAGTTTTTCACTGACAGGACATGTAAAACTTAGGGCCTGTTTAGGATGTGGGCAGTTGAACCGCCACAACTTCAATATGGCGGTGGTGAGGCGACCGTCAAGCCTGCAGCTTTACCATTGCCATATTATAATGTTTCCACCGGCTTGACTGGTGGAAACATCATATTACAATGTTTCTTCCAGTCAGTCCAGTGGAAACAGTGTGGCAGTATTGGCCTCAGCTTCCTGGGCACACAGCACCCTTGAAATGCATGCTGTTGCCAAAGCAGACAGTGCGTATTTCTAGGGTGCTGGCAGGGGGGCCCTTGCACTGCCCATGACATGGTCGTGGGCAGTGCAGGGGGCCCCCTGTGATGATGATGATGATACCCCTGTAATCCCCAGCACTGCCTTTCCGCCAGACTTTTCATGGCAGGGACCCACCATTAAAAGGCTGGTGGAAAGCAAGGCTGGTGGAAAGCAAAGTCATGATCAGCTTGGCTGTGCTGAACTCGACGACGCCATGGCTGACACCGACTTTCTACTTCAGCGGGTGTCACAATGAGTGCTGCAAGCCCACTAGTATCATTTCATTTACAGGCCATGGGAACATGTGGTAACTTTTAGTCGAGGACTACAAGTAAATTACATATACCTATGTGGATGTAAGCCAAGGTTACAATGTTTGAACAGAAAAGTACAAGCACTTTATCACTGGTTAGCAGTGGTAAAGTGCACAAATTCCTGAAGCAAAAAAAAAAAATCAGCAAAACAGGAGGGCTGAAGGCAAAAGATTTGAGGGAATACCACAAGGATGTCAGGTCTAACATGCCCGGCTGCCTGCATACTTGGGAGGTGTAGGATGCGTATTGCTTAAGTTCCTGGATTTTGGGCTACACTCAGCTGTGTCAATCAGGTAGCAGCTACATTGAGCATCATCATGGTGCTCTGGAAAGAACTTTGGGACTCCGGATTGGTTAACAGTCAGTGTTCCAGCCCTGGTCAGTTTCTGAAGGAGAAAACAATCTCCTCACTCATCTGCTGAAGGATACCACTTTGAGTAGCTGATACATATCAGTTGGAATGGAACAGTGAGTACCACCTTTTTTTATTAAATAAAAAGAAGATTCAGCTTTTGGTTCTGCTGCTCTTCGAGGCAATAAGAAGTTTATTGTTGGTATGCTGAGATCCTTCTAATTACTTCTTTTTAGATTTGGTCATGCTTCTAGGAAGGTTTCTTAAGGTCATTTCCCTGCAGGTCCCTTCTTCCCAGAGTCCTTCTTCCTGTTGCTCCTCCTTGGTGGGGTGATTGTTCAGTCTTTATGCCAGGTATGAGGGCTTCCATTTCAATTTTCTCACCACTTCTGAAACCTTGTTTCCTAAAAGTCCATCCTCAAGCAACTGTTGCAGCATTTTTATTCTGGTGAGGATTTGCCAGTTCAGCCTTACACTACTTCTCGCTGTCTTTCTGTGATGATGAAAGCACAAATAATTCTTGACTGTAAGGAGGCCCCTGTTTTCTTAGGTGATAACAGAGCTCTTTTTACCTCCATCCTTGGTTGATTTGCACATCCTATAGAGCTCCCACTTTTGTTAGCTTGAGTTGGCATCTGGCCGCAGCCCTCTTTCATGAGTCTGTATAGAGTAGTTTCTTTTTCTTCCCTTTTGGGCCTATTGTTTGGGGCCAAATTCCATATGGGTTCTTCTGTCAAACAATGTGTACTTTTTTTTCTGCAATTCCAGGAATAAGGGGTAGCAGAGTCTCTTTGCAGTATTGAGTCCACAAATCTCAGTCTCTGTGTGAAGCAGTCTAATGGCTTTGAAAGAAAAAATCACATTCAATAGCTCCAACAAATATTTTCATTTCTGAGTTTTTCATTTTTGTCCTGCAATCATGTGATTGTATTTCTCTGCTTTGGTACATCATCATGATGTGAGCACTGAAACAAGGAAGACGGACTAGGAAGTAATATCTCATCTATGTAGGATAATCTTCATTACTTCCTAGTTTTCCTCACAACAGACCTTGATACACACCCTCCCAGGCCAGTTGTTTTTGACCACGGGGCTGAGGAGGTGCTTGGAATTTCAGGAAGTATGGTAGTTGGAGTCCCTCTTCATGACTTGGAAGCAGATGGAGGAACTGAAATTAGGCACTAGGTATAAGTATTTGTTTTTAAGTTTATTTTAGAGCTAAGGTACGCACATCTTTTCTGTGTAGTGAGGCATATCCCACAACATTAAGGCCCTCATTACAACCCCGGTGGTCGGTGTTAAAGTGGCGGTAATACCGCCAACAGGCCGGTGGTAAAAATAATGGAATCACGACCACGGCGGAAACCGCCAACACATACAGCCACTTTAACACTCCGTCCGCCACGGTGGTAGCAACAAACACCGCAGCGGTAACCGCCAACAGCCAGGCAGAAGACAATGTACCGCCCACCCCATTACAACACGCCCATTCGCCAGATTTTCCAGGGCGGTACCAGTACCAATGCCATCAAAATCACGGTGGAAACAGTACTTGGAAAGGAAAATAGTCACCTTTCGACACTCAAGGAAGAACCACAGCGCCATGGAGCCCGAGCTGCACGTCCTGCCCATGCTGGTGTATCTTCTCATATATCATGAGTGCCAATGGCGGCGACGACGACCACAGTGAATACAGTACCTAGTAGACAGGGAAGGGGGGGAGGAAAAAGAGAGTGACACACACACGCAACACGCAACATCCCCACCCTCACCCCCAACACCATACACACAAACAATTGCAACAACATTACATATACACCCTGTAACCCTCTATAATAACGCAAGGACGAAGGAATTGAGTCAAAATAGTTTTATATTAGAAAGACTCAGAAATACATTAATATCTAAAAAACTTTATTTTCAAAATATGCAATATGTACAAAATGCGGGACAATGTCCTCCCAAAATGTCTGTGGCCCACTGGGCCAAAACACATAGGCTAAGCCCACACTTGACTCCTGCCTCAATACGGAGAGAACATTGCAGGGGCATGAAGTCCAAAACACACAGGCACCTCAGGGGGACGGAGAAGGGGGGGCAGCTCAGCCGGAAGGTTGTACAACCCCACGGTTCCTGGAGGGGGCTCCATGCCCATAACAATGTCCTGGGGAGTGCAAAGCCACAGTCTCTCAAGTCTCTCCAGTGGGTGGTTTGCCCACTGCTTGCTCCTGGGGAGTGCAAACCCACAGTCTCTCAAGTGGGTGGTTTGCTAGTGCTTGGTCCTGGGAGTGCAAAGCCACAGTCTCTCAAGTGGGTGGTTTGCTCATTGCTTGCTCCTGGGGAGTGCAAAGCCACAGTCTCTCTAGTGGGTGGTCTGCCCACTGCTTGCTCCTGCGGAGTACAAAGCCACAGTCTCTCAAGTGGGTGATTTGCCCACTGCTTGGTCCTGGGGAGTGCAAAGCTACAGTCTCTCAAGTGGGTGGTTTGCCCACTGCTTGTTCTTGGGGAGTGCAAAGCCACAGTCTCTCAAGTGGTTAGTTCGCTGTAGGAGGCCGGCCTGGCTTATAGTGGGTACCTGATGGAACATACACCTTGTGCCAGGTCCAGTTATCCCTTATTAGTAGATAATTAGTGTTCTAGCAGCTTAGGCTGATAGAGGTAGCTATAACAAAGCAGCTTAGGCTGAACTGGGAGACATGCAAAGCACCTACTATACCACTTATATCATATAGCACTATATCATAAGAATCACAATACTCAGAGTTACTAAAAATAAAGGTACTTTTTTTAGTGACAATGTGCCAAAAATATCTCAGAGGATATACTCCCTTAGGAGGTAAGAAAAATACGCAAAATATACACACAAACCAAAATCAGGTAAGTAAATAGTTAGAAAAGTAGTGCAAACACTGTAGAATACAATAGGATGCAATAGGCCTAGGGGCAACACAAACCATATCCTAAGAAAGTGGAATACGAACCACTTAGAGACCCCTGGCCTAGTGTAGTTTGTAGAGCGTAGCTGGAAGTGTAAGAAAACACTAAGGTGGTCATTCTGACCTCGGCGGTAAAAGGCGCCTACCGCCGGTCAGAAATCCTCCATAATCCCGCCGCGGTCGCGGAAACCCGCCACGGTCATTCTGACCCGCAGAAGGCAAACCTCCGAAAATCCGACCGCCACAACAGACCGCCAGACCAGCGGTCGGCGGAAAAGTGGAGGTGACAAAACCTCCACCGTCACGCCAACAGAAATACGCCCATGCCATTACGACCCACGAATCCACGCGGCGGTCATTCAAACGCGGTATTCCATTGGCGGGACACACCGCCGCGGTCAGAATACACACAAACGAACAAAACTCAGCCACATTGGACGATTTGAATCCCACACACCTGATACACATACACACACCACTCCCACACACACAATACAATATAAAACACCCACCCACATCACCCACAAACCCCTACGCTAAAAAATTCTGAAAGAAGGCCAGAGCGAGACACCAGCATCCACAAACTAACAGCCACAGCCACTCAACACCATCACCCACACACTATCCACACACAAAACAACACACACCACCACACTCAACTCACTTAAATACACATACTCCACCCCACACATCATACACACCACCCCATGGCACCCCAAAGACAACCCCGCTTCACAGACGAAGAACTCAGGGTCATGGTGGAGGAAATCGTTCGGGTAGAGCCCCAGCTGTTCGGCACACAGATACAATACACCAGCATTGCCCGGAGGACGGAGCTATGGCAGAGGATTGTCGACAGGGTCAACGCAGTGGGACAGCACCCCAGAAATCGGGAAGACATCAGGAAGCGATGGAACGACCTACGGGGGAAGGGGCGTTCCATGGTATCCAGGCACAACATCGCCGTGCAGAAGACTGGCGGAGGACCCCCACCTCAACCCCCACAATTCACATCATGGGAGGAGGAAGTCTTGAACATCCTGCATCCTGACGGCCTCGCAGGAGTCGGCGGAGGAATGGATACTGGTAAGTTGAAGCTTCAATACAGCTTCCCCCCCACCTGCATGCCAAATCATACCCCAACCCTCACCCCCATCCTCGAACCCCACCCTCACCCCCACCCCCATCCTCACCCCCACCCTCACCCCCACCACCATCCTCACCCCCACCACCATCCTCACCCGCACCCCCAGCACACCTATTCCCCGCCAATGTCTCACCATCACAACCCACACATCCCAAAACCTAGGCCTGCATGCGTCCACTAAGCATGGACACCCATCACCAAAGCATGCCCAATGCATATACACATCCCCCCCACAAGCCACCCTCACCAAAGCCCCCACACACGAATGCCAGCACTTGGGGACACGAGAACCCATAGATACACCCATATGCCACACATTGAAACTATAACCATACCTCTATACCCCTGCAGGACCCGACCGTCAACACACCGCGGCGGAGGGGCCAGAATTCTCCACACCCCCCACCCAAGAGGCCGTCAGCGATGACAGCAGCTCTGTCGACCTGGACACCGATGACCAGCCCGGACCATCGGGGACCTCTGGACAGTCGGTTCCCCTCACACAGGCCCAGGCCACTACAGACCCAAACCCCTCTGGGAACACCAGCACAGCTCCCACCCAGCGGGCCCATGCCTCTGTCTCCAGGGCGCGTCAATCTGCGGTGTGTCTACCACTACAGGGCACCCAGGATAACCCACCACCCCAACAACAACAGGGACCTGGGGGCAGTGGTAGTGGGCACACCGGCCAGGGGGCAGAGGCCCAGGGAAACAGGGGAACTTGGAGGGCAGCTGTGCGACAGGGGGGGGAGGAGAGGCCCAGGGAACCCACTCTCCACGAGGTCCTCACCACCATCATGGGAGCATACAACCGCTCCCAGGAGACGATGGCGACGGTACTGGCCCGGTTCCAGGAGATCCAGGTACTGCAGGAGGAACACTATCGGGGGTACAGGGAGGACATCAGAGCCATCAACACCACCCTGGTTACCATGGTAGGGCTGCTGCAGGACCTCGTCAACACCAGGGCGGACACTCAACAACACCCAAGGGCCCCTGCCACTAGCCTGGACCAAGAACAGCCAACCACCTCCGCCGGCGCTAGTGGACAGGAGGCCCCCGCACAGCAGCAGCCCACCAGACCCCCACCTCCTGCAGGAGAAGAACCACCCCGCAAGAGGGCCCTGAGATCTCGCAAGAAGACAGAGTAGGATGTCAAGACCCCCGCCAGCAATGGATACCACCTGATGTCATCCCACTGTCCCACATTGTCACCCTGTCCATCCTTGAACTGCCCATGCTCCATCTCTCCACAGGCCTCTGGACAATGCACCTGTGTGACTGTTACTCTGGACTCTGCCATGGACATTCCTTCACCATAGCCCCCACCCACTTGAAACCACCCATCCCATTTTGAGCACTTAAATAAACACCTATTTTGCACCAAAATATCTGGAGTCTGGCTGTGATTTCAATATATTGTAATTGACATGACAGTGCAAATATGTCCTTGTACATGGTGAAGTCAACAAACAGCTGCCACAAAGCTGTCGTCCATGGGGAAACGAAGCACAGGACTCGTAGTGGGGACCCCAGATCTGAAATAGGGAGGGAAAAGCCAAAACTCAGTCATCATACACTGGGGCAAATAGACAGGCAGCAGAGATGCAGGAGAGTAGTTAACATTTACTAAATTATCTTTGAAATGTTACCTGTGTCCTATTGGAAGTACTGTTCAATGATTCTGTCCCTGTTGTCTGTTTCAGCCCCGTCGTCTTCCTCCTCGTCACTCTCCTCAGGTTCCACCGCTGCCACAACACCACCGTCTCGACCATCCTCCTGCAGGAAAGGCACCTGGCGGCGCAAAGCCAGGTTGTGAAGCATGCAGCAGGCCACGATGATGTGACACACCTTCTTAGGTGAGTACATTAGGGATCCACCTGTCATATGCAGGCACCTAAACCTGGCCTTTAGGAGGCCAAAGGTGCGTTCGATCACCCTCCTTGTACGCCCATGGGCCTCATTGTACCGTTCCTCTGCCCTGGTCCGGGGATTCCTTACTGGGGTCAGTAGCCACGACAGGTTGGGGTACCCAGAGTCCCCCACTAGCCATACACGGTGTCTCTGTAGCTGTTCCATCACGTAAGGGATGCTGCTATTCCTGAGGATGTAGGCGTCATGCACTGACCCTGGGAATTTGGCATTTACATGCGAGATGTACTGGTCAGCCAAACACACCACCTGGATGTTCATTGAATGGTAATTTTTTCTGTTCCTGTACACCTGCTCCCTGTCTCTTGGGGGAACCAAAGCCACATGGGTCCCATCAATGGCACCAATTACGTTGGGAATATGTCCAAGGGCGTAGAAATCACCCTTCACTGTAGCCAATTCGCCCACCTCAGGGAAAATGATGTAGCTCCTCACGGATTTCATCAGGGCAGACAACACTCTGGATAACACCTTCGAAAACATGGGCTGAGACATCCCAGAAGCAATTCCCACGGTTGTCTGAAATGACCCACTTGCCAAGAAATGGAGTACTGACATGACCTGCACCAGAGGGGGAATCCCTGTGGGTTGGCGGAGGGGGGACATCAGGTCGGGCTCCAGCTGGGCACACAGTTCATGGATAGTGGCACGGTTAAGACGGTAGGTCAGGATAATGTGGCGTTCTTCCATTGTCGACAGGTCCACCAGCGGTCGGTACACGGGAGGATTCATCCGTCTCCTCGCCCAACCCAGCGGACGGTGCCTAGGAAGGACAACATGGAGCACACAGTCAAGCAACCCACAGGTACGTACTCACAGCTAGCACAGTAAACGATTCTCTATGCAGTGAATGGCGTGTCTGAGTGGCTATGCAAGGCCTAGGCCTGTGTGACGCAGTTGAAATTGAGCCATGTGGGCCCTGGAAATGGCGGCTGCCTGACCTGTGAAGTGTGACAATGGGATGTGAGGTCAATGCGCTGGCGTGGCACACCGCGGCGGGCGGCGGGCGAAGACCGCGGCGCCAAGCCGCATTGGTTAACATTGAAGCCTATGGGTTTCAGGAGCCAATGGCGAAGGGCGCCGGCTGTGGCAGGACGCACCGCCGCGGTACGCACCGCCGCGGACGTGACCGCCATTTTCTACCTACTTATCCACTTGCGACTTGAACTTTCACAGGAGAGGACCTATACTGCAAGTGTTGCTGTGACCTCGGTCTGGAAGGGACAATGGCTGCTGCACCTGGGGAAAGGGCCCCTGCCTTCACTGGAGAGGAGTTGGAGAAACTTGTGGATGGGGTCCTCCCCCAGTATGCGCTACTCTACGGTCCTCCAGACCAACAAGTGAGTTTAATTCAATCTGGATTTGGGGCCACTGGCTGGCTTGGGGGCCTGGCGGGGGGCCTGGCGGGGATGGGGGGCATGTTGGGCCTGGCGGGGGGCATGGCGGGGGGCCTGGCGGGGATGGGGGGCATGTTGGGCATGGCGGGGGGCATGGCGGGGATGGGGGGCATGTTGGGCCTGGCGGGGGCATGGCGGGGGGCCTGGCGGGGGCATGGCGGGGGGCCTGGCGGGGATGGGGGGCATGTTGGGCCTGGCGGGGGGCATGGCGGGGGGCCTGGCGGGGATGGGGGGCATGTTGGGCCTGGCGGGGGGCATGGCGGGGATGGGGGGCATGTTGGGCCTGGCGGGGGGCATGGCGGGGGGCCTGGCGGGGATGGGGGGCATGTTGGGCATGGCGGGGGGCATGGCGGGGGGCCTGGCGGGGATGGGGGGCGTTGGGCCACTGGCAAGGAAAATGCTGACAAACTTGAACGTGGTATTTCTCCCTCCCTGTACGTGTCACATAGGTCCGCGCCCATGAGAAGATCGGGATTTGGCGTGCCATCGCCAAGGAAGTCCGGACCCTGGGGGTCCACCATCGACGGGGCACCCACTGCCGCAAGAGGTGGGAGGACATCCGCCGCGGGACCAAGAAGACCGCCGAGTCTCTGCTGGGGATGGCCTCCCAACGTAGGCGGGGTGCCTGCCGTCAACTGAGCCCCCTGATGTTCCGGATCCTGGCGGTGGCCTACCCTGATTTGGATGGGCGCGTGAGGGCAGCACAGCAGACACAAGGGGGTGAGTACAAGCATTATCTACTCTGTTGTCGCGCAGTGGAGGTGTCTGGGTGGGGGAGGAGGGCTGGGGGTCCCCCTAGGCCAGGGCGATATCTGTAGGCTGGGCACCCCCGTAAGCCCCTGTGTCCCCAGCCACCACCCTCAGTAGTTTGTCAGTACAGCCATCCCTGGGCCGTGTCATCCATGGGTGCAGTTGTCAACTCTAGGCGTGTAGGGCATGTTCCACGGAATGCGTAGCGGACCCCAAGTGCGCAACTTAGTGCAGGGGGCATCTGTGTCTGTCATGTCCGCTAACTGTACCGGAGATCCATGTAATCAATATCCCTTTATTTCTCTCCCCCCCCCCCCTTTTTGTTTGTCTTTCTGTGCTTGTGTGCATCAGCATCATCAGGCGGAGGAGAAGTGGCATCGGGGCAGGAGGGAGCTGCATCTCACATGGCCCAGGAGGGCCATGCCACAGAGTCAGACTGGACCAGTGAGACGGAGGGCGAGGGGAGCTCCACGACGGGGACGACTGGACCCTGCAGCGACACGGACACGTCCTCGGAAGGGGGCTCCCTTGCGGGGGTGGCACCATCCGTGCCCCCCGCCATTACAGGTACAGCCGCCACCCAGCGCACCATCTCCGCCCTCCCAGCAGCCCCTCAGCGTTCGCCCCGTGCCCGCTCTGCCAGGAAGCCGGGCATCTCCTTCGCCCCAGGCACCTCAGGCCCTGCCCCTGTTACCCCCGCTGCCCTCAGTGAGGAGGTCATTGACCTCCTCCGAACGCTCATTGTTGGGCAGACTACCCTTTTGAATGCCATCCAGGGGGTGGAGAGGGAGGTTCATCGCAGCAATGCGTACCTGGAGGGCATTCATTCGGGTCAGGCTGCCCATCAGCGATCGTTCCAGGCTCTGGCCTCAGCACTGACGGCAGCCATTGTCCCTGTCTCCTGCCTGCCTCTACTAACTCCCTCCTCCCAGTCTCCTGTTCCTCTGCCTGTCCCACCCACACCATCAGACCAGCCTGCACACACCTCAACACCCAAGAGAAGCTCATCCAAACATAAGCACCACAGATCACGCAGACATTCACACACGCAACATTCCGATGCAGACATGCCAACAGTCACTACCACCTCTGTGACCCCCACCTCCTCGTCTCCCTCCTCCCTCCCTGTGACGTCTACACTCACACCTCCATTCACCTCACCATCAGCCAGTGTTTCCATCACCAGCACACCCTCCACTCCAGTCCGCACACGTGCAGTCACCACCCCCACTGCCATTTACACGTCCCCTGTGTCCTCTCCCACTGTGTCTGTCACCCCCTCTTCCACACCACACAAACGCAGCCACCCACCCACCCAACAGCCATCCACCTCACGACAGCCTATCCCTCCTGCACCTGCACCCAAAGACAGCAAACGTGACTCACCTACAACCACATCCTCTCCCTCCACTCCCATTCCCACTGTACCTACCACTCTCCATTGTCCCAAGAAGCTCTTCCTCGCCACTACTAACTTCTTTCCTGACCCTGAGCCCCCCCCTCCTTCTCCTCGGGGCAAGAAGAGCACCTCAGCCACCACCAGCCCTGCAGCCCCCTTGACAAGGGTGCAGGGGTATTGGAGCCCGCCAGCCCGCATGTCTGGATCTTCGCCCAGCAGCAAGGGGACAGCCAGCCCACCCCCTGGGAAGAGGAGCAGAAGGCGGAAGGGGCGCCGCAGGAGCCCGCCTTCTACATCCCCCCCGGACACCACCCAGAGACAGTCACCAGCCACAGCTCCAAAGGGAGGAAAGGGCCACAGGCCCACGACTAAGGAGGGCAAGGGCAGCAAGTCGGAGAGGTCAGGCAGCAGGCCTGCTGCCCAGGAGGAGCCCACAACCCCCATAGCCGCTGCCCCGGGAGGAACCGGCACAGCTGCCCCGGGAGAGCCCACCACCCCCATAGCCGCTGCCCAGGGAGGACCCAGCCCAGCTGGCCAGGAGGGCCCCACCACCCACAGCCCAGGTGGGCATTGAAGGAGCACCATCCCCGCTGCCCAGGAGGGCACCACCAGGCAATTAGCAGTTGGCCATAGACCGGCCGCCGTCTCCAGAACCGCTGAACTGGGCCCCGCCGTCTCAAGAACCGCTCCGCTGGGCCCCGCCGTCTCAAGAACCGCTCCGCTGGGCCCCGCCGTCTCAAGAACCGCTGAACTGGGCCCTTCAAGGCAAGGAGCGCTGAACTGGGCCCTTCAAGGCAAGGAGCGCTGAACTGGGCCCCGCCGTCTCCAGAACCGCTGAACTGGGCCCCGCCGTCTCAAGAACCGCTGAACTGGGCCCTTCAAGGCAAGGAGCGCTGAACTGGGCCCCGCCGTCTCCAGAACTGCTGAACTGGGCCCCGCCGTCTCAAGAACCTCTCCACTGGGCCCCGCCGTCTCAAGAACCGCTGAACTGGGCCCCGCTGTCTCAAGAACCGCTCTGCTGGGCCCCGCCGTCTCAAGAACCGCTGAACTGGGCCCCGCCGTCTCCAGAACCGCTGAACTGGGCCCCGCCGTCTCAAGAACCGCTGAACTGGGCCCTTCAAGGCAAGGAGCGCTGAACTGGGCCCTTCAAGGCAAGAACCGCTGGCCCTTTGGCAGACGTGGCAGGGCAGGATCTATCTCGGGCAGGGCTGCAGGATGTCCTCTGGCCAACTTGCCTCCTCCAGTGGCAGTGGGGTCTGTTATGGACTGTATGGACTGTGGCTTTGCTCTCCCCAGGATGGCCCAGTGGGCAGGCCACCCACTGTATGGACTGTATGGACTGTGGCTTTGCTCTCCCCAGGATGGCCCAGTGGGCAGGCCACCCACTGTATGGACTGTTTGGACTGTGGCTTTGCTCTCCCCAGGATGGCCCAGTGGGCAGGCCACCCACTGTATGGACTGTTTGGACTGTGGCTTTGCTCTCCCCAGGATGGCCCAGTGGGCAGGCCACCCACTGTATGGACTGTATGGACTGTGGCTTTGCTCTCCCCAGGATGGGCCAGTGGGCAGGCCACCCACTGTATGGACTGTTTGGACTGTGGCTTTGCTCTCCCCAGGATGGCCCAGTGGGCAGGCCACCCACTGTATGGACTGTTTGGACTGTGGCTTTGCTCTCCCCAGGATGGGCCAGTGGGCAGGCCACCCACTGTATGGACTGTTTGGACTGTGGCTTTGCTCTCCCCAGGATGGCCCAGTGGGCAGGCCACCCACTGTATGGACTGTATGGACTGTGGCTTTGCTCTCCCCAGGATGGCCCAGTGGGCAGGCCACCCACTGTATGGACTGTTTGGACTGTGGCTTTGCTCTCCCCAGGATGGGCCAGTGGTCATGGAGTCCCCTCGTGGATCTGGCGTCGTGTACTCAAGTGGCTGAGGTGCCCCCCCTTCCCTTCCCCCTGAGGTGCCTGTCCTATTTTCTTTCTGATGCCCCTGCAGTGTTCTCTCCGTGGAGTTCTTGTCGTGGGACTGGGCCTTGCCCCTTTGCACAGGACCCCTGTGATCCACGGACAGTGGTTGGACTACATTTAGTAGCTGTATATATTTTGTACATAGTTTATTTATTTATTGGGATTACTGGTGTACATATTTCAATATATCTGCCCGTTTATGATCTCTTCTTTTGGTCTTTGCATTATTTCGGAGGGGGGTGGTTTGTGGGTTGTGACAGTGATCTGTGGGAATGCATTGATGTGTGTGTTGTAGTGGGTGTGGGTGGGTGGGTGTGTGCCGGTAATCTTTTCCCTCCCCTGTGTCGTAGGTGCAGTACTCACCGATGTCTTCCGCGCCGCCGGGCGTGCTCCTGGTATATGAGCAGGTATAGGAGTGCGGGGATGACCTGCAACTCTGGTTCCATACTGCCGGAATCTCGCGTGGAGTGCGTAGAGGTGAGCGTTTTCCCGTTCGTAGTCTGTTTCCGCCGTGTTCTTATCGGCGGTGCTCCCGCCCCGGAAAAGGTGGCGGATTGGTGGGTCGTAATAGGGTGGGCGGTACATTGTCTGCCGCCTGGCTGTTGGCGGGAACCGCCGCGCTGTTTGTTTGTACCGCCGTGGCGGGCGGAGTGTTAATACGGCGGGCTGTGTTGGCGGTTCCCGCCAGGGTCAGAATTGCATATTTTAGACCGCCGGCCTGTTGGCGGCTTGGCCGCCGCTTTATCACCGACCGCCAGGGTCAGAATGAGGGCCTAAGGGTGTCCAAGGTACCCCAACCCAAGACCCTGAAAAGTATGAGTAAAGTGATACTACTTTCCCAGTAACACAATAAACTTGTGATAGGAGATTCTGCAAAGACCACAACAGACTGCAAAGCACTGAAGACGGATTCCTGGACCTGAGGCCTGTAAAGTGAGGGGACCAAGTCCAAGAGTCACAAAAGTGTCCGGGGGGGCAGGAGCCCACTAAACCCCAGATGAAGGTGCAAAATGGCTGCCTTCAGATGGAAGAAGCTGAAGATTCTGCAACAACAAAAGGTGCCAGGAACTTCTCCTTTGTGCAGAAGATGTCCCATGGAGTGCTGGAGGATGCAGAGCTGTTTTTTGGAGAAAGACTACAAACAAGCCTTGCTAGCTGCAAAGGTTGTGGTTGAAGAAAAACTGTGCTGTCCGGGCCCAGGAAGGACCAGGAGGTCGCCACTTGGAAGAGGAGACAGAGGGGGCTCTCACCAACAAGGAGAGCCCACCACAAGAGGCAGACCCCGCAGAAGTACTTGAACACTACATCTCAACACTACAAAAGAGGGTCCCACGATGCCAGTGGTCAACTCAGCGAGATGAGCAATGCAGGATGGAGTGCTAGGGACCTGGGCTAGGCTGTGCACGAAGGATTCCTTGCAAAAGTGCACAGAAATCCTAGCAGCTGCAGTTCACAGGATTACTGTCTGGAGAGGGGAGGCAAAAACTTACCTCCTCCAAATTTGGACAGTTGGACCACTGGACAGTCTGGGTCACTTGGGCCCACCACCTGTGTTCCAGGGACCACGCTCGTCAGGATGAGAGGGGTCCCAGAGTACCGGTGATGCTGAAGTTTGGTGTCTGCTGGAGCAGGGGAAGATTCCGTCGACCCACTGGAGATTTCTTCGTTGCTTCCAGTGTAGGGTGAAGGCAGACAGCCCCCAGAGCATGCACCACCGGGAAACAGTCAAGAAAGCCAGCAGGATTAGGTGTTACAATGTCGCTGGTAGTCTACTTTTTTGCAGTTTTGCAGGCGTCCTGGAGCAGTCAGCGGTCGATCCTTGGCAGAAGTCGAAGAGGGAGATGCAGAGGAACTCTGGTGAATTCTTTCAAGTCGTTAACTGAAGAAAAGTCCACAGGAGAGACCCTAAATAGCCCTCAGAGGAGGATTGGTCACCTAGTCAGGTAAGCACCTATCAGGAGGGGTCTCTGACATCACCTGCTGGCACTGGCCACTCAGAGGCCTCCACTGTGCCCTCACACCTCTGGATTCAAGATGGCAGAGGTCTGGAACACACTGGAGGAGCTCTGGGCACCACCCCTGGGGTGGTGATGGACAGGGGAGTGGTCACTCCCATTTCCTTTGTTCAGTTTCGCACCAGAGCAGGGACTGGGGGTTCCCTGAACCAGTGTAGACTAGCTTATGC
This sequence comes from Pleurodeles waltl, assembly GCF_031143425.1. Classification (NCBI taxonomy): domain Eukaryota; kingdom Metazoa; phylum Chordata; class Amphibia; order Caudata; family Salamandridae; genus Pleurodeles; species Pleurodeles waltl. Next base: position 1,412,868,589 of record NC_090445.1, on the reverse strand, counting down.
AAGGAGGGCACCATCTGTGCCCTTCAAAGCATTTCCAGAGGCTGGGGGAGGCTACTCCTCCCCAGCCCTTAACACCTATTTCCAAAGGGAGAAGGTGTAACACCCTCTCTTTGAGGAAATTCTTTGTTCTGCCTTCCTGGGACTGGGCTGTACAGACCCCAGGAGGGCAGAACCCTGTCTGTGGGTTGGCAGCAGCGGTAGCTGCAGAAAAAACACCAGAGAGCTGGTTTGGCAGTACCTGGGGTCCATAGTGGAGCCCTGGGGATGCATGGGATTGGCACCCCAATACGTGATTTGGCATGGGGGGCAATTCCATGATATTAGACATGTTACAATGCCATATTCGTAGTTACCATTGTGAAGCTACATATAGGTATTGACCTATATGTAGTGCACATGTGTACTGGGGTCCCCGCACTCACAAAGTCCGGGGAAATTGCCTTGAACTATGTGGGGGCACCTTGGCTAGTGCCAGGGTGCCCTCACACTTAGTAATGTTGCACCTAACCTTCACTAAGTGAAGGCTAGACATATAGGTGACTTATAAGTTACTTAAGTGCAGTGTAAAATGGCTGTGAAATAACGTGTGCGTTATTTCACTCAGGCTGCAGTGGCAGTCCTGTGTAAGATTTGTCCGAGCTCCCAATAGGTGGCAAAAGAAATGCTTCAGCTCATAGGGATCTCCTGGAACCACAATACCCTGGGTACCTAGGTACCATATACAAGGGAATTATAAGGGTGTTCCAGTGTGCCAATTAGAATTGGTGAAAATGGTCACTAGCCTATAGTGCCAATTTTAAAGACAGAGAGAGCATAAGCACTGAGGTTCTGGTTAGCAGAGCCTCAGTGACACAGTTAGTCACTATACAGATACACACATTCAGGCCACAAACTATGAGCACTGGGGTCCTGGCTAGCAGGATCCCAGTGAGACATATAAAACACACTGACAAATAGGGTTTTTACTATAAGCACTGGGGTTCTGGCTAGTAGGATCCAGGTGAGACAGTAAAAATCACTCTGACATATACTCACAAACAGGCCAAAAGTGGGGGTAACAATGCTAGAAAGAGGCTACCTTCTTACATTTGCCCACTGCTTCATCCTGGGGAGTGCAAGGCCACAGTCTCTCAAGTAGATGGCTTCTCCACTGGTTCTGGAGGGGGCTTTGTGCCCAGTGTGCTTCATCCTGCCAAGGATAGGGTGAGTGGATGCCTTTCTCCACTGGTTCTGGAGAGGGCTTTGTGCCCAGTGTGCTTCATCCTGCCAAGGATAGGGTGAGTTGATGCCTTTCTCCACTGGTTCTGGAGGGGCCTTTGTGCCCAGTGATGCAGCACTTGGGCGGTGCCAGGTCACAGTCTCTCACCTGGGTGTCAGAGCCATGAAATTTGCAGTGGTCAGGATGCATGATAGTCCATGGAGGCAGGGCTACAGTCCATCCGCCGGTGGGTATGGTGGCACAGTAGTGGTAGTGCAGGTGGTGGGGGTGCTGCCAGTGGTTGGGGGAGGCTCCAGCCCTTCTCCTGCAGCCTCGGACGACTGCCCACTGGGGCTGATGCTGCTGACAGTAGTGGTGCTTGCGGTGGTGCAGGTGGCGGTGCTGGCCGCTGTGCAGGTGTCAGTGCTGGCGGTTGTGCTGGTAGCCACCAGGCCTTCACCTACAGGCTCGGACGGCTGAAGTGCCTTGGCTGGTGTTTTGTGCCCCTTCCTGCCCTTGGCAGTTGGTGGTGTCACCTTGGGCCTGGCCGCTGGAGTCTTTGGGGTGGCCTTGCTGGGTGGTTGTGGCTGCTTCCCCTTGCTGGATGCTGTCCCCTTCTTCACCTTGTCAGGTGGCGGAATGTTCTTTGCCTTGGCAGGGGTTGGTGGCACACTGGCTTGGCTGAAGGGTGCCCCCTTTGAGCCTCTGACAGCTGCAGGAACCACAGCGGATGTGAACTTGGTGGCTGAGGTGCTGGGATGGGTTTTGGCCACCCTGGCCCGAGGGGCAGGATGGGGGAGGGGTAGGGAACAGGTCAATGTTGGCTAAGAAAAGCTTCTTAAGGACATTAGGGCGGGAAGAGGGTTAAGGTTTGGGAGTGGAGGAAGAGGGAGTGGTTGTAGGAGGTGTCAGTCTGCTGTGTTTGGGTGCAGGTGAATGAGCTGGATGCTGTTGTGAGGTGGATGGCTGTTGGGTGAGTGTGTGCTTGCATTTGTGTACTTTGGGAGGAGGGGTCACAGACAATGAGAGAGTACACAGGGGACGTGTGCATGGATGAGGGCGTGGTGATTGCAAGTGAGGGGTGTGTAGTGATGGGTGTGCTGGTGATGGAGGTAGTGGATGAGGATGTATTGCATGCAGGTGTGAGTGGAGACACTACTGGGAGGGAGGTGGAAGAGGAGGACGAGGGGGACAAGGCAGAGGGAGTAGATGTTGGTGTGTCTGCATGGGGATGGTGCTTGTGTGAGTGCCTATGAGATGAAGTGTGGTGCTTGTGTTTGCCTGAGCCACTTCTGTGTGTTGATTTGGGTGAATGGTGGTCTGAAGGTGTGCTCGGGATAGGGTGGGGTTGAGGTGATTGGGTAGAGGAAGTTGGAGGGGGGAGGCTAATGACAGGGACAATGGCTGCCATCAGTGCGGAGGCCAGAGCCTGAAATGATCTTGGTTGGGCCACCACGCCAGAGTGAATGCCCTCCAGGTATGCATTTGTTTGTTGCAAATGCCTCTTGACACCCTGGGTGGCATTCAGAATGGTTGACTCCCCAACAGTGAGGGATCTCAGGAGGTCAACAGCTGCACACCTGAAACCCACAGGACCCTTCCCAGTAGTAGATGCCCACTAACATTATTAGGTTTGGAGTGCTTCACAGAATCCCCAACGAGGGACCTATCTTGCCATGTTCGCCCTGGCCTCGGGGCACCCACAGTCCACATCCCCCACCCAGGTAAAACCTTAACGCGCACCAACTCATTAATTTGTACTCACCCCCTTGTGGCTGCTGTGATGCCGTCAAGTGCCCATCCAACTCCAGATAGGCCACTGCCAGAATACAGAACATCAGGGGGGTCAGGGTACGATGGGCACCCCTTCCTCGTTGGGAGGCCAGCCCCAGCTGGGCCTCCGCTGTCTTCCTTGCCCACCGGCGCAGGTCCTCCCACCGTTTGTGGCAGTGGGTGCTCCGCATGTCAAAGACCCCCTGGGTCCTCACCTCCTTGGCGATGGCATGCCAAATACCCTTTTTCTGATGGGCACTGACCTGCAGGAAAAATACAGCAGAAAAAGGATTAGTAATACCGTCCGGACCGTCACACTCATGGCCCACCATATTCCTCCCATCCACTAACGCACATACATTGACCACCATACATGCAGCACTCTTCCCAGGACACCTCAGCCCCCCCTACATGAGACTTATACACACAGCACTCCATACATTCATGGCCCACCCATCATACTCACAGTGTACTCTCCTGTTTGTCTGGAGGACCATAGAGTAAAGTGTACTGGGGTAGGACCCCATCCACAAATCTCTCCAACTCCTCGAAGTGAAGGCAGGGGCCCTTTCCCCAGACACATGAGGCATTGTCGCTTCTAGACGTAGGTCACAGCAGCACTTGCAGTATAGGTCCTCTCCTGTTGAATGTCAGGTAGCAAGTGAGTAAATAGATGGAAAATGGCGGTCACGTCTGCGGCGGTGCGTACCGTCACCGCTGGCGTACACCGCCATTGGCTCCTGGAAGCCATAGGGCCCAATGATAACCAATGCAAAGTTGCACACCAGTCATCGACCGCCTACCCCAACGGCACACAATGCCAGCGGAATTACCTCATTTCCACTTGTCTCTCCTCACAGGTCAGGCAGCCGCCATTTCAGGGGGGCACAGGCGATGGCACCTAACTGCGACACAGCAGACATTGGCACATCAACTGACTCTCGGATTCACATACTGGTTCTGTAAATGAAGAGATGCACCATTATTGCAATAGATATGTGAATATGATCCTCTGCTCACCGTTTTCATCCCTATGCTTCAACCGCTGAGGATGAATATGAGATGGAGACACCCTCCAGTGTACATACCCATGGTGGACCTTGCGTCAATGGAGGACAGACACATTATCCTAACATACAGACTTAATCGGGCCACAATCCAAGAACTGTGTGCCCAATTGGAGCCAGACCTGATGTCAGCTATCGCCAGCCAACAGGCACCCCCCCCCCCCCCATGGTGAAGGGCCTGTCAGTGCTCCATTTCCTGGCAAGTGGTTCCTTCCAAACAACAGTGGCCATGGCATCAGGGATGTCTCAGCCAATGTTCTCAAACGTGTTGACCAGAGTGTTGTCGGCCCTGCTGAAACACATGCACAGCTACACCGTATTCCCCCAGGTGGAGGATTTGGCCACAGTGAAATCTGACTTTTATGCCCTGGGACATATCCCCAACATCATTGGTGCCATTGATGGTACACATGTAGCATTTCCCCCCCCCCCACCCCAGAGAAATGAACAGGTGTTCAGTAATAGAAAAACCTATCACTCTCTGAATGTGCAGATGGTTTGTTTGGCTGACCAGTACATCTCCCATGCGAATGCCAAGTATCCTGGCCCTGTGCATGACACCTTTATCTTGAGGAATAGCAGTATCGCATATATGATGGCTCAACTCCAGAGGCACCGGGTGTGGCTAATAGGTGAGCCCAAGGTCCCCACCCAGTATATGTTGGTGTCTGGGTATGGAGTTGTCCCTAAGGGTTAGTGTGTGTCTAACAGTTATCCCTCAATATTTGCAGGTGACTCTGGTTACCCCAACCTCTCTTGGCTACTGACCCCAGGGAGGAATGCCAGGACAATGGCAGAGGAATGTTACAATGAGGCACATGGGCGAACAAGGAGGATTATTGAGAAAACCTTCAGCCTCCTGAAGGCCAGGTTCCGGTTCCTCCATCTGACTGTTGGATCCCTGTACTACTCACCCAAGAAGGTGTGGCAGATCATCGTTGCATGTTGCATGGTGCACAATCTGGCCTTGAGACCCCAGGTGCCTTTTCTGCAGGAGGATGTTGCCTGGAGATGGTCTTGAGGCAGCGGTGGAGCCTGTGGACAGTGAGGAAGAGGAGGCAGAGGATGAAGATGTGGTCAACAGAAGTAATATCATACAGCAGTACTTCCAGTAACACACAGGTAAGACACTGTAACTTCACTTTACTTTTCAGTTTTCTGTTGGACATTGTACATGGCAGCATGATTTCCCTATGTCTATGACCACTGACTGTACCCTTTGGCAGATCTCTGTGCCCCACTCTGGCTCCTGGTGTGTTTACTGCTGCCCACTGCAGGTCATACCAATGTAGAAATTGCGGTACATATGAATTGCAATTTTTTCAGAATGTTGTACTAATACATATTTTAATCAATTGACAGACTGCAGAATTGTATTTGTTCCAAGGTTGTTTATTTAAGTGCTAATATGTAGAGGGGGATGTGCAATGGGCTGGGGTGATGGTGGAGGAATGTCCAGTTAGAGTCCAGTCTCTTGGTATCACAGGTGCATTGTCCAATGGGGCATAGGAAGGGGAGCAATGGCAGTTCAAGATGGACAGGGAGACAATCAGGAGAGTCTTATTTCCTGGCGGGGTCTTGGCAATGTTCTCTGGCTTCTGCCTGGATCTCAGGGACCGTTTGCAGGGTGGTTCTCCTTCTGCAGGGGGTGGAGTGCTGGTGGCCTGTTGTTCCAGTGGTGGAGCCTCCTGTCCACTAGTGCCGGCAGAGGTGGAGGGCTGTTCATCGGTGTGGCTAGTGTCAGGGGCCTGTTGTTGTGCCTCTGCCTCCCTCATGGTGTTCGCCATGTCAGCCAGGACCCCTGCAGTGGTGACCAGAATGGTGTGAATGTGTTTGAGGTCCTTCCTGATCTCCAGGTACAGTCCCTCCTGCAGCCACTGGGTCTCCTGCAACTTGGCCAGTATCTGGCCCAAGGTCTCCTGGGAATGCTGGTATGCTCCCAGGATCCCTGCAAGTACCTCGTGGAGAGTGGGTTCCCTGGGCCTGTCCTCCCCCTGTCGCAGTCCTCCAAACTTCCCTGTTGTCCTATGCCTCTGTCCCCTGAAACGTGTGCCCATTGCCGCTGACCCAAGCTCCCTGATTTTCTTGGGTTTGTGGGGTTGCCTGGGTACCCTGTAATGGTGGACACACTACTGATTGACGTGTCCTGGGGACAGTGGTATGGGCCCGCTGAGTGGGTGCTGTGCTGGTGTTTCCTGAGGGGAGAGGCTCTGTGGTGGGGTGGGACTGTGGCAGGGTAACCGACTGTCCAGATGTCCCTGATGGGCCAGGTTGGTCATCGTGATCCAGGCGTGCAGAGCTGCTGTCATCACTGTGGGTCTCTTCTGTGGGGGACTGGATGTGGCTGGCACCTCCTTTCCGGTGACGATGAGTGGGGGTCCTGTGGGGATAAAAATGCAGTGTTATTGTATCACCGTGTGACATCTTGAGCATGGGTGTGTTTCCCTCTATGGTTGGGATTGCCCTGTCAGCTTTGCCTTGTGTCCTTGTGTGTGTGGTGATTTTGTGGGCTAGGTGATTCTCTCTAATGGGCATGCTGTGGTGATGGGTGTCCATGCAGGTCTGTGATGTGGGTCCATGCATTGTTGTTGCATGCAGAGCTTGGTATTGAGATGGGTGGGTTGTGATAGTGGGGTATATGTGAGGGGGTGGAGTGATGGGGGTGAGAGTAGGGGTAGGAGTGTTTGATGGCATGCAGGTAGGGTGGGGCATATAGTAGTAAAGATTTGACTTACCAGAGTCCAGTCCTCCTGCTACTCCTGCGAGGCCCTCAGGATGCATGATCGCCAAGACTTGCTCCTCCCATGTTGTGGGGGGGGAGGTGGGGGTCCACCACCAGTCCTCTGTACTGCTATCTGGTGTCTTGCTACCACAGAAAGTACCTCCCCCCGTAGGTCATTCAACCTCTTCCTGATGTCATCCCTTGTTCTTGGGTGCTGTCCTACGGCGTTGACCCTGTCCACGACTCTCCGCCATGGCCCTATCTTCCTAGCAATGGACGTCTGCTGCACCTGTATTCCGAATAGCTGTGGCTCTACCCGGATGATTTCCTCCACCATGACCCTTAGCTCCTCCTCTGCAAACCTGGGGTGTCTTTGGGGTGCCATGGATGTGGTGAGTGGTAGGTGTGAGGATGTGTGGAGTGATGTGTTGTATTGTATTGTAATAGTATTTATATAGCGCTTACTACCCCTGACGAGGCGTCAAAGCGCTTTTTCGGCGAGTAGCACGCTACCCCGGAACCCAACAAGAATTAGTGATGGATTAGTATCTGGAAATATGAGTACAGTTTTAGTATTATTATGAGTTAATTTGAGCCACGAATATGAGAGTTTGTTAGTTAGATTGACTGGAGTAATGGAGGGGTGGAGGAGGAAAGAAATCCAGAAGTGTTAATTGGGAGTATATCCCTCATTTACTCATCCCAAAGGCTTTATATGTAATAGTAGCCTTGCTTCGGAGTTCTGAATATCTTGTCCTTTTTTTTATAATAGATAGAGATGATCCATGGTAGAGGCCATTGGCATAATCCAGTTTGGATAGTACAAGCGAGAAAGTAGCTTGCACCTTGTGTGGAAATCCGAGGTGGGGGAAGATGCATTGTAGAGTTTTCAAGGTGATGAAGCTTGTTTGTGCTAATTTGTACACTTGGGCATTCATAGTTAACTTGGAATCCATGGTGAATCAAAGGTTTTTAACTTCCTTGGATAATTGAGGAGGTGGTCATCAGGCCAGATGCACAGAGGGTCATAACTTTTCCAGTCACCACATATGAGTATTTCTGTTTTGGAGGTATTTAGTTTGAGATGGCTCCAGGTCATCCACTGATCAACGGCTCTGAGGCAACTGAAGATTTCTGAGTTTTCAATGTTTTTGGGGCATTCTAATTTAAGTAGTATTTGTGTGTCATCTGCATAGTTGTAGCATGTGAGATGGAAATCATTGATCAGTTCTGGTAATGATATCATGTAGATGTTGAAAAGCAAAGGTGAGATGATTGATCCTTGGGGGACCCCGGCTTTTGTGAGGTAGGGTTTGGACGAGAAAGGGGGCGAGTAGATGATATTGGATCTTTTTTGAAGATAGGAAGTAATCCAGTCGAGAGCAGTCCCTTGTATACCGGCTTTGTGGAGTCTTTGAATCAGGGTGTCATGGTCAACCGTATCAAAGGCAGCCGAGAGGTCCAAGAGAAGTAGTGCAGCAACTCCATTGTGGTCGACTGTGTTTTTAAGATCATCCCAGATTGCTATGAGTGCTGATTCAGTACCTCTTCCTGGTCGGAATCCAGTATGGAAGTCTGAAAGTATAGAATTGTCTTCAATGAATTTTGACATCTGGGTGAATGCTGCTCTTTCTATCAATTTGCCCAGGAAAGGTCAATTTGTGATTGGTCTGTAGTTGTTGGAGTCTTGCGGGTCTAGGTTTGTTTTCTTTAATAACGGTCGTATGTATGCCTTTTTCAGGTCTACAGGAAAAGTTCCTGTAGTTAAAGAGTTGTTGATGATTCTTCTTACAGGTGTGGCAGCAGAAGTAGATAGAAGAATGTTCTTGAAGATTTGTGATGGGCAAGAGTCAGAAGGGCAACCGGAAGGTCTGCTTGCTTTGACCAAATCCATAAATTCACCTTGGGCTATTTGTTGGAAGAACTGGGTTGGTTTATTCTTAGAGGGTATTTTAGGAAAGAGGTTGGTGCTGATGGCTTTCTTCTGTTTTAAATAGGAGTCCAATGAGTCTGCCTTGGTTGTGTACTGAGTTTCCAATTTGTTTGTGAAATCTTGAGTAGTGGGCTGACTTCCTTCCATGCATGTAAGTTTTCAAAATTCATTGAGAATTTTATAAAATTCCTTGGTTGTAGATTTAGCATTTAGCATTTTGAATTCTGTCAGAGTAGTACCTTTTTTAGTTTTTTTGATTGATGATTTGTATATTCTGTTAAGTTGGTGTAGCTGCAGTTTGTCTTGACTGTTGTATGTTTTGAGCCAGGTCCGCTGCAACTTTCTGATTTGTTGCTTTATCTTTTTAAGTTCAGTGTTTCTCCAAGGTGTTGGTTTTCTTTTGTCGTGTTTAGTTTTTCTGAGTGGTATTAGGATTTTAAAAGCTTCCTGTAGCCACTCATAAAGTTTTGGCACAGAATTAATTGTATGTAGATCTGTGTTGGCTGTTAGTTGTGTTTCTAAGTCATCAAAATTGAGTTTGCTCCATGGTCGATAAGTGCATTTATGTAAGTAGTTGTGGGGTGTGTTGATTTGTGGAGTTTTATGTCGGAAAGTTATCAAATGGTGGTCTGACCAAGTGACGCTATGAACGGTAACTAGTTCAGGCTTAGCAAAAATGACATCTAGGATGTGTCCAGCGATGTGTGTGGGATTGTGTACAATCTGATGTAGGTTCAATGCGACTAGGCCAGTGGTGATAGCTTTTGGATGGGGCATATTGGGTTTGTCAAACCAAATGTTTGAATTCCCAAGAATGCATAGGTTGGAGTATAGTGTAATAAGGTTTGAGACGGTATCTAGAAAAGCATCTGGGAATGTGGAGTTGTTGGGAGAAGGTCTGTAAAGGAGGAGAAAGTTACAGGAGGAAGTTGGAGTAGGGTGGCATCTGGTGAGGAGAGCTTCACAACCTTTTATGGAAATGTTGTCTGTTTTTCTGAGGTTTATTGCCTGTTTGAATATAATAGCTAGTCCACCTCCTCTCTTGCCTATACGGTTTTGTGTGATGGTTTGATGGCCCGGGGGAAGGGCTTCGTGCAATGCTGGGGCCATGTCATCTCCCAACCAGGATTCCGTTATGAATAGTAAGTCAGGTGTGTCTGTGAGCAGGTCGTAGATGTGGTGCTTGTTTTTTGAGAGTGATCGAGCATTTATGAGCTGGCAGTTTAGAAAAGGTGCGTTAGTGGTAGTGTTGTTTTGTTTAGGAGAAGGGTAAGTAGTGTAATATGAGCTTGAAGCAGGAGTGTTGTTAGTTGTGATAACTATGTGAAGCTCACCATAGTCTTACTTTTCAATATAGTGTTCCTCTTCCAGAAGGTTAAGGAGGCATTTTGTTGGGTCTGTGTGTGTTGGTGGTGGACTTGGTGGCAAAGAGAGACATAAAGAGTGTACTGTTTTTTGTAGGGTAGTCTTATTATGTATTAGACAAGGGGATGCGAGGTTGTTCAGAGTGGCATGTTGTTTATTTTGTTTGCGTCGGTTTAATGTGGGTGGAGTGTGGGTTAGGGGTGGTGGAGGAGCATGTGGATCATGATGTAAGGCTCTAAATTGTGCAATGGAGGAGAGGCGAGTGAATGGAAGTTTCTGGGTTGGGGTGCTTGTGGTAGGTGTTTGTGAAGAGTGAGAAGGTAGGGGTAAAGATAGGACAGGACTTGTATTCTTTGTGTAGTACTGAGGGTGGGAGTGGGTGTGACGATAAGTGTAATGAAAGTTTGTGTTGATTTGATGTGCTGATGTGTGTGGTCTGTATTTTGTTTGTGGAATAGTGAGAGGGGATATTAATGTTGTTGTTTTTGGTGAGGGATTTGTATGTGAGATAGTGCTGGTGAGTGGAATTAGAGTGTTAGATGGGGTGTTGATGTGTTTTGGAGATGAATGTGCGAGGTGCGTAAGAGGCGATGGATGTGTGTCAGGGAAGTTAGTGTTAGTTGTGATGACTGGAAGAGATAATATGTGTGGTGGATTGAAGTGTGGGGATTGTATGGTTGTGTGTAATTGGTGAAGGGAGGGGAAGGGTGTTTGTAGATGGTGTGTTGGAAGGCTGGGTTTGGGCATTGTTATGATGAGAGGTGGTCTGTGTGGAGCAAACAGAGGATAGTGTTGTTCGTTAGTATGAACAGGGAGTGTGTATCTGGAAGGCTGAGAGAAATGTATAGTGTGGTTTTGTGTGGTGTGGGTGATGGCAGGTTGTGTTAGTGGGAGTGGACAGAGTAGTCTTTGTTGTGAGAATGCAGGTGTTTGACTGTTGTAGTTGTGGAGGATATGTGTTGTATAATTGGTATTGTGTTGGGTGATGGGACATTGCAATCTGCCTGCGGTCAGTTTGTGATCCATGAGTTGGATGTCTTTGCAGAAAATGTGTTTGCATGTTGATGGATGTGTAAGGACTGAAATCATTCCTGGTCATTTGAGAATTGGGCGGCATTTCTGGCCCTAGTCCCTAGTCCCTACCTGTCCCGAACAGGCCCAAACAGGCAACTGCCCTTGTCCTCTCTGCCCTTGTCCTTGATGCCCGGGCCGAGACACCCTGAGTCCTAGGCTTAAATAGCCCTCCTGGCCAATAGGAACCTGGTCCTAACCCTAACCAATCAAATTTCTAACCCTGATTCAAACAGCTAATGGGAGACCCAGCCCTAATCACCATTCATACCCCTAATCCTGATCACCAATCACAGCCCAGCCCTAGAACCAGCAACCAATCAGATTCCCAGCCCTATCCACCAATCACAGCCCCTAGAACCAACAACCAATCAGAATCTCAGCCCTATCTACCAATCACAGCCCTAGAACCAACAGCCAATCAGATTCTCAGCCCTATCCACCAATCACAGACCTAGAACCAACAGACAATCAGAATCTCAGCCCTATCCACCAATCACAGCCCTAGAACCAACAGCCAATCAGAATCTCAGCCCTATCCACCAATCACAGCCTTAGAACCAACAGCCAATCAGATTCTCAGCCCTATCCACCAATCACAGCCCTAGAACCAACAGCCAATCAGAATCTCAGCCCTATCCATCAATCACAGCCCCAGCACTGGGGCCAGCAACTAATGGAAAGACTAGCTCCCAACAACCTATGCAACAACCAATAGGAACTTATGTAAGGAGCAAGTTAACTGAAGTCCAGTCCCTGTGGCCAGGGAGGAGGCAGCTGCTGCTCTATTCAGAATCTCATTGGATACAGACGGCTGAATCCACACTTCCAAGCTAGCAGAGTCTACTTTCCAGGTAAGGGAAAGATTGTTTAAAAAACAAACACTGGAACACTGCTGGTCGCGCACTCAGAAAAGTGGCTTTTTTTAAGGCAAAAAACAGGGGGAGCAGACAGTTTCTAAACACAATTTAAATCACAGAAACAGATTAAAACAGTCTCCTAAAACACACTCTGCAAGATGGATGTAGCCTTTTTACTTAGAAAAAGAGGGGGGTGGGGAAAGATTATTAAGTTATGTGCCACAAACTAGCAAAGTAATTCAAAAAGTCACAGCAAAAATGAAATTAACAAAATCACCACTTTAAAAAGGCCAAGCTGCCTGAAACACAGAGAGTCCACAGTAAAATAGGCGCAGGTAGCTGAAATAAACACTTTTGAACAAATATTACTATTTACCCAGAAAAGTCCTGGGGCTCCTTACCTTGGTCTTCTAGCAATCCTTTAACACTGGGCTGTATTAGGACACAGGGAAGATGCTGAGACTCACAAAATGGAGTTTAGGATCTCTGAACTTACAATTTAAAAAATACATCTTTTAATGAAGTTGGTTTTCAGATTGTGTGTTTGAAAATGCCACTTTTGTTGTGGTGTGTGCTGTGTGGTGCGTGGATGGTGTATGGGTGATGGTGTTCTGTAGCTCAGATTGAGTGGGTGCTCCTGGCTTGTCTCTCTTTCTGTTTGCAATCTTTTTTTTCATTGAATGGCTTGTGGGTAATGTGTGTGTGTGTTTTATAGTGGTCTGAGTGTGTGGGTGTGGTGCGTGTATGTGTCAGGTGTGTGTAGTATGAATTGTCCAATGTGATGTAGTTTTGTTAGCGTGTGTGTATTTTGAGCACAGCGGTGTGTACCGCCAATGGTTTACGCGATTGAAAGACTGCTGCGGTGATTCGCGGGTCCTGATACTGTGGGGGTAGTTCTGTTGGTGTAACTGTGTGGGTTTTGGTACTGCCAGTTTATCACTGACATTTGGTCTGGTGGACTTGTGTGGGTGTCTGTATAGTGGCAGATTTCTCTGTGTGGGTCATAATACCCGTAGCGGTATACTGCCGCGGTCACGGTATGTTGGCGGTAGGCGCCATTTACCATCAAGTTTGTAATGAGGGCCTAAGTACTGTGCTGAGGAAGACTCCAACTTGCAATAATAAAGAATACCTGTCAGTAAACTGGCATTTTCTGTGCCTATGGTAGTCTAGATGGCCATTTATTGAGGAACTGCAAGTTATCAAATGTCCTTTTGACAGGCATATTTGAATCATTTATATAAAAAGAATTCCCACCCTGTTGCCGCAACTCAGTATTTCAGGCTTGCAAGCAGTGTCAGCAGAGTAGGACCTGTGCTGACGTCAGCTCCTCCACAGACATTTCTTAGAGTAATAGTGGGAAACACTTTCAGCATACTGTTTGGGGTCTGGTAGAAGTGCTTCATTGCACTTGTTCCTAATGTCTTTGTTTAGGCAGGCAGATATTATCCACTGCTTTGCTAGTTGCTTTTTCAATCAGGTACATTAATATTTCTGTCAAACTGGGACTGTCACAGTCATAATGTTTACCTGCTAAAGAATGAAGTTCATGTTAAATATAGATTTGATAATATAACCATACAATATGTTGCACTGTCGAATTAATAGATGCTGACCAGATGGAGGGCAAGTACTGATACATGCTTTCTGTATTGTATTCTAGGTGCTTCCTATTCAATATTCTGTCCTGATGATGACCCGTCTGCAGGAAAGTCCTTGTTTTGCCCTGGTCACCCCCACACTTTTCGGACAGGTACTGGTGGTTACTGACTCTTGGCTGTGCCCTGGGTACTGCTTACCAGTCCCAGGGCCAGTGCTCTGTGTAAAGTGGATATGCAAATTAGGCTAATTATAATTGGCTAAGTTAACCTACCTATAAGTCCCTAGTATATGGTAGGGCATGTAGGTTTAGGGACCACAGCATAGATAGTGCACCCATAGGTGCACTGCCGAGGTGCCCAGTGTCATTTTAAAGGGAGGCCTGCCTTGCTGGCTGCTTTTAAATTAAAGTTAGATGCTAATTCGACTTTGGAATTAAAAGTAGTTCTAAAGTCTTAAACTACCTTATTTTTACATATTGGCCACCCCTAAGGTGTGCCCTATGTGCCCCTAGGTCTGGGTGCCATGTAACTATAAGCAGGGACCTTATAAAAATAGTTTTATAAGCCCTGGTGTGGTAAAAACAGGCAAATTCTTTTTTCCCTCATTGCAGTAAATGGCCTTCATAGGCTAGAATGGGGAGACTTTATTTTAATTTTTAAAGTCCCCTTAAATGATGGATACCAAGAGTTTGGTATCAAATATCAAATTAATTGTTATAATAAATCCCACAACTTCCATTTGTGGGATTTAATATAACTTGTTCAGGGAAAGAGTTTTAAACTTTACCTGAAAAGTTGGCAATTTCAGCCCTGCATTGTTTGTGCTGCTGTGCCCTGATCGGCTAGCCTCTGGCAGCCTGGTCAGGCTGCCTTGATGAGGTGTGAAGTGGCCTGGCTTCACACAAAGAGATGTGCCTATGGGAGGGAATTTCCCCTCAGCAGATGGTGAGGCAGGATGGGGGAGGGCTGCCAAACTGGTCTTCAAAGGCTGAGAAGGACATTTGGAACAACCCAGCAACACCCCCACATCCTGCAACCCCAGACAACTAGGTGCCCCCTTGATTAGGTTAGGAGAGGGGTGTGTTTATGTTTTTAAGCCACACCAGTGGGTGGGATCAGCCAGATGTAACCTCCAAAAATCACATTCAGCCATGATGGATTTTTGAAGAATGTTGCCTTCTGGGATTGATTTTTTCCACACTTCCCAGGAAGTGGTCATCACAGGGGGAATGACCCTGCACCTGATTGGAGAATCAGTACCCCCCTGTTTTTCACCCAGGAGCAGGGATAAAACTGACAGACCTGCATCTACACCTCAGATCCCCATCAGATTCCAACAAGGAAGAACCAAAGGAGAAGAAGGGCTGCCCTGCTGGACCCCTGGCCTGCACCTGGAACCTGCACTCAGAAGGACTGCACCAGCTGCACAGTTGGGATTCACCACAAGAAGGACTTTGCCTGGCTTCAACTGGTTCAAGGAGGGACTCCCTGTTTGCTACAGGTGAAAAATTGCTAACCAGAGTCCCCTTCACCAACTCCTGAAGAAATCAACCAAATGACCACTGCCCAGTGGCCAAAAAGGAGTTTGCGTCAGGTGCATTCTGGGATTTGTAGCCTGCACCCCCAAGGATCATCTCAGAGCTTCTGGACCCTTGGGGTGAGCTGTGGACCCCAAAATAACCTTAAAAGAACATCTGGGAGAAGCCCCAGAAGTTTGGAGAACTTTAGGAAAATAAAGCTCCATAGAGGGACTGACCCGCTGCGGAAACTCTAGCCGGCTTGCCTCAACCACGACCCGGCCTGATTTGCAGGTTCGTCCCGGTAAAGAAAATCTCCAAAAAAGAGACTGAGTCCAAAGGTAAAAAGTTGACCGGGATCTCCCAGCCAGCATATCCGAGGAGGGCTCAAGGGAAGTCGGATCAAGATCCAGGTTTACCACGGTCGAAGGATTTTCACCTCCAAAAAATGACTACGTCCGAAGGTAAAAATCTCCACCAAGGATTCCCGCGATGCGTATCCGGAGAAGGGCTCCAGGAGGTCGGATTGGACTGGCAGGTTCGTCCCTCTAAAGAAAATCTTCAGAAAAGAGACTAAGGGGGTCACTACAACGTTGGCGGTAAAAGCCGCTTACGGCAGTGCAGAAGACCGCCAACACACCGCCGCGGAATTCCGCCACGGTCATTATGACCCACAGCTCGGAATCTGCCAAAATCCAGACACCCACACAAGTACTCCACACCAAAGGTCAGTGAGAAACTGGCGATAAGAAAACCTCCACCGTCACGCCAACAGGAATACGCCCACACTAACATGACCCACGAATCCACGCAGTGGTCTTTCAACCGCGGTATTCCATTGGCTGTACACACCGCTGCAATCAAAATACACACACATATACTGTACAAAACACAACCACATTGGACAATTTCAAATACACACACCTGACACACATACACACACCACTCCCACACATCCAATACAATATAAAACACACACCCACATCTCCCACAAACCCTTACGACCACAATTGCGACTGAGGGCCAGAGAGAGACACTACCTTCTACAAACTAGCATACAGAGGCACTCAACACCATCACTCACACAACATCCACGCACCTCACACAACACACCTCTAAATATCACCCCACACATCACCCACACCACCCCATTGCACCGCAAAGACACCCCAGGTTCTCTGAGGAGGAGCTCAGGGTCACGGTGGAGGAAATCATCCGGGTAGAACCACAGCTATTCGGATCACAGGTGCAGCACACCACCATAGCTAGGAAGATGGAGCTATGGCGGAGAATCGTGGACAGGGTCAACGCAGTGGGACAGCACCCAAGAACTAGGGATGACATCAGGAAGAGGTGGCGCGACCTACGGGGGAAGGTGCGTTCCGTGGTCTCAAGACACCACATCGCGGTTCGGAGGTCTCGCGGCGGGCCCCCACCTCCTCCCCCACAACTAACAACATGGGAGGAGCATGTCTTGGCTATACTGCATCCTGAGGGCCTCGCAGGAGTAGCTGGAGGAATGGACTCTGGTAAGTCAGATCTTAACTATTACATCCCCCATCCACCTGCATGCTATCACATACCCCCACCTTCGCCCTCACCCCATCACTCCAACTCCTCACGTATGTCCCAATATCACAAACCACACATCCCAAACTCAAGCCCTGCATGTTACACCAAAGCATGGACACCCATCACCAATGCTTGGCCACTACATGTACCCATACACCACCCTAAACCATTATCACACAAGTTCCTACACAGCAATGCAAGCACTGGGGTACACGGTCACCCACCCATTGCACAACATGGCACACACAGATGCAATAATCGTGCCTTTACACCCCTGCAGGACCCCTACCCAACGTCACCGGACAGGAGGGTCCAGATATGTCCACTCCACACACAGAAGAGGCCCACAGTGATGACAGCAGCTCTGTCCAACTCGATCTAGATGACCAACCCGGCCCATCTGGGACCTTTGGACAGTCGGTTCCCCTCACACTGGCACAGGCCACCACAGAGCTTGCCCCCTCTGGAAACACCAGTGCAGCACCCACCCAGCGGGCCCATACCTCTGTCCCCAGGACACGTCAATCAGCAGTGAGTCCACTACTACAGGGAACCCAGGCTAACTCACCACCCCAACAACACCAGGGACCTGGGGGCAGTGGTAGTGGGCACACGGTTCAGGGGACAGAGGCCCAGGAACACAGGGGAACTGGAAGGGCTGCTGTGCGACAGTGGGAGGACAGGCCCAGGGAACCCACTCTCCACGAGGCCCTCTCCAACATCATGGGAGCCTACCACCATTCCCAGGAGACGATGGCACCGGTACTGGCCAAGTTTCAGGAGACCCAGCGGCTGCAGGAGGAACAGTATTTGGGCTTCAAGGAGGAACTCAAATCCATCAATACCTCCCTGTGCACCATTGTAGGGGTGCTGAAGGAACTCAGCAACACCAGGAGGGACACTGTGGCACAACAAGGGGCCCCTGACACTAGCCTGGACGATGAACTGCCCACCACCTCCGCCGGCGCTAGTGCACAGGAGGCACCGCCACAGAACCACCACACCAGCACCCCACCCCCTGCAGATGGAAAACCACCCCGCAAACGGTCCCTGAGATCCAGGACAAAGACAGAGAACAATGCCAAGACCCCCGCCAAGAAATGAGACCACCCTGATTGTCATCCTTCTGTCCCACTTTGTCACCCTGTCCTTACTTAAACTGCCCCAGCTCCACTTCCAATGCCCCTGTGGACAATGCACCTGTGAGACTAATAGACTGGACTCTGCCATGGACATTCCCCCACCATCATCTCTGACCATTTTACAACCCCCTTCACTATTGAGCACTTAAATAAACACCCTTAAATCAAAAAACAATCTGGAGTCAGTCTGTGCTTTCGAAAATGTGTATTTGCAATAACGGTGGCAAAATCTATATCAAATATAATGTCAACATACCTATGTCACACAGCACTAGTCCATGCGGAAACAAAGCAGATGTCACACAGTGGGACCCACATCTGTGAAATGATAAGGGAAAGTGACAACTCAGTGACCATACACTGGGTGAAAATGACAGACAGATGAGAGGTAGTAGAATTAAATCAGATGTAGGAGGCTGTGTTGTCTTCTTACCTGTGTCTCACTGGAAGTATTGCACGATCACCGTGTTCCTGTTGTCTATGTCCTCTTCTTCAGCTTCCTTGTCTTCACTGTCCACAGGCTCCACAGCTGCCACAACACCTCCATCTGGACCATCCTCCTGAAGAAAAGGCACCTGTCGTCGCAAAGCCAAGTTGTGAAGCATACAGCAGGCCACTATGATCTGGCACATCTTCTTTGGTGAGTAGAATAGGGAACCACATGTCATATGTAGGCACCGGAACCTGGCTTTAGGAGGCTGAAGGTCCTCTCTATAACCCTCCTAGTTCGGCCATGGGCCTCATTGTAGCGTTCCTCTGCCCTTGTCCTGGGATTCCTCACTTGGGTCAGTAGCCATGACAGGCTGGGGTAGCCAGAGTCACCTGCAAATGTCGAAGGACAACTGTTGGACACACACTAACCCTTAGGGACAACCCCAGACCCAGACACCTAGTTACACTGTATGGGGTCCATGTCCTCACCTAATAGCCACACACTGTGCCTCTGGAGTTGCCCCCTCCCATAAGGGATGCTTCTATTTCTCAAAATGTAAGCGTCATGCACTGAGCCAGGAAACTTGGCGTTCATATGGGAGATGTACTGGTCTGCCAAACACACCATCTGCACATTCATCGAATGGTAACTCTTCCGGTTTCTGTACACCTGTTCACTCCTGCTGGGGGGACCAAGGCCACATGTGTCCCATCAATGGCACCTATGATGTTGGGGATATGTCCCAGGGCACAGAAATCACCTTTCACTTTAGGCAAATCCTCCACCTGAGGGAAAACAATGTAGCTCAGCATGTGTTTCAGCAGGGCAGACAACACTCTGGACAACACGTTGGAAAACATAGGCTGGAACATCCCTGATGCAATGGCCACTGTAGTTTCAAATGGCCCACTTGCTAGGAAATGGAGTACTGACAGCCCCTGCACTTGAGGGGGGATTCCTGTGGGATGGCGGATAGCTGACATCAGGTCTGGCTCCAACTGGGCACACAGTTCCTGGATTGTGGCACGATCAAGTCTATAGGTGAGGATCACATGTCGCCCCTCCATTGTCGACAGGTCCACCAGCGGTCTGTACACCGGAGGATGCCACCATCTCCTCACATGCCCCAGCGGACGGTGCCTATGGAGGAGAACAGCGAGCAGAGAGTCAACCAACTCTGAGGTACGTAAACACAGCATACTCAGAAATATTAGCAAATCGACATATGCCTGTATGAGTGTTTAGGCAAGGCCTAGATATGTGTGACACAGTCCAAAATAATGCCTTTGGGGCCCATGAAATGGCAGCTGCCTAACCTGTAAAGTGGGACAATGGGATATGAGGTAACTGCGCTGGCGTTGTACACCGTCGCTGTAGGCGGTCGAAGACCGCGGCGCAATCCTGCATTGGTTGACTTTGGATCCCATGGGTCCCAGGAGCCAATGACGATGTACCCCGGCGGTGACGGTACGCACCGCCGCGGATGTGACCGCCATTTTCTCTCTGTTCAATCACTTGATACCTGATCTTCGACAGGAGATGACCTACACTGCAAGTGCTGCAGTGACCTCCGTCTGGAAAAGACAATGGCTTGTGTGTCTGGGGAAAGGGCCCCTGCCTTCAGCACGGAGGAGTTGAAGAAACTCGTGGATGGGGTCCTCACCCAGTACACGCTACTCTACGGTCCTCCAGACAAACAGGTAAGTACACTATGAGCATGCTGTATGGGCAATGCCTGTGTAGAGTGGTGTGGATGAAAGATAGGGGGGGTGAGAATGAGGCGTGCATGAAACGACGGTGAGTGCATGTGCGTCATGGCAAGGGTAGGGATGCGGGCCAATGACTGTGATGGTGCAGACGGTAATAACTTGTATTTTTCCCCTGTACTATTCCTGTAGGTCAGCGCCCACCAGAAGAAGGACATTTGGCGTGCCATCGCCAAGGAAGTCTGGACCCTGGGGGTCTACCACAGAGGGAGCACCCACTGCTGGAAAAGATGGGAGGACATTCGCCGCTAGAGCAAGAAGACAGCGGAGGCCCAGCTGGGGATGGCCTCCCAAAGTGGGAGGGGTGGCCGTCGCACCATGACCTCCCTGATGTTCAGGATCCTGGCGGTGGCGTATCCAGAGTTGGATGGGCGCTTGAGGGCATCACAGCAGCCTTAAGGGGGTGAGTACACTCTCATTCTGCTGATTCAGTGCGCATTGGAGGTGTCTGGGTGGGGGAGGTGGGCTGTGGGTTCCCCTAGGTCAGGGCGAGTTTAGTAGGCAAGGACCCTTCTTAAGGCAGGCCCAGTGGGACACCACCCCACCTGTGTACAGTGGCAACTACACCTCGTTCGGCTCCTGTGACATCCATGTGTGCAGATGTTGGCCATAGCCTTGTAACCCATGTCCCTGGGATTGAATAGGGAACTCCAAGTGTGCAGCGTAGTGCAAGGGGCTTCTGTGTCTATAGTGTCCGCCAACGGTAGCGGTATTGCATGCACTCAACATGTCATTCTTCTGTCTTCCCCCCACTTTTTGTGGTCTCCCTGTTCTTGTGTGCATTAGCATCATCAAGCGGAGGTGCAGTGACACCGGAGCAGGAGAGAGCTGCATCCCACATGGCCCTGGAGGGCGACACTACGGAGTCTGAATTTACCAGTAGGACGGAGGGCGAGGGGAGCTCCACGGCGGGGACAGGAGCTGACACCAGCGATACAGACTCCTCCTCTGATGGGAGCTCCCTTGCGGTGGACGGGCCCATCTGTGCCCCCGCATCTACAGGTACAGCCGCCACCCCCCCACCAGCATCGCCCTCCCAGCAGCCCCTCAGCGTTTGCCCCGTGCCCGCTCACCCAGGAGGGTGGGCATCTCCTTCGCCCCACACACCACAGCCCCTGCCCCTGTCACCCCTGCTGCCCTCAGAGAGGAGGCCATTGACCTCCTCAGTTCCCTCACTGTTGGGCAGTCTACCATTTTGAATGCCATCCAGGGTGTAGAGAGGCAGTTGCAACAAACCAATGCATACCTGGAGGGCATTCACTCTGGTCAGGCAGCCCATCAGCGAGGTTTTCAGACTCTGGCCTCAGCACTGATGGCAGCCATTGTCCCTGTCTCTAGCCTCCCCCCTCCAACTTCCTCCACCCAGACCCAAACCCCTGTACCTCAGCCTATTCCCAAGCACACCATCAGACAAGCATGCACACACCTCAACACACAAGGGAAGCTCAGGCAAACATAAGCACCACACATCCCACAGGCACTCACGCAAGCATCACACACATTCAGACACACTAACATCCACTGCCTCCACTGTGTCCCCCACCTCCTTGTCTCCCTCCTCCCTCCCTTTCTCGTCTCCACTCACACCTGCATGCACTAAATCCTCAGCCACTACCTCCATCACCAGCACACCCACCACCACACCCCGCTCACGTGCAGTCACCACCCCCACTACCATTCACACGTCCCCTGTGTCCTCTCCCAGTGTGTCTGTGAGGCCACCTCCCAAGGTACACAAACGCAGCCACACACCCACCCAACAGCCATCCACCTCACGACAGCCTCCAGCCCATGCACCTTCACCCAAAGCCTTGACCTCTTTCCCTCACCTCCCCCACCCCTTCAATCTCCTAGGGTCCGACTCTCCAGGTCCCAACCCAGCACCTCAGCTACAACATCTGCGGGACCAGTGGTGCCAGTAGTAACCGGCTTCTGGAGTGCGCCAGGCAGCAGGGCAGCCAGTGTGGCAAGGAGCCAGAGCACGGACAGTCCCCCACCTGTAAAGCATAAAAAGTTGGCCAGTGCCCAGCGGGAGAGGGGAAAGAAATCAGCCACCAAAGCCGCTCCCAGGGGTACATTTGGGGATATGGAGACAGCTGCGCCGCCATCCAAGGTGCGGAAGGGGCACAGTAAAACTGGCAAGTCTGGGAAGATCTGCATGGCCGTCAAGACCGCCACCAGCCCCGCTACCCAGGACACCACCGCCAGCAGCACAGCTGCCTAGGACACCGCCGCCAGCAGCACTGCTGGCCAGGGCACCGCCGCCAGCAGGACCACTGCCCAGGACACCGCTGCCACCAGACCCACTGCCCAGGACACCGCCGCCAGCAGCACCGCTGCCCAGGACACCGCCGCCACCAGCCCCGGTGCCCAGGACACCGCCGCCACCAGCCCTGCTGCCCAGGACACCGCCGCCAGCAGCACCGCTGCCCAGGACACCGCCGCCAGCAGGACCGTCTCTCCAGGACACCACCGCCAGCAGCACCACAGGCCAATGATTCCGACGCTACTGAGGCCGCCACGGGCAGGATGAAGCACTCTGGGCACAAAGCTCCCTCCAGAACCAGTGGAGTATCACATCCACTACCTCAGTCCTTGGCAGGATGAAGCACTCTGGGCACAAAGCCCCCTCCAGAACCAGTGGAGAACAGCATCCACTACCTCAGTCCTTGGCAGGAAGAAGCCCTCTGGGCACAAAGCCCTCTCCAGAACCAGTGGAGTATCACATCCACTACCTCAGTCCTTGGCAGGAAGAAGCACTCTGGGCACAAAGCCCCCTCCAGAACCAGTGGAGAACAGCATCCACTAACCCAGTCCTTGGCAGGATGAAGGTCTCTGGGCACAAAGCCCCCTCCAGAACCAGTGGAGTATCACATCCACTACCTCAGTCCTTGGCAGGATGAAGCACTCTGGGCACAAAGCCCCCTCCATAAACCAGTGAAGAATGTTATCCACTTGAGAGACTGTGGCTTTGCACACCCCAGGATTGAACAGTGGGCAAACCACCCACTGTAGAGACTTGAGAGACCGTGGCTTTGCACTCCCCAGGATATGGCAGTGGGCAAACCACCCACTGTAGAGATTTGAGAGACTGTGGCTTTGCACCACCCAGGATATAGCAGTGGGCAAACCACCCACTGTAGAGACTTGAGAGACTGTGGCTTTGCACTCCCCAGGATTGAACAGTGGGCATGGAGCCCCCTCGTGGATCTGGCGTCGTGCTCTCATCCGGCTGAGGTGACCCCCAGTCCCTTCCCCCTGAGGTGCCTGTTTTAGTTCTATCTGATGCCCCAGCAGTGTTCTCTCCGTCTTGTTCGGGTATTGAGTATGGGCCTTGCCCATGCCTTTTGGGCCCAGTGTCCCACGTACTATGATGGTGGAATACCTTCGACTTGTATTCTTGGTGTATATATTTGTTTATAGTGTGACTATCTTAATATATGTATATATTTTTGATTACTGTCTTAGTATATATTACAATCATTTTGTAATATATATTTTTTTAATATAAAGGAAGACAGAGGAGGGTTAGATTCTAAAGGCACGGCGCGCTTCTTTATTCTTTATTGAATTTAAAAAATCTTGTACTGAGGGCTTACCTTGTCACACGGTGTGCTGCTGCCTGCCTGAGGTTTGGGTCTGTCAGAGCCCACTTCCTAAATGCCTGTTAGCAGCAGACACACGGTGTGGTTATTTGGATAAGGAGGTCAGCAGTCTAGTTGTCTGCTGACGTGTATTGGTACCGGGGTCTCTGGGGGCCATTTAGCATAAATGTTACGAGGAAAGCGGACGCGCAGCGGAACACTAATGTAAGAATGATGAGATTTATCCAATTCTGTTGATTTATTTGTTTTATTCCTCATGTTTTTAGACTTTTTAAAAGATTTGGGTGCTCGATTTTTACATCGCTGGATTTGGCGTTTTAAAGGGCGTTAATATAAAGGAAGACAGAGGTGGGTTAGGTTCTAAAGGCACGGCGCGCTTCTTTATTCTTTATTAAACTTTTAAAATCTTGTACTGAGGGCTTACCTTGTCACACGGTGTGCTGCTGCCTGCCTGAGGTTTGGGTCTGTAAGAGCCCACCACCTAAACGTCTGTTAGCAGCAGACACACGGTGTGGTTATTTGGATAAGGAGGTCAGCAGTCTAGTTGTCTGCTGACGTGTATTGGTACCGGGGTCTCTGGGGGCCATTTAGCATAAATGTTACGAGGAAAGCGGACGCGCAGAGGAACACTTATGTAAGAATGATGAGATTTATCCAATTCTATTGATTTATTTGTTTTATTCCTCGTGTTTTTAGACTTTTTAAAAGATTTGGGTGCTCGATTTTTACATCGCTGGATTTGGCGTTTTAAAGGGCGTTAATATAAAGGAAGACAGAGGAGGGTTAGATTCTAAAGGCACGGCGCGCTTCTTTATTCTTTATTGAATTTTAAAAATCTTGTACTGAGGGCTTACCTTGTCACACGGTGTGCTGCTGCCTGCCTGAGGTTTGGGTCTGTAAGAGCCCACCTCCTAAACGGCTGTTAGCAGCAGACACACGGTGTGGTTATTTGGATAAGGAGGTCAGCAGTCTAGTTGTCTGCTGACGTGTATTGGTACCGGGGTCTCTGGGGGCCATTTAGCATAAATGCTACGAGGAAAGCGGACGCCGAAGGCGCGCCTAAGGCAAGCCCGTCTGCGCCCGTCCGCGCCCGTCCGCGCCCATCCGCGCCCGGCTGGGGACGGGGGCCGGTTATTATGGACCAAAACAGCTATTTAAATACTCCAATCTTGACTTGCTCCTTCTAAATAAAGACCCTATGGTATCTAATTGCAGGTGCATGAACCCGGCAGAGGTCTCGGGTCAGAGTTGCGATCACTGCCTCTGGAAACCCTCTACCTACGCAGATGAGGTGGCTAGCCTCAACGTTTTGAGCAATGTCATACCTTCTAGGCATAGCATGGTATGGGGATTGATTAATGCCCGTTCCCTGGTGAAACATGCTTTGGAAATTAGTGAATTGATTAAGGCTGACAATCTGGATTGTCTTTTTGTCACTGAGACATGGGCCTGTGAAGATTCTAATCCTGATTTCCTTACTGCTTCCCCTCCAGGCTTCTCCTATGTAAGGCATGATAGAACAGGAAAAAGAGGGGGAGGGCTGGCCATTATTTTTAAAGAGGAGTTGTGTTGCACATTAGGGGAACAGAAGGGCCATATCCAGACCTGTGAAAGTACTTATTTTAAAATTAAAACACAGAACGGCCATGACGTTGAAGGTTTGTTGTTGTAAAGACCTCCAGGCCCCAAAAATAGTTTTCTGGCAGCGTGGCCATCTATGGTGGAACCACTGCTGCTAGTTAACAATGCCCTGGTCTTAGGCGATTTTAATCTCCACTTAGAAGATTCTGAGGACCCTAGCATGGTAGATTTTATGAACTTCATGCAGAGCCTGGATTGGCTCTCTGGTGATAACATACCGTCCCATAGAGCAGGACACAGGCTAGATGCCATTTTTTCTAGGCCTGGTATGATCTCTAGGAGGGAAATCCGGGAAGTAGATTGGTCGGACCATTTCGTTCTATCATTCACGCTGTCTTGGCCTCTCCCCCTTGATAGACCCTTATTTAACACGACCTTAAAAAGACCATGGTTTAAGATGAATAAGAACAATTTTCCTCAAGCCTTGAAAATAGGCTGGGATAGGGCCGAGCCCTTAGGGGGCTCTAAACTGGAGAGTTTTGAATATGGCATGGAAAGGGCCATTGATGAGCTTGCTCCTCGGGCTTTATCCAATTTTAAGGGCCATCGGGCACACTCTGCCCCCTGGTTCTCTGAGGAACTGAAAATCCTACAAAGAAAATATCGTAAGCAAGAGAGAAAATGGCGTCTGAATAAATCCCCTCCTGAAAGAGGATCTCTAAGGGAATCCTTGAGGGAGTATAAAATAACCATTAAGTTAGCTAAAATGACATTTTTTTCCAAAAAGATAAGAGGGGCCTTGAATGCCCCGAGGGAACTATTTAAGACAGTGCGTGCCTTAACCTCTCCCTCTATAGCAGCTATCCCTTTGGAGACCTCACAGCAATTCTGTCAGTCAGTGGCAGACTTTTTTCACAACAAAATCACCAATCTGTTAAATAATTTTAGTCCCCCTCTCCCTGTCCAGACAGAGGAGGTGAATACAGGTATATATATATGGTTAAACCTCTGCACACTCTGGACAATTTTCAACCGCTCTCTGCAAACATAATTAGAGACTCTCTTTTGGCCCTTAAATCAGGGGCACCTACTGATCTTTGCCCACCTCGGGTGCTTAAGCTAGCTCCTCAGATGATGGCCGAACCATTGGAACCGGTGTATGCAGAGATTCTTCAGGAAGGAATCTTTCCGGATATCTGGAAGCAGGCCACTGTCATTCCGCGTATTAAAAAATCAGGGAAAGATGTGACAGATGTGTCCAGTCTCCGCCCAATTTCGTTACTCCCAGGGCTGTCTAAAATACTAGAAAAACATCTTAATCAGGAGCTGTCTGCTTTTCTACAGGAGAATGGGGGGTTAGATCCCTCACAGCATGGCTTTCGGGGTGATCTTAGCACAGAAACTGCACTTATTTCCACCTCAGATATGATTCGGAGAAGAGGCGACTGCGGTGAGGGGTCGATTTTGGTTCTACTAGATCTTTAAGCAGCATTTGACACCATCTCTAACTCTATTTTAGGTAACCGGCTGGTTCAAGTTGGAGTGAGAGGGAAGGCCTTGCAGATCCTTAGCTCTTTTTTGTTGGACAGAACTACAATGGTAGCGTGCGGGGTTTATAAGGCTTCTCCCTTCCAACTCCCCTGTGGCGTCCCGCAGGGTTCCTCTCTTAGTCCGACACTCTTTAATCTCTATATGTCTCTGTGACGGGCTAGAGCCTGCACGCCCGCACATGGCTATCACTTGTGCTGACTCTGCCCCTGTTGCTCCAAAGCTTCCTGGTCATGCTGCCTGTGATTGGTCAATCGTTCCGCAGCGGCGGGACGCCAGCCGGTCATATATACCAGAGTCAGCACTTTCAGCGTTGAGAGGTGGAAAGGAGAGAGATGAGGAGCAGAGCTCGACTGTGAACCAGCACCAAAGGTACCGTCCGGGTATCGGAAGAGGAACTGGGAGGCGATTCCGAGAAGACCCTGTTCCAGGCGACCGGGAGGCCAAAATGCAGCATCCCGCCACACTCCAGGAGAAGCGTGGCCATTCAGGTGCGTGGGACTACGTCCCTGAGTGACTGTAAATAAGAGAGAGAGAGAGAGAGAAAGGAGTGGAGTGAAAAGGGTAACACGGGGAAAAGGGGAGGAGGGAATAGACAATCACTGAGGAAATGGGAAGGCACGAGCACTAGGGTAACAGGAAGGGAAAAGGGGAAAACGAAACGAGGGGCCGGAAGAAACACGAAAACTTACCGACAGGCACCGTAGACCACCATTACCATTAAAAGGCCCGCCGAAGCCCAGGCACAGAAACTGCTGAATACTAAGGGAAAACAGAAAGACAAGAAAGATTAGGAATCAGAATAGTACGAAAACAGAAGACAAGTACGGGCTAACCTGAGATAAGGAGAGTAATGTAATATTGTCAAAAACAGAAAGACAGGAAACATAACGACATTGTATAAGAAAAGAGATATCATTAAAAGATCACTTACAGCTCTTGTTCTGTTCTCTCCACATGCGCTTCCCGGGGGAAAGTCCTGTGAACAAGAGCGAGAGAGAAAGACGAGTAAGGAACGGACATCAAGAACATCCCACCAATTAAAGCCCAGCTTCGCAAAGACTGAAATAAACCTACCTGAATTCCACTATATTCCATAACTTCAATAAAAATCCTTCGTTTTAACCTATAACGCAGTCTGGAGTGGTTCCTCCACACCCACACGGTTACAGTCTCCTTTGGCCAATTTGGTGCGCTCATTCGAGGCTCAGATCGTCTCTTACGCAGATGATACTCAATTGATTGTGCCCATTTCACATTATGACAAGGACACAAAGGAAAATGTTCAATGCTGTATGCTAGCTATCAATAAATGGATGACGTGTAATTGGTTGAAACTTAATGGGTACAAAACAGGGATCATGTACTTTGGGGGTAAAGTTTCCCCCTGGGATAATAACTGGTGGCCGCCCGTGTGTGGGGGTTGCCCTTCACCGGTACCAGCTGGCAACAATTTGGGCATCATGTTTGATGACTCATTGACTTTTAAAATACAGATTAACAATCTGGTCAAGGTATGCTTCTGGACACTAAAAATTCTCAAGAAAATGTTTCACCTACTGGAGGAAGACCTTAGACGCCCGGTCGTACTGGCGTTGGTCACCACTAGATTAGACTACTGCAATTATTTACTGCTTAATGCTAATAAATCCTCTCTGGATAAATTACAGGCTATTCAGAATGCGGCGGCCCGTTTAACTTTTAATATGCCCCATTTCTCTTCAGCTTCTAGGTGTGTGACATCTCTTCACTGGCTCCCAATTAGGAAGAGAATTATGTTTAAGACACTCTGCCTCACACATAAAGCTCTCCATGCAGTGGGATGTGCTTATTTAAAATCAATTTTTTCTTTTTATCAACCCCGAGACTTTCAAGATCTGCCTCTAGATTTATGGTCAAGGTCCCTCGCTGTAAAAAAGCGAGATGGGGAGATCGCGCATTCTCGGTGCAAGCATCCAGACTTTGGAATGGTTTGCCGCTCCAGATGCGACAAATACGGAATAATTTGGTTTTTAGGAAGTGCCTTAAAATCTGGCTATTCGCAAACTAATTAGTAGTGACATTTTGGGAACCATTTTTTTTGCATTTATGGTCTGCATAGCGCTTCGATGCTTCCGCCGGAATGCGCTTTATAAATAACCCAATACAATCATTTGACTCATTTCCTTTTGTCCTTGCATTCTTCCAGTGGGGGTTGGGGGGGTGTAACTGTGATGTATCATGATGTATTAGTGTGTGTGTTGTCGTGGGTGAGGGTGGGGGTGGGGTTGTTGAGTGTGTGTGTGTCACTGTTTTTTCCCTCCCCCCTCCCCTGTGTTGTAGGTGCAGTACTCACCGTGGTCTTCGCTGCCGGCATTCGTGCTCCTGGTAGAGGAGCAGGAAGGTAAGGGCTGGAAGAATCTGAAGTTCCGGTTCCATGGCGTCCTGGTTCCTCGTGGGATGTGTAGAGGTGAGCGTTTTTTCTTCCAAGTCCTGTTTCCGCTGTGTTTTTGTTTGCGGTGTATCCGCCCCGGAAAAGGTGGCGGATTGGTTGCTTGTAATAATGTGGGCGGTACATTGTCTTCCGCCTGTCTGTTGGCGGTTACCGCCGCAGTGTTTGTTTGTACCGCCGTGGCGGTCGGAGTGTTAAAGTGGCTGTCTATGTTGGCGGTTTCCGCCATGGTCGTAATTCCATTTGTTTTCCGCCGGCCTGTTGGCGGTTTTACTGCCGCTTCAACACCGACCGCCAGGGTTGTAATGACCACCTAATTGTGATGGTAAACTTTTAACCGAGGCCTCCCGCGGCCTGTAGCCGAGCAGGGCTCCTTCGCGGTCGGCCTTAAACTTTGACTTTGCCCCGGTCAAGGTGCAACCAGATGACTCGATTGGTGGTTTTTGTTTCTAGGCGCTAAAAAACCAATAATTCTTTAAAAATTCATATCTCCGGTTCCACTTATCCGATTTTATTCGTTTTTGTGTCGTTTTAAAGATAAATATATAATCTATTTTTATAAATTGGTTTTGGATTTTTAAACTGTTTCCTGTGTGTATGTAATTACTGTTTTGTGATATTTGAATGCTTTACACTCTGTCTCGTTGCCAAGCTACCAAGGGTTGGGCTGGGTTTAATTTACTCAGACCTAACTCGACCTAAGTGGAGGTTAGTGGCCTATTCCTAAGTGTAGGTACCTACCTGCCCTTACGAATAACCCATTTTCCAACACCGTCTGAATTTATTTCTTTGATTGGAGTTGAAACGTCGACATTTTATTAGAAATTGTGGATTGACTTTTGAAAAAATTGGCAGGCTCACAGTACCTATGGTTATAGGTGCTTATCTGAGACCTCATGCTTTTAACCACAGTTTGGTTTTAGTTTTCATGTAAAAAGCACTGCAACAATTATACTAACACATAATTCACTCACACTGCTCCGTTATACAGGAGCACCTCGATTACTTTACTTTAAATTGTTGAATTTAATTTTCTAATAAATGTGATATATTACTCACAACCCTCATCGGTACAGAAAGTTCTTTATGGTACAACCACTATCGTGGAGGTTAATTCATATCCTTCCCTCAGAGGGACCAAAACTTTTTTTGTTGTATTAAAGAATGAAGTTTAAGCATCATAAGGAAATAAGTTGGTGAGGAAAACGTAACAAAGATTGGTGAACCATAACTGCCTACCCTTGATACGTTTAATTAAATTATTTAGACAGGAATTACAAGTAAAACATGAAAATTGCTAAGTGATTGCTATTGTTATTTGTGGTGTTCTAAGCATACTGTGTTATATGGATGTTTCTTTGTTTTTACTTAATATTCCTGCACTTTCCCTCTATTATCTCTACCAAACTCTGCAAGTGAAACAAGTAATAATATATGAAAGATTTAGAGGTACAGGCCAGCAGCAATCAAACTCAGGGGTAATGCAATTGTATACGTCGTTCCAGGTCTCCTTTCCTAACTCCAACCCCTCATGTGGTCACATTGATCCTTCTTTATATAGAAACCTTTTGCCAGGCCTACATATTCCTTTTTAATACATATAAGTCACCCCTGAGGTAGGCCCTGGACAGGATAGGGTGCAGTATATTTAAAACTTTGGACATGTACTTTTAGGTTTTACATGTCCTGATAGTAACAAACTCTTAAATTTATTTTTCGCTACTTCAAGGCTACCTCCCATAGGATAACATTGGAGTTTCCTTATTACATGTATTAACCTTTAGCTTCCAAATGGGAACAAAGTACCAATTCATGTTTGGTGTCTTTGGAATTGTAATGAAATTGTCATGAAATCCCCTATTGTAAAGTCAGATTTTAAATTACAAGTTTGAACTTTTAGAAAGTTGGCATTTTCTGTCTTATCCATTTAGTGCCTACAGCCTATGTCTGGGCCACAAGACTGAGGTGTAGCTAACATTGGGCTTTGTTTATTCCTACTAGACAACAACATATAGTAGAAGAATTAGGTATGCCTGGATGGGCCATCACTGGCAGGATGGGAGGGTGAAGCTAGGCACAGCCTTACTTACACGTGAACAGACTGTGTCTGGCTTTGACACCAAGGGCTACATTCCCCTTGTTGTTAGTCTGGAACCAGGACAGTGGGCCAGGACACCTGTGCACTTCAAAGGGAAACCACTAATGGTTTCTCCCATTTCAAGGTAAGGGTCAAGTTTAAACATTGGATCACAGACACCAACTTTTCAGTACACTTCTGAACCTGTGGACTCTGTCAGGAATAAGGATGTCTGTGCTGCTGAAAGGAACGCAACTCTGCTGTATTGCTGCTCTGAAGGACTGCTGTCCTGCTGTGCTAACCTGCTGCCTGCTGCCCTCTTGCCTGGCTGAGAAGGATGGAACCTGCATCTGTTGAACCCTGGATCCCAGAGTGACTCCAGGGGTTAGCTGGCTGGACTCCTGACTGCAGCCTCAGGGACGGAAGGCTCCAACTTCCTTGTCACCACTACCTGGATACTGCCATCTGTAAGTCCTACCCTGCAAAGTGGTGCCACCCCAGTCCTGGGCTCTTGGAAGTGGGACTGAAGGTGTCCCACAACCCCATCTGTGTATCCAGCAGAACTGACATATCTTCTATGCTGCATGGTGCAACGACAAGCAGAAGTGAAGCCATCGCCTCTGCTGAAAGGGTTCTTCCAGTAAAAGGTTATTGACTTTGCAGCCCACATCAGAGCCTCCGCTGCATGATGCCTCTCTGATGAAGGCCCTTGCATCATCAATCCCTCTTCCACAGCAGCCTTGACAATTACTCAGGTTCTCACAATGCAACTTTGCAGTTCTTCGAACCGATGCATCACAACGCATTGCCAACACTGGACTTTGAATCGCAAAACCTCATTGATGGGATCCTCAATGATGATTCAGGACCTTGCACCACAGCCTCGCAGCTCCATGGAACTGACACATCACCTTGGTTCCGCACCACATCCAAGACGCTGGACCTTGTGAATCACACTGCAACCAAGATTTAAGGTGCTCCTGTTCTGCAAGCCTAACTGAGTCTCTGTAGCTGGCCCGTGCTCCATTGAGTTCAGCCTGAACTTGTGGCTTTGTCCTGGTCCTCTGCGACCAGATACCCACTATTGGAACTTTGAACTTTTTGGTGCTGTTTTCACTGAAATCATTAAACCAGCATATCGCCAGTTCTACTGATTGGATTTTTGGCATTGTAGTCTTGTTTGGTCTAGGTTAAGTTATTAAAATCTACTCTATTTTTCCAAATATGGTGTGGGATCCTTTTGTGGTATGTTTACTGTTTGAAGTGTTGCACAAATACCTCATATATTGTCTTTAAGTTAATCTTGATTGCACTGTGCTAAGCTACTAGGGGTTTGAGCACAGGTTAATTTAGGTTTTGCTTGTGGTTTCACCTTAACAAGGATTGTCGTTCCTGCATGAGTAAGTTTTCACATGCTCCTCAACAAGTTACCCATTTTCTTTCAAGGATAGTTTATTTTTGTGCATTATTGAGGGATTTAGGAAGCGAGCCTGGCTTGTTGCTGGTGGGAATAGTTGGTGAAGGAGTAGGTTGGTTCATGGTTGCTCAGTGGTGAGTATATTTAAGAGATTTAGGAAATGGGAATGGTCTGATGTGGGTGGGAACTGCTGGAGATGGAAGGGGCCCTGTTGTGAGTAGTGTAGGTTGGAAAAGTTGGTTAAACGGTAGGTTAGTTTTGGATAGCTTAGTTTTGTGTATTTGCGACGGATTTAGAGAGAGGGTACACCTGTTGTGCGTGGTGTGGTTTGGGCACAGTTGGAGGATGAGTAGGTTAGTTTTTGGATAGCTTTGTGTATCATTGAGGGCTTAGAGAGGGGGTGAGCCTGTTAAGGGCGGCGTTGGTGGATTTGTTTTTTCCTACTTTTGGCATTATCATTTATATTATTATTAATATTACTATTATTATTTGTTCATTTGTGATGCGTTTTACCATAACATCCTGAAAACCTGATACTCCACTACCTATCGTCAGAGCATAAGCTGAGCTCCAAACCTGGCCCATTAGAAATAACTTTCCAATTCACTACCCTCATCATTATCTCTCTAGTCTAATCTCTGCTTGGCCTGAAGAACCCTACCAGGCTTACCACACTGCAGCCCTCAGTTCATGTTCCTGCAACTGTTGTTGGAAAAATGACTATGCCTTACTTTTGTGTCCCCCTCAATGGCTTGATGTTACGTGCAAGCACCCTCCCTCCCATCAGGCAGGCAATAGTAGTAATAACTGTGTACTACCTTACACTCTATCAATCAAGCAATCAATCGGGATTTATAAAGCACAGGTAATCACCCGATGGGGTATCCAGGCTCTTGCAGGTCCCAGAGGCTTATTCGAACAGCCAGGTCTTGAGGACCCTTTGGGATTCCAGAAGTAAGATGATGGTCCGGCGGTGTGTGGGGAGTCTTTCCAGGTTTTTTCTGTGATGTGAGAGAAGGAGCGTCCTCCACATCTACTTCCATAGATGGTGGAAGTATGGGCAAGTGAAAGTGAGGCAAAGCATTGTCTTCTCGATGGTTGGTGGAAGTTCAGATGGTGGGTAATGTACGCAGGTCCTTGGTTGTGTAGAGCTTTGTGTGCATGGGTCAGCAGCTTGAATTGGCATCGCTTCTGTATGGGGAGCCAATGGAGTTACCTGAGGTGGGGTGTGACGTGGGGTGAATCTGGCTGCAGCTTTGTGTATGGTCTGAAGTCTCTGTAGGAGATGCACAGCGATTCCTACGTAGAGGGCATTGCCATTGTCCCGTTGGCTGAGGATCAGGGCCTGTGTCATGGTGCATCTCGTGTGTGGAAGTAGCTACTTGAAGATCAGATGTAGCATGCTCAAAGTGAGGAAGCAGGCGGAGGAGACTGCATAGATCTTTGATTTCATGATGAGTATGGTTGCCAATGATGATTTTGAGATTTCTGGCGAGGTTGGAAGAAGTGAGTGTGGGTCCTAGGTTGATGCACACCAGGAGTTGTTCTATGTGTTGCTGCTGCACCAAAGATCAGTACTTCTGTCTTGCCTGTATTCAACTGCAAGCAGTTGTTCTTCATCCAATTAGTGATGCTTTTCATACATCTGTGGAAGCTACTTCTGGGGGTGGAGGGGTCGTCTTGAGAGAGAGGATGAGTTGGGTGTCATCTGCGTAGGAAATTAGGTTGACACTATGGGATCTGATGAAGTTGGCCAGCAGGGTCATATATGCACTGAAGAGCATGGGGCTTAGAGATAAGCTCCAGGGGGCACAGAACTATGGAGGTATACTACTTACAACAACCCATAGAATACAAGATATGCATTCATGTTATGCAAACTGCAAAGCTCTATCCAACTCTGAATCCCAACCTTTCAAGCCTTCCAGTTCTTACTTCAGTGAAAGGTATTGTTTGCCACCGCCCCCAAACTTGCTGTTGTTTATGTTGATGAGCAAACAGAAAAAACCCTTAGACAGAAACTAAATCCCTAGAAGTGCAAACTCTGCAAAAAACTTTTGCAAAATAAACAAATATTCAAAAGATGTAATTTATTAAATATAATCGCAAAACATAATTAAAAATTACTTAAAGAAATACACAGATTTGAGACCAAAATTAGAAAGTACCATAAAAAAACAACATAAACAATAAACACCGCTGAAAATGCAACATGGTTTAAAATCTAAATGAATTCATACATTCTTGGCATTTTCACACATCATCAGAAATTAGATCCGTGTATACTAATACGATGTTCTAAAATCCATTGTGGCCAGAAATATGCCTGTTTTATTAGATGATATGTTTTGGTGGATAAAATTATTCGAACCACCTTTCGCAAGACATTTAATATGTATTTATAATTGTTGCTCAGGATTCTTTATTAGAATTCCAGTGTGCTTTACAAAAACAAATCTAAATAAAAAAAACAGGTTACAGAACATCCACTATAGACATGTACAATAACATAGCTTTTGCACAGGGAACACATACATGAGCTAAAATACCCCCTTAATCATGCAGTAATGAAATAAAATTATACATAAACATTATTTATTTTAATATTCTATTAAAATAAGTGAAATAGAGAGGCACAACTCAATCTTTTGAAAAGCATCACTCAAGGGGTTACACATCATACTTGTTCAAATTTGTTCTTCATCTCATCCATCATGCCTCACATGTCATTCTTAAGAATATTCCAGCAACTATAACATTATATATTCTATTCCTATCAAATTACCTGCTGGAGTAGATCTGGCTTCCTTTGTGAGGACAAAACCTTTTGTGGGAAAAAAGCACTCTTAACTGTGTCCACAATTAGGTTGGGCTCCTATGGATTAATTCATGTCACCATTAATCCTACTTACAATTTCATTAACAATATATACCTAATGTATATATCTTACATATATACATATAAGATATATATATCTTAGTGGGTGCTATGCCATAACCCGCTTCTTCTCATTTCTGTAAATGTATGCTCAGCAATTCTCTAGGTCACGTAAAGAAACAAGATGAATTACACCAACCCAAAACACCTTTAATCACAGTCCACTTAAATAATACAAAGAGCACTCTGTTATTTAAAGGACAGTGGTTAATGTGTATTGGGCTCTCTACTCTGGTTAAGGGGGGGGTGGCCAAATTTGTAATTTTTTTTAACCTCTCCCTGTAACAGTTCACAGTTTCTTACCCAATGTATACACAGCCAAGTGTGAGATCTGTTATGGTGGAAATAGATAACAGCCCAATAGATCTTGCAACTTGGAGGAAGAAGTTTAGGATATCAATATGTGAATCAGAAGGTGGAATTAGGGAAAACACAACATTCAACAAGTCAATGAGTTTGGCACATCTGCCATGTAAGAAAGCTGATTGTTAAGTAATCCTACTCAATCTTTGATTATTCCTGATTCTCAAGTTTTATTTATTTTTTGGGAAAGTGGTGGGTAAAAAAACCTAAAAAGAACAAAGCACAAAGCAGATTAAATACATGATTAATCAAGGTTAATAATTTGTAATATACATCATAAATCAATCTTGATTAGCAGTGCAAGTTTTACCTTATATAAGTGGTACGGTTGATTAATCCAAGATTCTAAAGTTCTCCAGTTGTTTCTCTGCATTTTTTATCACTGCCTTGCCCTTATATCTGCAAGGTGAATGTTACATAAAATATGGCTAGGTAGTGAGCCAACCACTGCTGAAATGTTTGATGTTCAGTATCCAGCCACGCTGAGACAATACAAATGCGAGCAATGGCAATAACCACAAATATGGCACAATGTAGTTCGATTGACTCAGTGGTTGGACTGTCTATTCCCAGCATGATAAGTTTTTGTGGTTGGTATGATCTCTGTGCAATATTTTCTCCATAAAGACAAATACTTTGTACAAATATGTTTGCACTTTTACACAGGCAGCAAACATGCAGTATCCACTTGGCGGCAACAAGGGATATAAGCGTTAGCCCTAAAACCACAATTAAATGATTTACCAGGAGTATAATAAAGTTTGTGCATATTGTTATAGTGCTAGATAGTTAGATTGGTTAAAAGCAAAAAACAATTCACTGAGTGAATAAATTCCTGTAAATGTAGCATTCACTCATTTAGTCTCAGATTTTTACTTCACCTCTAACCCTGAGGGTCTACATCATCTATTTCCCTTCCAGAAGAAAATTATAATGCAATTTA
The DNA here is from genome assembly GCF_031143425.1 of Pleurodeles waltl. Lineage (NCBI taxonomy): Eukaryota > Metazoa > Chordata > Amphibia > Caudata > Salamandridae > Pleurodeles > Pleurodeles waltl. The sequence goes on along the minus strand of NC_090445.1, from coordinate 1,412,831,666 downwards.
ATGTTCTGAATTTTTTTGCTGGCTATAATGTACAATAATGTATTGTGCACCATGGAAAACTGATGTTTCCCAGTTTATGCATATAATCTCTGATTTGGAAATATTTTTAAAATGACTTCCCAGGAAGAGCTAATTTTTGTTGTAAGTAAGAAAAGGTATGGATTGTTATATCAATACACTTTCCACTAAGCCATTTGATACCTAAATATTCCTATATCATAATTTAGTCATCTTGAAAGATTTCTGGAAATAGTACTGACTAATATAATGGAGTGTAATAGATATAGTTTCAAATTTCACACACTCAAAACCAACTTTTACAAGTTTTAATAGCTCACTGTACCACCTTAAAATGCGTTTTTGTAATAGCACTGCTCAGTGAATGAATCTGACTAAAAAGCTGTGTGAGTCCTTTCTAAGACGTCATTCATATTTAGTGGAAAGGCTTACCAGATTTGTGGTTTGTCCATTGATTAGAATGCTCATGTGTTAAGGCAGAAAAATAAAAATAATAAAGACAAAAATTTGGGAGAAACTATCCCCCTCTCCCAAGGTGTAGCCTTAGAACAGGGGGCAGACTTGCTGAGTCCCACTCATTTTCTCTATGTTCTGTGACTTCAGTTATGGTCTGCACATTGGCTTGTGGATGATTATAAAGAATGTGACTGGATTTAATGAAATGAGAACCAAACCCCATCTTTTCCATAACTCTCCATAGGTTTATCCGTGTCAGTTTATCAAACACATTTTCTATAATAAGGGGCATCAGTGACAAGAGAGAGCTGTGGTTAGCTGCTATATCAAAAAAGTATATTTACCTGATAAATATGACTGAGTGTTCCTCTGCCAAGCACGAACTGCAATGACACGGTGAACCTACCTTGACAATGACCCTGCTCCAACATCTGGCCATAATCTTTGAATAAATCGTCAGGTAGCTGTTGATTATGAAAATTGACCTATATGAACTAGGGTTAGTGGGTACTTCATTTTATTTTAGCAATGCTTATCACATTAGTCAATGTCCATGACTTTGGAAGGAATAGGCCTTGTAGACCCCTGCCCCTTAATAGTGGTAAGAGAACTGTTATTATAAGAGGAAAAAGAAGTTGATAAAATTCAAGGCAGATAACATTAGGGCCTTTTCCTCTCGGTAACTTATTGCATTTTTTACCTGGAGCATATTGCTTCTCCTTGTCCTTGTTATTTAAAGTCTCATAGTTTACATTATCTGGAAACACATCTATCAGGTCTTGTGGTAGTATCTTGTGTTCTTCATGTAAATCATGATAACATTCTGAAATACCTGGATAATATTCACTTGATATGCACCAAAACACCTTCCTTGTTCAGTATGGCATCAATTTTATTTCTAGGGAATGATATCTGATTTTTACGCTAGCATCTTCCCATTGCTTTTACTGTATTTGTGATTCTGGACCCTATGAAAAATATATTTCCTTGCAAGCTGTTTGGTGTAAACATAACAGATGCTTGTTTTTATAACCACAATATGCTATTGCAGGGATTATTCTGAGGGGTACTTTTTAATTATAGATTTCATATGCTTGGCTTCAAGATCTGCAATTTCTATGTAGAGCTTAATGATTTGTGCTAGCATCAGGTGTTGTTTCCAATTATATAACTCACAGTTATACCTCAGACTCACGATTTGATTATATCCCAGATTATATCTGGGTCGGCAGAGCTCACATTAAATGTTATGAAGTCAGGTACCAATTGATCCGTGCATTTAATATGTTATGGCTCCAGTAGTTAAGCTTTCTCAAAGGACCATTTTGAATATTGATTTTTCTATACTCTCAAACTGATGTTCTAACACCTGAGGGTTATGGTCTGAATGCATCTTGGGGCACTCCTAAGTTAGGTATTGTTATCTAGGCTGGAGTCCAATATGACAATGATATGCACAGTTCATAAATTGTTATAATAAAAGTTAAGAAACAAACATTTTGAAAAAAGATACTGTATACAAGTATTGCAACAGCAGTCTCCTAGCATTGTCTGTCTTGGTAGCAGGGATGAACTATAGAACAGGAATACCATGGAGGTTTGACTTCTTAACAAAAGAGAAGGTATGTGGATTGAGAAAAAGAAAGATTCAAGGTAGACATGGTGTGTGAGGACTCGGATTTCAGAGTATAGGCTGGAGTAGAATTAAATAAGGGCCAGTCTAGTGCCACTGATCCTAGACTGCTGGCTGCAAATAACCTAAATGACAGGTCACTTAAACAATAAGAACATTTAGCTATGCCCATCATCATGCCCACCACAACCACATAGGATTTGCACTGAAGCCACTAGTCTGCATTATTATGAATAGCCCACTCCTTTCCAGCCCTCAGGGGGTAGGTCTCTTTTAGTCCTCTTGTTTCCTGTAGAAGTAAATACACATTGGTTCTCTTATGTTTTTGTCAGGATTTGCAGGTTTAATTACTTCCCAAAAGAGACAAACCTGTTGAACATGAAAATGAAAAGAAGTTTAATCTTACTCTAGTCTAGGTAAACTGAGAAGTTTCAGAAAGGCTAAGGGATGCTTGAGTGCAATTACAAAAATGCTAATCAAATAATACTCTAAGCATGTATCCTTTGTCAAATTATTACCCACACATGAAATACCAGGTTTACTTAGGCTAAGCTTGTCATGGCCAGTGCATGAGTCATTATTTGGAATACATTGATGTCAGTGCAGTGTCCAACAATTGATGTACACATTTCTTTTTTTTTACCGTGGAAGCTAGATACATAAACTGTGCAGTCCTTTGAATCTTCACTTACAGCTAAGCATTGAAATGCAAAGTTAGGCATGGGAGAGAGACATCTTATTTTCTCAGGAACTGGGCTAAATGGATCCTTTGCAGACTTAAAATCAGTGATTGCTCACAGTTACAGTTGACCTTAATATTGAATGTGTTTTCTTTCTGCATCTTTCTTGATTGTCTGTCTGTGCCATGGCCAGTGATCCATTTAAGTCTATTCACATCAGCTGCATGCAAACTATAAAAATAATGGATATTTCCTTATTTCTCCTTTTTAACAGTAAACTTTTAAGTTGCATTATTGTTTCTATGTTTTTTAATCCAGAAAGTAGAACTCATCCTCTAATTTAGGGAGGTTGTCAGGAGTATTAACCTTATGCATGTTTGTGTCTTGTGGAGTTGTATACTTTTTAAATATGAAATGTTTATTAATTGTAATCATTGTCAGTCTGTCCACACTGTGGGAAGAGAGGTTGATCATTCTGGCTGTGACAATTGCCCAGGTGAACTATGCACACACTCTGAAGATGTACTGGCTACAGAACATGCAAGATACTTTACTGCTAGTCTACCAAAGTCTGGTCCTGTTCCTTTTTCCCCATGCCATGCTGAATGGTTTTTGATTCATGTAGATTTCTGTTTGGTCATTCAAGTGTCTTGTGCCATCTTCTTCACTGCCTCAGTTGTCAACATTGCCTGTTTCAGAGTTGCCTGCACTATTGCACTTGATTGAAATCCTAGAGTAGTCATAAACCAATGTACAGTATTGCGTATGTTGGAAATGAAAGTGATGCTGATGTTGCTGTAGGTTTAGCAGCAGGTGATTTGCAACTCTGGTGGGTGCTGCTGCCGTTGCAAGTCTCTTCTCAACTCTAAACAACTACAGTGCCCCCTAGTCGTGGAAGGCAGTACTTCAGTTCTTCTATGACCTCAAAGTTGCAATCGTTCTTCTCTCTTGATATTATAATTATTGTAAAGGGAGAAATCCACAGATGAAAAATGAAAAAAATGGGTAGGTCTTTTTTGTAGCCTGGATCCAGTATCATGACTGAGATTTACTTTTCGCAGGACACAGTCTCTTTCTGCAGCTTTTCATTTCTGCTTGAATGAAGGATTACGCTGTTTACCAAAGCAGCTGCTTCTTCAGTGACAATTATGTATGTTTGATTCACCTTTTGCAAATGGTCCTCCAGCATATGTATAATGGAATGGATTGGTTCATAGTAAGATGCTACTTGCAGACGTCACAGTCACAATCTCAAAAGGCAGTAGTATGTAATCAGGCACTCAACTATCCCTATGTGGGAATCTCCATTGTGATGGCTTTGGCAGTTGCATCGCCTCTCCTTTGTAGTATGTAATTGTTGATAGACCTGTTCTGCTCAAACAGGTATTGCAACAGGTAAAATGTGGAGTTCCAATTGGTTGAGCCCTCCTGTTTGAGGGTTTTTACATGAACTATATTAACACTGAATAATCCTCAGCTGTTTCCGTGCTTTGAAAGAATAACTTAAAAGAGTGGAAATCTTGCAACAAAATGACCTATATGTTGCTGACTATAACTTCTTTCTTGAGGAAGTCCTGCTCAATTAGGTTGATGCAATGAGCTAAACATTAAGACACTTAAAGTTGCTCCATCAGCCATGGCTTGAGCTAAATTGCCACCATTGTCAGTGGCAACAATCCAATGCTGAGACCTCTTAATTGACGCTATCCAGAGACTTTAGTATTAAATTCTTCCAATATGTTGACAGGTGTCCATGATCTCTCTGTGGTGAACACTGCAACTGTTGTAAGCTTTTGCTATGGTGTAACCAGCCACTGGCCTTTTTGCTTTTATTTAAGCCGCTTTAAGGAGACCCAGTGTGAAGTAATGCATATGTATTCCGCTGTTTGCCAAAGGTTCACATTTCTGTTGTGAGGCGGATGAACTCAACAGTGCTCTTCGTCATTGAGTCTCCATCAATTCCAGCAGGTGATGGCGCAGCTATGGCACCTTCCATGTTGGACAGATGGTATCCACAAATTCAAGTAACCACTCATTTTGACCAAAAAAACTGCAAGGAAGTAAATGTCTAACATTTTAGTCAGCTTTCCATTGCCTAAATGGACTAGTTCATGTGTTCACAAGAACAATGATGCCTAGACGGGCATGGATTTGATTGTGGAATATAGTAATGTTGTGGCAAATGTTTTCTTTGTGAGGGTTCCTCCATGGCAGGTGCCCTCAGGTAGAAGGTAGACTGCTTGGAATCTATTGGTGACTATATCCCTCTTTTGCTTGTGTCATACCGAGTTTGCTGCAGGTGATGACTTTACGTTGTGAGAAAAAGGAAATTTTCTCATGATGGTGACATCTTTGTGTTCCTCACCTAGTTCTGTTTGATTACTTTTTTCCCACAACTGCTTTCCTTATGTGGTGCTCTTCTCACACAATTTAATGTTCGTTTTTCAAATGGATCAGTTGGCACCCAATACAGCAATGCCCACCTGAATTCCCACAATGCACTGATTTGCATCACACTGTCCAAACTGCAATGTGGTTCTCATGTGTTCTATGTGTCAAAAAGTCCCAACCAGGGAAGAGAGTTTCCTTATAATGATGAAGCCTGAAGAAATTGCTGTGGTGGATTTAGGTAGTCGTGTTTGCCTTTCCATAAGGCGGGCTGTGGTTGTGATAGGAATGGTGGTTGCTGCAGGTCTTGGAGTTCTTAAGAAGATGGAAGCAGATGATGTTGGTGATAATATACGAATCAAAGTAAATTAAATAGCACTGATTTGCACTGCCTCTGTGCCACCCTCCACATAAATGATCACTGGTTCATCTTACTCAGGTATAAGGCTTTAAGCAGCCTTTGCACTTCTATAGTAGACTCAACTTCCTTATCTTCTTCTATCTCTAGAACAGGTGTAGCAGACTGTAGTTGCAGTTCGGTTTGCTGCTGGTGCAATTTGATTTTTTAAATCACTGCTCTTAGCCATTACTGTAGTTACTGTTCTACTTTTGGTCATGGTGGTGGTGCTGTTGTTGCTCCAGTGGTGTTCCTTCGCCCAGCACCATCCTGGTCAGAAACAATCTGTGGTTTTGGAACCAATGATACCAATGGTGGCAACAGACTTCTTATCCTCATTGGTTGCTTTAATATCAGGAGCCTGCCATCTTGGGGCGTCTTTACCTCTTCTTTTGTTGGTCAGCAGAACGGCCAGAAGCACTTAGCACTTGGCTAATTCATGGGCTTCTCTCCATTGTACTCAGTATGCACTCATGCCCCTACCGGCAATAAAAAACAAGATGGAAGAGAGTGAAACTGGGCTATTCTTGTGAATACAATAGAAGCCATCATTAGGGCACTGTCATCGAGAAAGCAATATTACAGAAATTGATTAAATTAAAAACAAAAATTCCTGGTTCCCCTCCAGGGCCCCTTGGAGCCCCTACGGGAGGTAGTGCCCCTTCACTGCCCATGAGGCTCCTGAGTAAGGCACTGGAACATGCAAAAAATGGATTAATGACAAATAAATACCCTGTGTCCCTCCAGGACTGACCCATGGGGGTGCCACAGGAGGTTGGGGGCACGCAAATATTATACAAATGATTATGTATAAACCTGCCTCCCCTCACCCCCACCCCTGGGGCCCATGGGGCCACTTTGGAGGATTGGAGTACAGGTAAAAATTAGACAAGTAATAAATAATTTCCTAATGTCTTACCAGAGTTCATGGGCTCTCCTATGGGAGACGACAGGACCCAGGCATAAATCAAATAAATAAATAAATACCCTGTTCCCTTCTAGACCAGTGGGATGCCTTTGGGACATAGGAGGGAGCAGGCCAAAATCAAATTAATTAAAAATGATACAGCTGATATCCCTTTAGAGCCAATGGGGACAAGGGTGGGGTGTCAGGTGCAAATAATAAAAAATAATTATAAAAAACAACTGTGTATTAAAGACTGCCACTACCAGCCACAATTACAAATAAATGAATGAGGAAAATGTTATAGGAGAGAACAAAACATGAACACAAGTGACATGGGCATCTATCAATGCTCCTAGAAAATGGCTTTTAAAAATGAAATAAAATGATTCATAATCAGTAACACACACTGGTTCTTCTTAAGGGTGGTCTCACATCAATTAGCCAACACAGTTGGCAACATGGGGAAGAACACACACACAAAATGATTTTCCCACATGGTCACCAAAGAAGGAGGCATGCAAAACAAAGAGAACATGGCTGTCCTACCCTGGCTGGAGCCCCTTCCTCCCACTCCGCCAACAGGATTATAGGAAAAAGATTTCACAAATAGACATCCCACATGTGGCAGGACAAAATATTGATGTCAGTCTCCAGCATTCAAAAGTGTCCATTAACTCTTAAATTCAAAACAGCCTCCCTACGGTCTTCAAACTTCAAACTGCAGGCTATTTGCCAAGGAGTATGCTTCAAGTAAACATTATTATTAAACACCCATCTTCACAAGATGCACTCCCATTTTTCACTAGCATAAACTATGCATTTGTCCATAGTATAAAGTCTACTCGAATAGAGACATTGAGTACTATCAGTAGGAGAGGTGGTGGGAAAAGAGTAGTAATTTTAAGTCTGTTACAGACATCTTTAGCAGTCTTGAGAACCTCATGTGATCAGTTCTTCAAAACTAAAATATGAATAAGTCCAGAAACAGAGTGGGCTTTTGGTCGATGTCTTTTAGTCATTGTCTTTAATGTGTTGTCCATGGTTTGGATGACAACTTGTTTCCTGGGGCACTAGGGCTGTAAGCAGACACTGGGCTACATGTGCATCACTTGTAATCATTCACCCCTGATGTCCTGAGCCCACAGTCCTATTGGACCCCAAATTGGATATCCAAGTACTCCTTTCCAGCACTTAATTACTTTAGGGTTTTGAGGCAGAGGATTCCAATGCTTAATCAAGGAGGTGAGGTGGATAGGACCCTTCGAATACAGTTTAAGAAAGAAGATTATTGTTCAGTAATTTACTTTACAATAGATAAGTACTTATTTCAATACTACAAACAAAATATACAACACATAAAAGCAGTGGCCGCCGGCAGCTTTAGGAGGGAGGGAGGCGGGCGGGATATACACACACACACACTCATTCTTTCACACACAGGCACGCACGCACACACATCCATTAACAACACTCATACCATTCAAACATGCACGCACGCACCAAACATTCATTTTAAAAGATCGCACACACTCATTCTTTCACAGGCACACGCATGCACATCCATTAACAACACTCATAACACTCAAACATGCACACGCGCACCAAACATTCAATTTAAAACATCATACACACACACACTTACCTTCAGCCTCCAGGTCCCAGGAGGGTTGGGACTGCTGCCTTCCCTCATTGGCTGACCTTAGGTCAGCCAATGAGGGAAGGCAGCAGTCCCAGCCTCGTCACAGAGTGGGATGGGGTCAGTGAGACTGCTGACCCCACCCTACTCTGTGACGAGCTGTCACTGATTGACACTCGCCCTGGGCACTTCAGGGCTTAAACCTGAAGCGCCCAGGGAGAGTGTCAATTGGTGACACTTTCCTCATCACCCAGGGGAGGACCTCCAGGCACCTTTGCTGAGCCGAGGAGGTCATGCCCATAGGAGCTGTGACCTCCTCAGCCCAGCAAAGTTCAGCTCAGGCAGCCAGGAGATAGCGCAAATCGCGCATGTCTGCTCCTGGCTGCCTGAGCTGAACATGGAGAATGTCTGTCAGGCTGACCTTTGTTCAGCCTGACAGACACTCTTCATGAGGGGCAAAAGGTGGGGGGCATGGCCCCTCCGCCCTAAAGGACGGGACGCCACTGCATAAAAGGAAGATGAACATTTACAACCAGCAGTCTCTACAACACTCAAGAGTTCTAACCTGAAACTGTATTACATGCCCTAGATATTAAGCACTGTGTGACCAGGTCACATTGGAATATACATGTCATGTTGAACAGGGTTACTTCTTAAAGCTAGGGCAGTTGCACCAATATCTGTATTGCAGTGATATGGGTCATCTTTGATATGAAGTCAAATGCTCCTGGTCTGCTGACTGTACCACCACCCAAACAAATAAAAGTATCCTTCCTTGGAGAGGGCACTGATCTGGTGGTGTCAGGGGTGTCAGTGGTTCAGCACAAATACTGGAGTCCAAATAGTCCAGTAGCCAGGAGGGTACCCACTGGAATGGGCACTAGTATACCTGATTCCCTCAAATGACAATAAAAGGGTGAGGATCTGTACCTCCGAATCCACTACTCACTGTATAGCATTCCTATTACCAGAATTTCCACGGCATGAGTGCTACTTGCTACTGGTGTAGGACAAGCAATTGCAAAACTGCCGATTATGAAATTCCTGGGGTAGGTACCAAAGGGTCAAATGTTCTTCAACAGAGAAATCTTCTCCAGCTGCAGATGGTAACTGGAAACACCAACAGGTTCTCATAGACTTGGTAAGAGGTGAGAGATTAAGCAGACTCACTTTTAACTACAGTACGGAGCTTCCCCTGTTTTCATCATTGATGTGTAATGAGTGTTCTTGTCTGAAGGAGTTGGCGCAGGTCTTATGTTTCAAAGATGTAACACTTCCACAGCTGATTTGTATTACTGCAAATTTATTTTCTTGGTGAAACTAAGACTAGCTACCTCTAGCAGACTGGTTAAATTCCTTTCTGCACTCACATCAGTGATGGAAAAGGTTTCTCAAGACCAGAGTATATTCACTGGTCTGTCAGAGAGAATGACAATACAAGGGATTCCATTCCTGGATCTCAGCTTACTCATTCATCCTGGTGTTTTATCCTGCTCAGAAGACAAGTGAAACAATGAACAACCAGTAAGGCAAGTCGTCTATTGTTCCCTAATGCAGAGCCTGAACCAGTCAGGGTATCTGATACGTCTGAATTGCTGGGGGGCCATCCAGTTCTGGGGGCATGTATCCTGAAATTCCACTGCATGATCACTGTAAGAGGGAAAACCTGCTCCCCCTGTCTGTTGACACCTGTATATGCTGCCCCAAGGACGAATTTTAAGTAACTCCAGGCATATAAGAATGACAGGTACCCAGGAGAGGGAGGGCTGCTACAGTATGCGGAAAATCTGAGATCACGGATTAGAGGTGGTACCTTCACCAACCCACCAAACTTCTACAAAAATAAGGAGGGCATGAAGGAATTGAATATTCAGCAGAACTACACCGGCTTGATTTACATTAAAGAAAATGTCTCATCTATCCATCTTTACCAAGTGAATACACTTGCTAACAACATACATACCCCTGGTGTGATAGGGCCAAACAGACCCAGATAAGGGAGACTGGAGAGACTTTACCAGGAGGGCACTGATAGGTAAGCCCTACTTAGGGATATAGGTGCTTCTGAGTATAGATTAATGCTGTCACCACTGTTAATCTATCACGGCCTGGATAAAGAAAGGAGTAGCCATCCCTGTAAAAGAGGGGGTGCACTTTACATTCCAGACAATCTCAGAGCCAAGCTCTAGCACCACCTGAATAAGCATGGAGGCTTTGAGTGGACATGTGCAGTTGGAAGGGACACTGGTAAAATTCAAAACACCTACATCAACTTTCCAGGATATCCGCTTAGGGCTGGAAATCACATTGTCCGGAAACAAGCAGAAGACTTTCTGGCCAGTTTGCCATTGTTCAGATGGACTGTTCATCAAGGCCATGCCATTTTGTGAATGGTTTCATAACCCCATTCGTGTTCCCATTAATCTTGGTGGATGTTGGTTCAAGTTGTAATTGTGCTAGTTTGCATAACTGACAAAGCATAACGCTTGTATTAGGAGCCTTTCTGAGTTTTAAATTACATACTTTGCTGATCCACTTATATTTTTTATTGTTGTTAATGACTTTTTATTTTTGCACACTGGAAGCATGATCTAGTTACAGCTCTTATTGTTCACATACAAAACGCAAAACAAAACATAGACTTTCCTACAGATGTAACGAAAACTCTTCTAACTCAAAATGTGCAATGCAAACTTTATCTTCAAACTCCTTTTTATAACACTCTTCTTCCAGGATACAGCTTAACTCTGCTAGTACAGTATGTTCATCAAAGAAGGCCTATTCTCAGAATTCATATTGCTGTATCCCAAGATGTTCCTTCTTTATACGATTTTCTATAACACAATACAATACAATTGCTCTGAAGATGTCTCACCCTGCAAGCCCTGAACGTCTACATATTGGCAGCACACCTGAAGTGGCTACCGCCAGCAATAGCTGAGCCATTGGGATGTGAAATCACAATAATTCAGGTGTTGGGTGGGGGGCTGTTAAAACCCCTACCAGGGGCAAGACGCTGGGCTCTGGTGCTTACCATTAGAATTCTATGCTTTGCACCTGGACGGACTTGCCCCTGCCATTACAATCCTGCATAACACTACTCGAGTCAAAGGCAAGCCCCTTAGACATTGGGAGAGATGCTCTTAGTACCACTCCCTATAAAGGACAAAGATGGCACTCTCGTCACCTCCTATAGGCCTGTCTCTGTATTAAATGTGGACTATAAAGTTCTTAGTAAAATCTCCGTCACATGCCTCATGCCCCAGCTGAACGTACTTGTCCACAATGACTAAACAGGTTTCATAGTCAAATTCAGCACAATCCTCTCCAACTGCAGGCGCTAAATTATCAATACTCCCCTGCCTGACCGCCGTAAGGTCCTGGTGTTCGCCATTGACATGGAAAAGCCCTTTGATTCTCTGCAATTTGATTTTATCTATGCTACGGTGGCCAATATGGGGTTGATCAGTGGGTTCCTGGCATGGATGGATCTGCTTTATACCAACCGGGTGGCTTGTGTCTGGGGGTAGCATATCACCCCCTGCTGGACTAAGTGCAGCATTCAGCAGGGCTGCCCACTATCTCCAGTGCACTTTGCATTAGCAGTAGAACTACTGGCACTTATGCTCTGGACTGTTTGTTACTATCATGATATACTGAATAATGGTTCTCCCCTGCATGTTTCTCTCTGTATGTGGATGACCTATTGCTTTATCCATGATGGGCTAAATCCGATGTCTGTGTGCGATCCGTGCCCTAGAGCATTTTGGCTGTTTATCAAGACTATGGGTGAAATGGGATAAATCCAATGCATTCTCACTCCACTCCCCAGCAATGATAGTGGCCCCTGCTGAAGTAGATGGTTCCTTCAACTAGGAACCATTCACTTTCTGCTACCTAGGAGTCCAAGTATACCATCCAGTGGCTGATGTATTAGATTCTTAATCTCAGATCGAGGATGTCCTCTCTCTGTGCCTTCATAAACTTTTGGCTGACGTTCCCCTTGTCGGTTGCAGGACGGATTTCATTGTCAAAGATAGTCTGTTTACCGCAACTGCTCTGTTATTAAGCACTTCCCTCGATTGGTTTGCCAAAGTCTACCTTCCGCAACATGGTAGACTGCTGATTTAGTTAACATGGAGTATTGGCTTACGCAGACTGGCATTGTCCAAACTGCAGTTTCCCACCGACCATGGAGGTTTAGTGATACCTGAACCGTGTTACCTGCAACTCAGCTGAAGTAGGATGCCACTGCAGATTGGAGAATATTGCGCCAGTGGCGGGCTTCCTCCATACTCGTAATACATTATTTTCTATAGTAATACATCCCCATGCTTGCAGACCCTAGGACGACGAGGGATTACTTATGGACACTCAGCAAGATGTTTGCACTGCAGCGGACACATACGAAGGTCCCCTATGAGAGAAACCTTCCGATATTGACATTATTGCAGGTCCCGCAAATTGGTAATTGGGCTCTTGGGCCAGGATCCAACACTGGATAACACTTTATTGGAAATCACCCAAGGGCCCCAAACTTCAGGAGTGGAGCAGAGAACTCTCCAAATGGGCCAGATGTGAGGGAGTCCTACTGAGACCTGAAGGGCAAAGGTGATTGCATAGTCCAGATCACGCCTTACAGGGGTCCTTATTCTTAGAGAGTGTCCCCGAATAAATGATGAGAGACTCCTAATCCTGCTATCGGATAGTGAGTCCTCTGGGGAGGTCTAGGTCTACTCCTTTTCGGGCCCCGTTGTTCCCCTTAGCCTCACCTTCTCCTGCCTCGGCCCCCCGGTGCGACACGCCAGCATTGCGGCGATAGTCAGCTTTACTGCCTCGCCCCTTTCCCTGTTCCCCCCACCCCCAGGGGATCTGAGCTGTGATACTTCTTATGGCTCTGCCCCAGTGTTACATTGTTCTTTGCTTCCTGAGTTGTTCACTTTACTTGAATATTATATGCATGCGGGGCCACACCTGGCTTAGAGTTACATATGTGCAACACTGGAACTGACCTTTAGGACTGGACAAACTTACATGAGTGAAAATTCGTATTGCGGATATGGAATTTTTGTTAGGAGTTGGGCTCATTTACGATGTAGTTTAGTGAGCATCTCTGTACTCTAATTCTGTCAGTGTGCTGCTTCACGATATCAGTTGTTTATGCCCTGTTGTGCTTTGCCTTCGACATCGCCTTAATAAAATATGTTTTGAAAAAATTACTCATGGTTTGACCACTCTAGGCAAAGCAATTCAAAGCAGCACTAGTGTTTCTTTGTGGAACTTTATATGGTTACTTTAGGTAACGCTGGAAAGCAAATCCCAGATCAACAGTTTGAGCCGGTGTGAATCACTTTTGTGACGCAAACCTGGAGCAAATATCTAGTAAATCTGCTCCAGTATCTGGTACTGCTTTCTAGAGCAATGCTTACTTTTTGATTTTCGGTACTCAGCCCTGGCACTTAATTGTCACCATCAGCGCTTCTGACAGTCTGCAACAACGTGCTGTAGTCTGGCTAATTTAGATATGACCACAACAACAGGTAATTATTAATTCAATAATTAATCAAATTACTATTAGCTGCCGCCCAAGCCATTCTTACAGCATTGAGGGTCTGGAGTAGTCTGCAGTGTCTCATTTGTACGAGTGTGATGGTTAGTAGTTGTGTAGTTACTGTAACTGGCAGCTTGGCAGGGTCAAAATGTGGTGCAAGCTACAGTGGCCTCCTGACGAGAGTCCTGGCACTTTTTTTTTTTTACAAATTAAACGTTGATCTGGAGCGAATTTAAGAGCAGCTAATTTCTATAAATTGCTCCCATTGTCCCCTACGTTTAAATGTAAGAGATTCCTGAATATAAATGAACAGGTGACTTAGGGACCTTTTTTTGCAGTTGCTGTGCTAGTCAATAGTCATATTCGAAATATTATCGTGGCTGTCAGCCTTCCAAGTAGTGGAGTTTGCCCTCTATGAAACTGGCATATTAGTATGTGAACAGGCATTACTGTGGGATGTTGGACGATCTTGTCACAGTTTTTAGAGAACTCTCACAGCCTGAATACACAGTGAAAACCGGGAACTGTAACCAATATTTAGTTTGGGATCTGGGAAGGAAAGGGCTTCCATGAAAAAGCATTTGAAAATGTATTTATTCAAAAGCACTCAATTTGAGAGCGGACTGGGATGAGTGAACACTGCCATCTACCCGCCATAAGCGAGGCGCACTCCATTTCCCGACATACATTCGCGTCGTTTCCCAGGGACAGACTGCAGCTATTAAATTCAGCTCTCACCGCAGCGACCCCAGATTTATAGCAGGTTTCTTTGGAATATGGCAGTATTCCTGTTGGTGGGTTCACCTCTCTCCTTCAGAAAATGCTACAGGCCCTTTATAGGCATTCCAATTGATTTTGACCACCATTTTTTGTTCATTTCCATTTCCAGTTTCCTCTGTAGTTGATTAGAAATAACTTTTATTTTTTGAAAATGGTGTATATCCCATTTTCAGAATCTGTTTCAGAGTAGTCCACCTCGTATGGCCACATATGCATTCTGTCAATAGTTTGTGGTTAAAACAGTTTTTTGCTACAATAAACTAGCTCATGAAAGTTTGCCGTTTGTGGGCAATTTACCTACTCTCCATGTTTAGATTTGATTCAAGCAGGAAAAAAAGCCTGTTCATCTTATGCACCCACCATAGGGCAGCATTTAAAGCTTTCACCTCATAAACGACCCCTAATGTACCATAACATCATAAACAAACACCATCTACGCACAACCCTTTTTAAAACTTTCCTGCATCAAAAGTAAGACCACTTAAATGAAGTAGATAAGCAAATAGTTACTGAGAAAGGTCAACTCAATTCCCTTGTTCCTCTATCTTTTGTTCGTCATTGAGGTTGCACTCCTCCTTTTTGTCATTCTGACCTTTTGACAATTCGGGCCTCATTTACAAGAAACTGACTCATCATCCCCATGAGTCAGATTTCTTGCGCTGCCGAACGATTCCATGAGGGTGCCATGTATGCATTGTATTTACTATACAGAGTTCTATGGCACACGTTGTTAGAGATATGTCAGAAATTCTGATGCATCTGTGGCGCTAAACTGACGCATTTCAGGACTAGTGTAAAAAAAATGACTCCAGCAATGCGAGGAAAGCTCCCATAGAGAAAAGCTCTGGGTCAGTTTAACGCCTGCTCTGAGCAGGCTTTAAAATTCTGAAGCAGTGAAATATTGTAAATTTCACTTTGTCAGTTCTGTGTGGCTTTTCCTGAGGGAATGTCTGCCTTGCATATATTATGACCCTCATTACAACCTTGGCAGTAAATGCCGCATACCGGCGTGCTGACGGCCGCCAAAATACCGTGACCACAGCAGTATTCCGCTACGGGTATTATGACCCACACTGAGAGATGCACCACTATACAGACACCCACACAAGTCCGCCAGCCCAAAGGTCAATGATAAACTGGCGGTACCAAAACCCACACCGTTATGCCAACAGGAATACGCCCACAGTATCAGGGCCCACGAATCACCGCAGCGGTCTTTCAACTGTGGTAAACAATTGGCGGTACACACTGCTGCGCTCAAAATACACACACCCTAACAAAACTCCACCACATTGGACAATTCAAACTACACACACCTGACACACATACACACACCACACCCACACACCCAATCCAATATAAAACACACACCCACAATACCCACAACCCTTTATGAACCAAACATTTTGGCAAGTGAGAGAGAGAGAAGCCAGGAGCACCCACTCAATCAGAACCACAAAACACCCTCACCCATACACCACCCACGCACCTCACACCACACACCCCAACACAGCACCCCACACACCCGCACACATACCACTCACACCACATCCATGGCACCCCAAAGACACCCCAGGTTTTCCGAGGAGGAGCTAAGGGTCCTTGTGGAGGAAATCATACGGGTAGAGCCACAGTTATTAGGACCACAGGTGCAGCAGACGTCCATTGCTAGGAAGATGGAGCTATGACGGAGAATCTTAGACAGGGTCAACGCCGTGGAACAGCACACCAGAACAAGGGATGACATAAGTAAGAGGTGGAACGACCTACGGAAGAAGGTGCGTTCCGTGGTTGCAAGACACCAAGTAGCAGTACAGAGGACTGGCGGTGGACCCACAACTAACAACATGGGAGGAGCAAGTCTTGGAGATCATGCAACCTGAGGGTCTCGCAGGAGTAGCAGGAGGACTGGTCTCTGGTGAGTCAAATCTTTACTATTATATCCCCCACCCTACCTGCATGCCATCACAAGCAACAATCCCTACCCTCACCCCCATCACTCCACCACCTCACATATACCCCACTACCACAACCCACCCATCCCAATATCAAGAATGCATGCAACACCAATGCATGGACACCCATCACAGACCTGTATGGACACCCATCAACACAGCATCCACACTAGTGGCAATCATTTAGCCAAAACAAGCACAACTCACAAAAGCCAAAGCTGCCTTGGGAATAAAAACCATAGTGGGGAACATACTCATGCTCAAGATGGCACACGCAGAACATTTAACACTGCCATTTGCATCCCCACAGAACCCCTACTCAATGTCACCGGAGAGGAGTTGTCAGCAACATCCAGTCCCCCCCAGAAGAGGCCCACAGTGATGATAACAGCTCTGCACGCCTGGATCAGGATGACCAACCTGGCCCATCAGGGACCTCCGGACAGTTGTTTACCCTTCCACAGTCCCAACCCACCACAGAGCCTTCCCCCTCAGGAAACACCAGCACAGCACCCACCCAGTGGTCCCATGCTACTGTCCCCAGGGCACGTTAATCAGAAGTGTGTCCACCACTAAAGAGACCCCAGGCAACCCCACAAACCCAGGACAATCAGGGACCTGGGGTCAGTGGCAGTGGGCACACAGTTCAGGGGACAGAGGCACAGGACAACAGGGAAACTGGGAGGACTGCTGTGCTACAGGGGGAGGACAGGCCCAGGGAACCCACTCTCCAGGAGGCACTCACCAACATCCTGGGCTCCAGGAGGGACAGTACCTGGGGATCAGAGATGACCTAAAAAACATCTACACCATCCTGGTCACCATTGCAGGGGTGCTGGCTGACATGGGCAACACCATGAGGGAGGCAGTGGCACAGCAACGGGCCCCTGACACTGACCACACCGAAGAACAGCCCTCCACCTCCGCCGGCGCTAGTGGACAGGAGGCCCCGCCACAGGACCAACAGGCCACCAGCACCCCACCCCTGCAGAAGGAGAACCACCTCGCAAATAGTCCCTGCAATCCAGGCAGAAGCCAGAGAACATTGCCAAGACCCCACCAGGAAATAAGACTCTCCTGATTGTCACCCTTCTGTCCCACTCTGTCACCCTGTCCACCTTGAACTGACATTGCTCCACTTCCTATGCCCCCTTGGCCAATGCACCTGTGATACCAAGAGACTGGACTCTACCCTGGACTTTTCTCCACCATCACCCCAGACCATTGCACATCCCCCTCTACTTATGAGCACTTAAATAAACACCCTTGGAACAAATACAAATCAGGAGTCTGTCAAATGATTGAAATATGTATTAGTACAACATTATCAAAGCGTAGTAAGTCATATGTACAGTTACATTTTCATTGGAACGACTTTGGGATGCTGCTATTCCTCAAGATAAAGGCGTCATGCACAGAGCCAGGATACTTGGCATTCACAAGGAAGATGTACTGGTCCGCCAAACACACCATCTGCACATTCAGAGAGTGATAGCTTTTTCTAGTCCTGAAAATTTGTTCATTTCTCCGGGGTGGGGGACAAATGCCACATGTGTACCATCAGTGGCACCAATGATGTTGGGGATATGTTCCAGGAATAAAAGTCAGCTTTCACTGTGGCCAAATCCTCCACCTGGGAGAATACGATTTAGCTGCACATGTGTTTCAGCAGGGCTGACAACACTCTGGTCAACACGTTGGAGAACATTGGTTGAGACATCCCTGAAGCCATGGCTACTGTAGTTTGGAAGGAACCACTTGCCAGGAAATGGAGCACTGACAGGACCTACACTAGAGAGGGGATACCTGTGGGTTGGTGGATAGCTGACATCAGGTCTGGCTCCAATTGGGCACACAGTTCTTGGATTGTGCCCCGATCAAGTCTGTATGTTATAATAATGACTCTTTCCTCTATTGTCGCAAGGTCCACCAGGGGTCTGTACACCGGAGGATGTCACCATCTCATATTCAGCCTCAGCGGTTGAAGCCTATGGAAGAAAACGGTGATCAGAGGGTCATATACACACATCTATTGCACTAATGGTGCATTTTTTCCTTTACAGAACCAGTATGTGAATCTGAAAATCAGTTGCTGTGCCAATGTCTGCTGTGACACAGTTAGGTGCCATGCCTTGTGACCCCCTGAAATGGCGTCTTCCTGACCTGTGAGGAGAGACAAGTGGAAATGAGGTAATTCCGCTGGCATTGTGCACCGTTGAGGCAAAAATTGTGCATAAGTTATCATTGAGACCTATGGGTTCCAGGAGCCAATGGCGATGTACGCCGGTGGTGAAGGTATGCAGCGCCACGGACGTGACCGCCATTTTCTATCTGTTCACTCACTTGCAACCTAACCTTTAACAGGAGAGGACCTACACTGCCAGTGCTACTGTGACCTGTGTCTGGAAGCGACAATGGCTCATGTGTCTGGGGAAAGGGCCCCTGCCTTCACTGCAGAGGAGTTGAAGAAACTGGTGGATGGGGTCCTACCCCAGTACATGTTACTCTACGGTCCTCCAGACTAATAGGTGAGTACACTGTGAGAATGATGCGTGGGCCATGAATGTATGGATTGCTGTGTGTGTAAGCCACATGTAGTGGGGGCAGAGGCATCCTGGCCAGAGTGCTACATGTATGGTGGTCAATGTATGTGCATCAGGATGGGAGGGATCTGGTGGGCCATGAGTGTGACGGTCCGGACGGTTGACTAATTCCCTTTCCTGCTGTCTTTTTCATGCAGATCAGCGGCCACCAGAAAAAGGGTATTTGGCGTACCATTGCCAAGGAGGTGCGGACCCTGGGGGTCTTTGACAGATGGAGCACCCACTGCCGCAAATGGTGGGAGGATCTGCACCACTGGGCCAGAAAGACGGCGGAGGCCCAGCTGGGGCTGGCCTCCCAACGAGGAAGGGTTGCCCATCGCACCATGACCCCCCTGATGTTCCCCAACCTGGTGGTGGCCTATCCAGAGTTGGATGGGCACTTGAAGGCATCACAGGAACCACAAGGGGGTGAGTACAGATTCAGAATCATGACTTTGCGTGCATTAAGGGTTACCTGGGTGGGGGATGTGGGCTGTGGGTGCCCCTAGCCCAGGGTGAAGAAGGCAGGGTAGGTTCCTTGTTGGGCAGGCTTTGAAGCACGCCTACCGCAATGGTGTTAGTGGGCATCTACTACTGGGCAGGGTCCTGTGGGTTTCAGGTGTGCAGCTGATTGGCGTTAGGCATAGAACCCCATGGGATGGTGACTATCTTAGTAACTGGTAGTGCATGGCCTAGTGCATAGGGCTGCCCCCTGTGTGTTGTGTACGCCAACGATGGTGGTGTTGCTGGCATTGACCAAGTGTATCCTCTGTCTCTCCCCCCCCTTTTTGTTTTGTCACCCTGTCCTTGTGTGCATTAGCATCATCTGGTGGAAGAGCAGAGGCTCTGGTGACAGAGGGAGCTGCATCCCACATGGGCCTGGAGGCCGAATCCACTGATGGTGAGGGCACCAGTGGGACGCAGGTCGAGGGGAGCACCACGACGGGGACAGAAGGGGACACCACAGACAGTGACTCCTCCTCCGATGGATGCTCCCTGGTGGTGGCGGACACCTCTCTGCCAGCACTGCCCTCCCAGCAGCCCCTCAGCATGTTTCCCGTGCCAGCTCACCCAGGAAGGTGGGCATCTCCTTCGCCCCAGGCACCTCAGGCCCTGCCCCAGTCAGCCCTGTTGCCCTCAGTAAGGAGGCTATTTACCTCCTGAGATCCCTCACTGTGGGCAGTCAACCATTCTGAATGCCATCCAGGGTGTCGAGAGGCATTTGAAACAAACAAATGCATACCTGAAGGGCATTCACTCCAGCGTAGCGGCCCAACAGAGAGCATTTCAGGCTCTGGCCTCCTCCCTGATGGCAGCCCTTGTCCCTGTCTCTAGCCTCCCCCCTCCAACTTCCTCTACCCAGTCCCAATCCCCTCAACCCCAGCCTATCGCAAGCACACCTTCAGACCAGCATTCACACTAATCACCAAACAAAAGTGGCTCAGGCAAACAAAAGCACCACACTTCATCTCACAGGCACTCACACAAGCAACATCCCCATGCAGACACACCAACATCCACTGCCTCCACTGTGTCCCCCTCCTTCTCGTCATCCACCTCCCTCCTAGTAGCTTCTCCACTTACACCTGCATGCACTATATCCTCATCCACTACCTCCATCACCAGTATGCCCATCACAACACAACCCTCACTGGCAGTCACCACCCACATATCCATGCACACGTCCCCTGTGTCCTCTCCCAGTGTGTCTGTGACACCTCCAACCAAGTACACAAACGCAAGCACCCACCCACCCAACAGCCATCCACCTCACAACAGCATCCAGCCCCTGCACCTGCACCCAAACACAGCAGATAGACACCTCCTACAACCACTCCCTCTCCCTCCAGTCCCAAACCCTCTCCCTCTTCCCTCCCCACTGTCTCTAAGAAGCTTTTCCTGGCCAACATTGACCTCTTACCTACCCCTTTCTCCCCCCCCATCCTTGCCCTCGAGCCAGGGTGTCCAGAACCCAGCCCAGCACCTCAGCCACCAGGTCGACATCTGCTGTGGTTCCTGCAGCTAACAGAGGCGCAAAGGGGGCACCCGTCAGCCCAGCCAGTATGCCACCAACACCTGCCAAGGACAAAACCATTCCGCCACCTGCCAAGGTGAAGAGGGGGACAGCATGCAGCAAGGGGAAAGAGCACAACCACCCAGCAAGACCACCTCAAAGACTCCAGCTGCCAGACCCAAGATGATAACACCATCTGCCAAAGTGAGGAAGGGGCAGAAAACACCAGGCAAGCCATTTCATCCATAAGAGGCTGTAGGTGAAGGCCTGATGGCTACCAGCACAACCGCAAGCACTGCCATCTGCACTGCGGCCAGCACTGCCAGCAGCCCTGCCGCTACCACCGCCACAAGCACCGCCGCAAGCACCGCCACTTGCACTGCCACCTGCACCGCTGCAAGCAGCACTACTGTCAGCAGCAGCAGCCCCAGTGGTCAGCTGTCCGAGGCTGCAGGAGAAGGGCTGGGGCATCCACGTACCACTGGCAGCACCGTCACCTGCACCACGGCCAGCACCGCCACCTGCACTGCCGCTAGCACCACCACCTGCACCGCCACAAGCAGCACTACTGTCAGCAGCAGCCCCAGTGGTCAGCTGTCCGAGGCTGCAGGAGAAGGGCTGGAGCCTCTCACCACCACTGGTAGCACACCCACCAGTACCGGCACTACAACCAGTTTGCAGCCTTAGCCGCCACAGGATGGAGTCTAGCCCTGCCTCCATGGACCAACATGCAACCTGGTCCCTGCAAATCTGGTGCCTCTGACACCCAGGTGAGGGACTGTGAACTGCCACACCCCAAGTGTTGCATCACTGGGCACAGAGCCCCCTCCAGACCCAGTGGAGATATGCATCCACTCACCCAATCCTTGGCAGGATGAAGCACACTGGACACAGAGCCCCCTCCATAACCAGTGGAGATATGCATCCACTCACCCTATCCTTGGCAGGATGAAGCACACTGGGCACAAAGCCCCCTCCAGAACCAGTGGAGAAAGGCCTCCACCCACCCAATCCTTGGCAGGATGAAGCACATTGGGTACAAAGCCCCCTCCAGAACCAGTGGAGAAAGGCACCCACATAGAGAGAATGTGGCTTTGAACTCCCCAGGACCAAGCAGTGGGCAAACCACCACTTGAGAGATTGTGGCTTTGCCCTCCCCAGGACCAAGCAGTGGGCAAACCACCCACTTGAGAGACTGTGGCTTTGCACTCCCCAGGACCAAGCAGTGGGCATGGAGCCCCCTCAAGGAGCAGTGGCGTTATTCTATCTTCTGGCTGAGGTGCCCCCTTTCCACATCCCCTTGAGGTGCCTATGTGTTTTCGACCTGATGCCCCTGCAGTGTTCTCTCCATATTGAGGCAGGACTCAAGTGTGGGCTTGGCCCATGATTTTTGGCCCAGTGGCCCACGGACATTTTGAATGGACAATATACCGCCTTATTTTCGTAAATACTGTTTTTCTATCTATTACGTATATAACTGATTTGACTCTATTCCTTTTTTCCTTGCGTTCTTCCAGGGGGTTACGGGGTGTAAATGTAATGTTGATGCACGTTTTTGTGTGTATGATGTTGTGGGTGAGGGTGGGGGTGTTGCGTGTTGCGTGTGTGTGTCACTCTCCTTTTCCTCCCCCTCCTCTGTGTACTAGGTGTAGTACTCACCGTGGTCGTCACCGTCGCCTTTGGTATTCCGGTAGATGAGGAGGTAGACCAGCATGGGCAAGACCTGCAGCTCGGGCTCCATGGCTTCCTGGTTCTTCGTTTGTGTCAAGCAGTGAGTGGTTTCCCTTCCAAGTCCTGTTTCCGCCGTGCTTTTGATGGCATTGATAGCGCCCTGGAAAATCTGGCGGATTGGTGGGTTGTGATGGGGTGGGCGGTACATTGTCTCCCGCCTGTCTGTTGGCAGTTACCGCCACGTTGTTTGTTGCTACTGCCGAGGCGGTCGGAGTGTTAAAGTGGCTGTCTGTGTTGGCGGTTTCCGCCGTGGTCATGATCCCATTTTTTTTACCGCCGGCCTGTTGCCAGTATTACCGCCGCTTTAACACCGACCGCAAGGGTTGTAATGAGGGCCTGTATCTGGTGCAGGTACAATGTGACAGAAGGCTTTACAAACTGAGGAATTGGGCCCAATGCTTCTGTTTTTAAATGTGGAGTAGTCTACAGCACTGCTTGCGCCACTGTTGCATTAAAAAAAAAGAAACAGACGCAATGTTGGCCTAAAGGCCTTGTAAATGAAGCCTTTTGGTTTTTTTGTCTCTTTTATTTGTGTTATATGGTGTCACCACTATGTTGCATCAATGATATAAAAGTGTATGATAAATGAATAAAATCTTAATTAAAAAATTATTTAAAAAAAGAAAGGTCAACTTTTCGGCTCACTTTGTTCCAAAAAATGCTAAAAATAGCGCCATAAAGTAATGCCAAATTCCAATGATAACTCCATAGGCTTAATGGCAAATTGTCTTTGTAAGCACTTTGTGCTTGCTCAGGGGTTCCAAAGCACTTTCTGCCAACACCAGAAGAGGAAAGGGAATGTTTGTTCTTACTTTCATTTTCCAAAACCCAACAGAGATTTGTAAAGTACCTCAATTAATCCCATTCTCACTCGCAGTTGTGGCAGGGTCTTGACTGTGGGCAGGATCTGGAGGTGACCTAACACAAATTTTGAGATGGCAAGGGGTCATGTTCAATGGCACGGGATACAGCTCATACTGCTGCCTGAAGGTCAGATGAAATCACCACCAGCCGTGGAAGCCTGTAACATTTCAATGCCATACTTTAGGAGAACTGAAAGTTCATTATTAGAGCAAGGGATGTTTTTATCTGGTGGTTAGGGAAGCCCCACAAAACTCATGCCGATCATCAAGACTACTTCTCCTGACCACTCAGCAGCCTCCAAATACAATTCTGTCCCCCTGTCCACTTTCTTTTCGACGTCCTTAGAAATTTGGTCTTCAAAAGATCATCACGCCATTTCTTATGGACCATCAAACGTGCAGCCACATTTAAATTGTACATGACAAAAAAGTCTGTCCCAAAAATGAGCTCTAGCACTTTTCCAGTTTGATAGTTCTGTCTGGCACCATACTCAAGACACCAAGGGCTTCACTTACAACAAACTAGCACACCAATCACAATGCGCCAGTTTGTTTGTGTTGCTCTGCGTACCCCTAAGGACACTATGGTAGCTCTGTATTTACTATACAGTGCCCAATGGCGGTCATTAGCACAGCTGCAACAGAATTTCTGATGCAGCTGTGGAGCATTGCTATACTACCATCAAAAATGTTGATGCTTGTCCAGCAAAGCTTGAGGAAATTCCATTGAAAACAGCCTCGTGTCAATTTATTGCCTGCCCTGAACAGATATTAAAAATGATGCTGGTGCAGATATAATGTGGCACAAGGGTTTACAAACTGGTGCACTGGTACCATTGCGCCACTTTGTAAATATGGTATGAGATGGGGGACTGTTCTGAGCTGCCCGAGTGAGAAAAAAATGAGGCTACAGTGACGCAAGGGCTTGTAAATGAGCCCCAAAATTAGATCATCTTGTTTTCCATTAGAATGCTGACTGACGCTGACGGCAGCTTGGGTGAAATTCTTTCCACCTTTCGTTTGAGTCCATGCTGACCACTGCTGCACATCTGGTCATCAATTACCGGCCTTTTCAGCAGTTACAGATGTCCACACATTAGAGAGCAAAGTTCCCATTTTAATCTGTTCCGGAAATTCCTTCTGCCAGAACTACAATGCACACTGCTTCTCTAACATCTCTACAGTCCTGATGAGGACCCGGTAATCATTTGGAGTCGAAACACCTACGAAACACACCGCAAATGGTACTTAATGGGACTGAATAATTCACTGATCTATAATTTATTTATACCCAGTGCTGATAACTGTTAACTTTTGTGGTTCTCTTGCCATATTGTATTAAAAGTGCTACAAATTGTTCACCCACATTTTCACTGTGTGATCACATGAGCACTCAACATATTTTTTGAAGCAATAAATGTTTCATAACTCAAATAATTGTGTTGCCTTTTGCTTTTCTTTCATTGATGTACTATCAATTCATCATAAACATTTATTGTGATTCACCTTAATTTCTCTATCACATGGAACCCTTGTTCTACATGTGTTAATTGCCCCTGATTCTGGGCAGTACAAATGAAGTGCAGTCCCTGTTCTTATATAGCTAGTCTTATTAGTAGGCGGAGCATGCCAATAATGTAGTTATAAAGAAGAACAACCAGCATCTTATGCCTCATTAGTGCGGGCACCGGTCACTGGCTGACCCCCCCCCCCCGACCTCCCTGGTGTGGGTCACGACCAGCGGCCGACACCAGGGAGGACGTTAAAATAAATTAATTAAAAACCCCCAGGAGATACGGAAGATCTTTCATGTCTCCCCCTGCCCTCCCACCTGCCTTTTTGTGATGTCAGCAAGCTGGGAGGTGTGCTGATGTCACTATCTGTTTTCCTGCTCCGGTGGGGAAAACAGGGCCCAAACGCGTCTCCCCGACGTTTGGGAAGGCCTCGTTTGAAAGGGGATATTCTCCCCTTTCAAACAAGGCCTTCCTGAACAGGTTTCCTGGCCTCGGATAGCAGCTGCAATCGAGTGCCAGCAAACCCCACTAGACACCAGGGATTTCCCTTGAGGGGGTCGACCCGCTCAGCAAACTGGCTGCTCCCCCCATTTTTAAAACATGTAGATTTACTCCTGGGAGGGGCGGGATCAGGCCTGATTGCGCCTTTCAAGGGTTTAAAAATTTTTTGGGAAAACATTAATAAAACAAAAAAAGGAAATTGACAGGGGGTCACCCATGAGGAGGGAAATCCCCTGTGGGGGCAATCATTTTTAAATTTAATAAAATTTTTGGGCCCCAAAAACATATATATATGTTGACATATCTATCTATAAATAGATATGTATCTATCTATATATATATATATATATGTATATATATATATATATATATATATATATATATATATATATATATATATATATACAGAGAGAGAGAGAGAGGTCTATATAAAAAATATATATATAGAGAGAGATAGATAGATAGATGGATAGATAGATAGATAGATAGATAGATAGATAGATAGATAGATAGATAGATAGATAGATAGATAGATAGATAGATAGATCGATAGAGCAATCACTTTTTTCAACACATATGTGGTTAGTTCCCTGGGGGCTGCATTCGGCCCCTAGGAAACCAACGCCCACATATAAAAGTGATCTATATATATATATATATATATATATATATATATACATATCTTCGCCACCAGTTCTCTCGCAGTTGCAGCTTGCGTCTTCAAAGCACTGCACATAATTCAACTGTAGCTTTTAGGCAGCACTAAAAAAGTCAAGTAAGTCTTGTGATTATGTTTCTGCTACAAAAGGATCTGACTTTTGTCTAGTGGCAGTTTTGATGCCATAAAGTAGCACAGAAGGTTTATATGCCTACTGCAAAGATCAAATCTGTATGTCATGTAAATATCTGAGTAGATTAGTAAAGTCAGTCATTACCTGCACTATACTACAAATGAAATTTATGTGCAGAGGGGCTTAGGAGAGATGAAGGCACTTTTTCTGGGAAGTAGTAAGGGAATCTGAGGCGAGGTAATGGGAGTGGGAGCGCCAATAATGATTGTTGGGCTGGGCGTTAGAGGCACTAAAGCTGTGATGATTGGTATGTGACAAGGTGAAGTAATGGTGTGTCTTTTTTTGAGTGTCTTGAAAGAACGTGCTGATTGAGGGAAGAAGCGAAGGTAAGGTGACCTCTACTGTTGCACGTATCACAAACACACACCCACCAGCAATTTTGTGACTGTCTACGTAGGCTAGTGTTTTAGAGTGACAGTTTAGCCAGTAGCAGAGATGGCATCTCGTTGGATGACTGTTGCTCATGCCCTGACTCTTGTTATAGAGGACAGCTCTGACGTAGGATCAGAGACTGAGACAGCAGATACTGAGACAGCCTCTGAGAGATAGGACAATGGCGCAGACTCTGGGAGTAATTTTTCAGTCAGAGGTGTCCCATTCGCTAACTCCTCTTCCATTGATTATGTGGGGGGTGATGAGGACAGTCCTGCTGTCCCTTCGCAAGCAAAGTCTGTGCAGGGGGACAATAGCGGATTAGCCCAACCCAGAGAACAGGTGCATGCGGCGGCAAGCACAGAGAGAGTGCTCTCTTGGGAGCTCCTCAATTTAGTTCAGCCCCAAATTCCACCACCCAAATCGTATGGTAGGGACATCAAAATTATCTATCACAGACAACCTGTTTTTTTAAGGCAGGCACCTGCGTTTTTGGTCCTGGGCTCAGCGGCCATATAGGGAACCTACCAAACTCAGACATTTCTGGAAACTAGAAACCCGGGGAGGTCTACAGAGGTGTGACTTGTGTGGATTCCCCAAAGTTTTCTTACCCCGAATACCCTGCAAAGGTGAAATGTTAAATAAAAACTCAATTTCTATCACACAAACTACAGGAATATGCTGGGATCCACAAAATTCCTACCACCCAGTGCTTCCCTACCTGTCCTGATAAAAACAGTACCCCACTTGCGTGCCTATACCTAGTGCATGCGTCAGGAATGGATCACCCCAGGGTCAACAGTTGCCCTCACGTAAGGATCAACATTGACCGTTGTGTAATCTATTCCTGTCGCAGGCACTAGGCCTACCTGCACAAGTGAAGTACCATTTTTATCAGGTTTTTAGGATTTTCTAGATACCGGCTGAGCTAGAGACCAAAATCCACAGCTAGACACTTTCCAAAAAAAAGTCAGTTTTCAATCTAAATGATGTGTCCATGCTGCGTTTTGGGGCATTTCCTGTCACGGGCACTAGGCCTACCCACACAAGTGAGGTACCATTTTTTCGGAAGACTTGTTGGAATGCTGGGTGGAAGGAAGTTTGTGGCTCCTCTCAGATTCCAGAACTTTCCATCACCGAAATGTGAGGAAAAAGTGTTATTTTTGTCCAATTTTGAGGTTTGCTAAGCATTCTGGGTAACAGAACCTGGTGAGAGCCCCACAAGTCATCCCATTTTAAATTTCCCTAGGTGTCAAGTGTTAAAAAATGTATAGGTTTGCTAGGTTTCCCTAGGTGCTGGCTGAGCTAGAATGCCAAAGACCACAGCTAGGCACTTTGCAAAAAACAGGTTAGTTTTCTTTGGAAAAATGTGAGGTGTGTCCATGTTGTCTTTTGGGGCATTTCCTGTCGCAGGCACTAGGCCTACCTGCACCATTTGTATCAGGAGACTTGGGGGATTGCTGGGTAGAAGGAAAACACGTCAGATTTCAATGTCAAAATGTGATGTCTCCCTGTTGCGCTCCCTGTCACTGGCATTAGGCCTACCCACGCAAGTGAGGTACCATTTTTATTGGGAGACTTGGGGAAACACAGAATAGCAGAACAAGTGTTATTGTCCCTTGTCTTTCTCTAAAAAATTTCCTTCCAAATATGAGACAGTGTGTAAAAAAGACGTCTATTTGAGAAATGCCTTGTAACTCACATGCTAGTATGGGCACCTCAGAATTCAAAGATGTGCAAATAATCACTGCTTCTCAACACCTTATCTTATACCCATTTTAGCTATACAAAGGTTTCCTTGATACCTGTTTATCACTCTTTATATTTCACCCAATGAATTGCTGTACACCCGGTATACAATGAAAACCCATTGCAAGGTGAAGCCTCTTTATTGGCTCTGGGTACCTAGGGTTCTTGATGAACCTACAAGCCTTATATATCCCCCCAACCAGAAGAGTACAGCAGATGTAACGGTATATTACTTTTGAAAATATGACATCTCAGGAAAAAGTTACAGAGTAAAACGTGGAGAAAAATGGCTGTTTTTTTAACCTCAATTTTAACATTTTTTTTATTTCAGCTGTTATTTTCTGTAGGAAAACCTTGTAGGATCTACACAAATGACCACTTGTTAAATTCAGAATTTTGTCTACTTTTCAGAAATGATTATATGTCGAGGAGCCAGCATTGGTTTCACACCCATTTGTGTTACTAACTGGAAGGAGGCTAAAAGCACAAAAAATAGTACCAATGGGGTATGTCCCAGTAAAATGCCAAAATTGTGTTGAAAAATGTGGTTTTCTGATTCAAGTCTGCCTGTTCCTGGAAGTTGGGAAGATGGTGATTTTAGCACTGCAGACCCTTTGTTGATGCCATTTTCAAGGGAAAAAACGCATGCTTTCTTCTTCAGCCCTTTTTTCCCATTTGTCTGAAAAAAACAAAATTATATCTGTATTTTGGCTAATTTCTAGGTCTCCTCCAGGGGAACCCACAAACTCTGGGTACCTTTAGAATCCCTAGGATGAGATGATGAAAAAGGACACAAATTTGGCATGTATAGCTTATGTGGACAAAAAGTTATGAAGGCCTAAGCACGAACTACCCCAAATAGCCAAAAAAGGGCTCAGCACTTGAAGGGTGGGTGGGGGGGCAGGGGGGAGATGAGGCCCAGCAGCTAAGGGGTTAAATCTGTGTATTCTGCAGCCCCATATTGCAAGATTTAGCTGGGTCAGACACTCCATGTAGTTCTGGGTTTTTGAAATCAAAGGATTTGGGTTGTCTTCTACGATCTGGTCAAATCCTCTATTATGATTAATACATAAATATCAAAGGCTTTTGGGTACCCAACATATGATATGTTGCCCCAAGCTAATTCAAGGGCTAAGTTGTGACACTGGGATAGGGTAAGTTTGTTTAGATCCCCTTTCTAATTGGTGACGTACATTTAGCAGCTGTGAGTGTCTTGAGGGCTAGGAAGAAGAGGAGTGGGAATAGTGGGCAACCCAGCATTGTCCCATGACAAATTAAAAATAGCATCATGGCGAAATCTCTGTAGTTAACCTGTGCTGTTGTATCAGTGTGAAGTCACTGGATTTTTGAGCTAAAGGGATTTATATTTTGGCGGTCAACCAGGGCAACAGAGTATTTTAATCTAACACCCTGATGTAGGTGCCATATTTTTCAATGCCCATCGGTCCGGCAGACATTTCGATCACTGACAAGAAGGTGGTTCCTGCAAATGCATTGTAACTTTGCTAGGCGGCTCCATCAACAATGACGGACTCGGACTTCAAAGTTACAATTATTTTTATTTTAAAAAAGAAAACCCAAAGAAGGATTCTATTTTTGAAAAAAACAAAACAATGCCACCTCGGGATGAGAGTTTCCTCCTTTGGCGAGGGGAGCGTAACAGTGATGGGCATTGAAAAAAGGTTATATGTCCACCCATCTGAATTAGATGCCCAAAGTTTTGCTTAGTCTAGGCATGCTATCGCTAATTTTGAATTCCTTTGGTGTGAAAGGCACACAACCAGGCTCTGTCTGCTTTCCCTCTTCTCTCATAATAACAACATTTGAACTTCACTAGGCCCATTCTGTATGGGAGGAGTGCAAACAATTGAAAGAGCACTTCTGTTTTACAAGGCAGGGCCACAATTGCTGAACCATTATTTGACCTCCCTTGTATGTTTTCCAAGTGGCCCACAGCAATCGTTCTGAGGAGACTGAGCTTGTATTGTCTACCTTTTATATAGTAATTTATGTATTTCCCAGTTGTTCTAAAAATGTTCATACTTTTATTATTCAAGGGGTCCTCAACCATTTATTACTCAAGTCTCAGCTTTCTGACATATTGACTAATCCAACAAAATCATAATCATCTGCTTTTCTTCTTACTCCGCACTTTGTGTATATTGTCCCCAATGCACCATGTGACTCTCAACCATAATTAAATCCTCTGCAAACCCTGCTCAGCTCTATCTTCTTGACATTTTTAAAACCTGCTTTCACCTGACCATCTACTTAGGCAAAATGTTCATAAATGCACAAGACTTCAATGAACTCAGCTATAGCAACAACTTTTTAAGAGGTTTAATCCTGCATTTTTATTTGTCCCTGAGAAATATCCTCAACGTTACTACCACCATTTCGTTTAAACTGTCAAATTACACCCTAACATTGCCCTGTGACACACACCCATTTGGCATTCTGTGGTTCATTCATTTCTCTTTGCATCTACTCTGCTGATAATCCCAAACCTTCTTCCCCTTTCTCACTATCTAAAACCTTTCTTTGCACCTAAAGATTCTGTATATTCTTATATCATGCAAGAAAATAGTATAAATATACAGATAAACCTTTTTAGCAAACACAGAGGTGGGACTTACGGTAAGACCTAAACCTTAACTTCCATCCCTGTGGTCATGACTCAATCTGAACTCCCACACCCACCATCACTTACTTAGATATTATTTATTCACCATTAGAGATGCAATTGCTGGTATTGCTTATTTTGTAAGTTAGAATTAAAAATGTGGAGACAAGTTTCATGATGAAAACAGCACACTCCGGGGGGATGGGTAGTTCAGGATGAGAGAGGATGGAGAGTGAGACCTAAACATAAGGTTTTATCATAACATATGTCATAGTGGAAACAGCATACTCCAGGGGATGCGGAGGTAAGGGTGAGAGAGGATGAAGGGGGGGACCTAAAGTTCAGGTTTTACCATAACCTTAAACCCTAACTTTGGTCCTGTAATCAGTGTTACTGAATGGTTCTGGATTAGCCTTCCTGGGTCTACTTTACTCTAATAATATTTTGGCTGTAGGACTGCTGCCCCAGCATCATATACGTGATTGGCAACAGGTCCCATGGCAGCAGTCATCAGACCTGGTTCTCCTGGTGCTCCAAAATAGCGAGGCCAAAGGAGAACCAGGGCATCTAAGACTTGCATAGGGCAGTGTCCACTTTTGTGAGGAGCATCTTAGCACAGCTAATCTTATCCCCCTGTTTTGCTCAAGGCAGGAGTAGTGTCTTTTTGTCCTAGGTTGTGTGTGGTGTCCTTGTCCCCCCTCATCCCCATTGGTGGGGGTATATTTGTTACATTGCTCTCCCTATATCAACTCTATTTTTGTATATTTCAGTCACATTGGTGCCATGTGACAAAATATCATAAAACTGTCAATGTTGATCAAGCCATATTGCTCAATTAGAATTAGTGAAGGTCTAGAGTTATGAGAGGGCAAGTTTTGTCATACATCTGTCTTCATAGTAATGTTTTTTTAAAATTAAAATATCTATATAAAGCTCTTAACAATGGCAAAGGGAACCAACTTTGCTCCACTGTATGCTTGTCTCTACATGGGACAGGCCTAAAGGAAATTATTATGGGGCGAAGAAGCCTTGTAATTCCCACTCTGTGCTTTTTATTGTGGTTGTCGTGAGACATCTTAAAAACCTGAAAGGTGACTCATACCCTCTTGAAATCTGCATCAAACACATAACTAATAACCATCTGAATATCCATCTAACCTGTAAGAAAATTATATCAAAAATTGATTTCTTAGCTCTGACAATCTACACCACACTACACATATAGGTCCAGATTTAAGAGGGCCTAGCACCATCTAACAAGACATTAGCATAATTCGTTTGATGTTAATGTGGTATTATATGGCCAAAAATGCCATGCCGTACTTACAATGTGGCACAATGCATGCATTGCAACACTTTGTAACCCTTTATGCCACATTATGCCTGTGCCAAACATAATGTATGTAAAGGAGTTGTTCCCCAGTTAAGGCAGGCCACAAAAACGGTGCAAAGAAATCTAAGAGATTTCTTTGTGTCATTTTTTCCAGCATTTTTCACGCCTGCTCAGAGTAGGCATTAAAAGGGAGCATGCCATTGTTTTCAAGGGTCCCCTATGTACTGTTCAGGGTTAGCACCAAAATGTTAGCAGTACCCTTGAACAGTACATCAATTTTGTCAGACATTCTGATGCTATTGCCCCCTACCCTGCTCCATGGTGCATTGTATTTTAAATACGGTGCACACATGATGGCGGTGGGAGTGGGGGGGGCGCATGAAACCGGTCATAGATTCACCAGAAACCAACTACTGGAAAATCAGTCCTAAAAGGACCAAGCTGTCCTAATTTGGTTATAAAAAAAAACCTTCCAGAAGAATTTCCAAGAATACAAATGAACTGTAGTGAGGAATAAATCCTCGGAAGCAAAACAACAGAACTTTTTGAATGGCTAACAAACTGTATATACATGCAAAACACAAAGGAAAAAATGCTTCAGCAAACAAATCAGTAGACAAACACTACCGAAGAACAAATGTATCATCACTTACGAAGAGCCCATTCGATTTTTGCTCATACTTTATGAAAGACATTGCTATATCCAAGAACATTATAGAAGAACTGATACTTACTAAGAGAAAATCAAATGTGTGTGGCTGCAATAAGTGAGAAATCTCAGCTATGCTTCAAGAGAGCAAAAAGTTTCAAGGACTCACAGAAGTAAATTCTTGGATCAAAACATAAAAAATAACAGTCTTTTTTTGAAACCTCAGGGAATCTTCATGTGTGCAAAGGACGGTCACGTGGAGCTCCCGTCATGCTCTGTGACTGAACTTTTCCGATGAGCAGCAAGTTTCCTGCCACTGAGTAGCTTGGAGACTCAGAAAATGCTGATCGGGCCTTCCGAACCGAAGCCACATTGAGGGAGCTGGTGAGGAGCATGCAGAGCGCTCAGCGGGCCCAGAGGAGACACAACGAGCTCTGCTTGAGACAAGAGGCATCCCCAAAATTTAATCGCACATCATTCGCCAAGCAGGACTGCGGGCGGGAGAGCGAGGCAAGACCGTCATGGGGAGTATGAGAGGGGCACCCAACGAAACCTTGCTCCCGGGAGGAAAGCCATGCTATCTCCACCACAGCAATTAATCCAGGTCTCTTGGGAAAGAAAGTTTGCCTAAAGTAGGAGGCACCAGAAAAAATATACGGAGGCACAGGGTTGGGGCCGCGAGGTGTGCGGGAGCACTAGACTTTTTTTTCCTCTTTTTCAGCATGCCTCGTACATCACTTCAGATTATAGGTATATACATTTAAAATGACTGATTATTACCACGAGGCCCTATAACCTCCACTTCTTTCCCCCGTATTACCCTCAAATCCAATACAGGAAGTGGGGACTAAAGGCAAGTAAGGCAGAGGGGAAAAAGGGAAAAAAGAGGTAGTAGAGGACGAGGAATCCTAACTTCAAAACAGAAATCACTGGTAGTAGAGGATGAGGAATCCCAACTACAAAACAGAAATCACTCTCCCTCTCAGCAGTAACAAGTTGAAGTAATTTCAAGGTGCAAGGAAGGGACCGGTGCAGTTCGTGGCTTTCTGGCTTCCTTGCCTGGAAGGAAGAACGGAGGGGTGTATAAAGAGGACATCAGGAGTCCATTTAGAGGTTGCTATTCTTTTTTTGTGAATCCACTGGCTAGCGCCACTCGAAGGCCATGAAAAGAAGCAACTTCAGGCAGTAAAGAAAAGAGCAGATATGGTTCGTGGCCCACGGTCTTGCAGTCCCCTTACCCTGTCAAATATTATGACGTGCATCACTCACGACACCTTGCGTAAAGCCTGCACGATCTACAAAACCTTCAAAGCACCTAAAGGTACTAAATCCAAAAACGCAACTTTGCCGGAAGAGAATCAGAGACAAAGAGGTGTCCACAATGAGTACGACAACCTGCAATCTCCTCTAGAACTCTTAAAATCATTAGCTAAACCAGCACCTGCCTTGACTACTTTGATTACTCCCGCTAATAACACAATAAGGTCAACAACAGGTCAGGAGCCAGGTCACTATTGGGCCTCCTTAGAGGCACCTGCACCCGCTAGCATGGAACAAAATAATTCCTCTTCCTATGATCAGTCTACCGCTTATACCATGGGTGCCTCTGCCTCGCCAACACCCTCCCTTATCACTGACTCTCCGACAACTTCTGACTCTTTGGACTGTCTTGAAGAAAAGCCCACCTATACCCTTTTTATATCCAGCAACACGAAAGGGGGCGAAAAAGCCAGCAAGAAGAGCGGGCCCTGTGGGTCTTTAAGTAACCGTGGGCTAGCTGGTTCATCAAATTTAGCCCCTAGTGGCACACCCATGCAACACCCTGATATAAGGACTAGCAATGGAACTGACTGTAACCAAGTAATAGTTAATCATGTGCGCACTGTAGAATCTGTCAGCCTCCTTGGCATCCCTGATTCTACACCTGGCTCCTTAACTAGCCCACGTACAGTGGAAGCTATGCTCACTTTGATTCTCGGAGAGCTGCAGGCAATGAAGGTCTCACAAGAGGAAGCTAACAGGAAGATAAATTATCAATTGGGGCAGCTTAACTCTGACTTAGTCCAGCTCTGCGCCAAGGTCTCTGTAGCCGAGCAGAGGTCTCTGGTCTGGAGGACGTACAAAGTCGCACAGATGTAGACTGACTTCGAGGAGCTACAATCAAAGCTTGACAATATCTAAAACAGGTCACGGTGGTCAAATTTGAGATTTACTTGGGCCCCAGAAGATCTTGAGGCAACATCCTTTGCGACCAAGGTGGTATCATGGTATCTGATCTTATTTATAAGTACATTCTCCCAGAAAGAGCTAAAAACAATGTTGACTTGTCTATCTTACGGGCCCATCAGGTCTGCCGGGGCCGGCGGTTTACCGCCACAATGGCCTCGGCGGATGTAATCCGCCAGGGCAGCGCTGCTAGCAGCGCTGCCCAGGGGATTACGAGTCCCCGACCGCCAGCCTTTTTCTGGCGGTCTGAACCGCCAGGAAAAGGCTGGCGGTACGGGGAGTTGTGGGGCCCCTGGGGGCCCCATGCAGCCTTTCACTGTCTGCTGTGCAGACAGTGAAAAGCGCGACGGGTGCAACTGCACCCGTCGCACGGCTGCAACACCACCGGCTCCATTTGGAGCCGGCTCCTATGTTGCGGCCATGATCCCCGCTGGGCCAGCGGGCAGAAACCAGGTTTCCGCCCGGCGGCCAAGCGGGGAACTCCAAATGGCCACGGCCGCATGGCGGTCAGATCTTGGCGGGCGGCTGATGCCACCCGCCAAGGTCGTAATGACCCCCTAAGTCCTTCAGCACTAATGAGAACTTCAGCTTTCGCATGTTCTCTGACATGTCCATCTCAGCAGTGCAACGACATCATGAATTTTATTAGTCTCATCGACGACTTCAAGAAATTAGGGAACCTTGCCAGCATTGTTCACCTTGCTTATCTAAAGGTGGTCCATAACGGCCGGGCACATATTTTTCAAAATATACAGCAGGCAAAGGACTTTTTGGACTCACTTAGAAAACAACATTAGCACATTTAGCGATAGGTGTGTGGTTTAAGTGCTTCATGTGATGTGATCAATGTGCGGCCTACCTTGTTTCATTTTCTGGAAATTGGGTTCTAGAGTGCCATACCAGTGCGCTCAAGGCTCGGTTTGGGGGTGGGGATATGGGATGGGGTACGGGAGAGGGGATGGTTGGAGCTTCACGGGGCAGTGGGGGTGGAAGGGCCGTGACAGGCTTGGCCCATGCTGATGGGTTTGGATGGGGGCACTCAGGGGGAGGGGTGTTGCACCAGCGTGGGGAGACAAATAGCAGGTGTTGAACACACAGAGGTCTGTGATCCATGTGCTGGTAGCATAGTGTGGAGGTTAGGCATGTGGAGATTAAGGATCAGGGCCAATAGGAGATGCCTCTTATCATCATTAATAGGCAGCCAGGACAGGCGGGGCAAAAGGGCTAATACGTTAATTATACCTTTCTCGTTAAATGATAGATAATCACTCTAGTATAAGCCTCCTTACCTCTTTTAAGATCGTTTCCAGTAATTCAAATGGGCTTAACAATTCTCATAAATATAGAGCTATTCTGAAGTGGCTAAGAACCCTTCAACTCCAGGTGATTTTATTACAGGAAATCCATTTTAAGTGGCAGGTTACTAGCCCTCAAACTCCTAGTTTTATTTCCCACTCTGTTTTGCCTCTGCCAGTTCAGTGGTGCGTGGTGTTGCAGTTCTTTTGACCCGGACTTTCTAGGGGAGATTTTCAGGTGTTTTGTGATCCCCAAGCTAGATGGGTAGTTGTTAGTATCAAGGTAGGCAGCCAGCTTATGCATATCTCAAGTTTCTATGGTCTGATTGAAGATGAAACCACCTCCCTCCTGAGCTTGTATGAACTTCTAAGCATGCTTTCTGTTTTTCGATAGTGGGAGGGGACTTCCAAGATATGAAACTTGAGCCATATTTATACTTTTTTAGAGCCGCATATGTGTCATTTTTTGACGCAAAAGTGGTGCAAACGTACAAAATACAATTAGATTTTGTACGTTTGTGCCGCTTTTGCGTCACAAAATGACACAAATGCGGCTCTAAAAAAGTATAAATGCGGGCCTTGATGCTTCTTTTTTTGCAAAGAAAAAACCTTGTGCCACTCGAATCTTGGCAAAATGTATTTGTGATCTGGCCTTACAAGACCCCTGGCGGCTCGACCACCCACAAGAGCAAAGCTACACTTGCTTTTCCAAAAGATTTAATTTGCCTCTAGGATCAATTTTTCCTAGTCTCTCATTACTGGGACAGAACCAGATCAGATACAACGCATAACCCATTTTCAGACCATGCTGTGCCATTGGTTCAACTATCTCTCTTAGTCCAGTAACCAGTAAGACACAGGTGGTCCTTAGACAAATCTCTACTAGCCAATGAAGATCGGATTCCAGTCTTGAAAGCATCAGTGGTTGAATTCTTAACCCAAAACGAAGCTTCCGGTTCTATTTTTGCATTCTGGGAATCATGCACAGCCCATATTAGGGGGAAGCAATTGCATTTCAGACCTTCCTAATGAGAGAAAGAAAGGCAAAAATAGGCAGTCACCAGAATTAATTTGATCACGCCATGCGTTAGTATCAGTTACATCATGATCCTATCTCATGGTCTCGACTTCAGAATGCGAAAACCCAGTTGAAGGATTTCTTCTTAACAGCAGAGATAGTAAATTGTAGCACATGTTTTCAGCAGTACTATGAGGACAGAGAGCATGTAGGGACATTTCTAGCACATTATGCCAAAAAATGACAGAACGCATCAACAATCAAAACCATATTTGATGAAACCCAGGGCTGAATTGTGGATCAGGTTAAGGAGATAGACAGGTGTTTTATAGACATTATATGAGTCGCTATGCTCCTACAATGACAGCTCATGATGATTTTATAAATAAGTATCTTCAAGCAGTCTCCATGCCAACCCTTAGTGATGAGCTCCAGGCAGTGTTGATACTGCCCATCACTAAACTAGAAGTGGTTGAAGCCATTAAGGATTCCCTGAATGGCAAAGCTCCATGGGAATACGGTCTTCCGGCAGAATTATATAAAGCCATGTTGGATCAGATCATGGATTTTCTAGTTACATTATTCAACGCAATACTCAATGGTCAAGAGGTGCCTAGCTCATTTACACGGGCAGTTATAGTTAGCTTTCTTAAGAAAGGCAAACCAGGTGATAAACCGGACTCTTATTGGCCGATCAGCCTTCCTAACAGCGATTCCAAGCTCCTCATGAAAATCTGGGCTGCCCGCATTGCACCCATAGCCTTATACATTACGACCATTGTGGGTTTCTTCTGGGTAGACATATTTCTACTAATACGAATTTCTTGCTCCAGGCGATTGATTATTATTCAAAGAACAGGGTTATGGTGGCAGCAATCATGCTCGATGCAGAGAAAGTGTTCGATCTGGTGCAATGGGAACTTCTATTTGAAATCCTCAGGTAATTCAAGTTTCCGAATAAAATAATTCATCTTCTTTCTAATCTTTATCAACAGGCCGAGGCTAAGATCTTAGTCAAAGCACAGGAAGCTGGTCAAGTCCCAATACACTAAGGCAAGACAATAATATTCAGCCCCCTTTTTTAGCAGCACCTAAATTAAAGCTATTTGCGGATGACGCAATTTTATTCCTCACGGCTGATCCTCAGAAGATAGACAATGCCTTCAATAAAATTCAAGAGTTTTCTCATTTGGGAGGCTACCGGATTAATAAGACAAAATCCGAGGCTCTGCTTTCCAACATTCAAGAGACAATCTTACCAGTTGCGATGCAAGCCTCCTATCAAACTGGACATTCCATTATATATCTCTGTATATATGTCACCCGAAATACATCGGACCTCTATCAGCTTAATTATCTTAAAACTCTCCAGAAAGCACAAGTCCTCATGGACAAGTGGCAGAATTCACCACTAATGATAAATGATCTTGCAGCCTTGGTAAAAATGATGATATTACCTCTGTTCTTCTTTGTTTTTTCCAATATTATGATTAAGGTCCCCCAGAAAAGTTTCAAGGATCTTGCCTCAATGCTACGCAAATTTATCTGGGCAAATAAAAAACCTCTAATACAGCTAGAAACACTCCAGTTAACTATGGAGGATGGAGGCCTAGCCCTGCCCCATTTCAGAAAATATTATGAAGCAGCTTTTCTAGACTGGCTTGTTAATGGTACCACCATAAACCACATAGACGCCAACTTTTACCTACGCCAAATGCTCCTCTAAAGTAAAACTTGTTTATCCCATTTTCTTAGGATGACATGGCTACCGAAGCTCTCTAGATGCAAGACTCCCAATTTACTTTGCGTCAAAGCCATTGAGCTTCAAAATAGGTATCATATCCCACGTGCCCACTTGTCTATTTCACGTGGGGAGGCCGGAGCATTTGGGTTCTCTCTTCCCAGCAAAGCTATTAACAAATAGGGAGAATTGAGGTTTGTGAGGCTTCAGATGTTTGTGATTGGAAACAGCTTAAAGCAAACTATTCTGCTATCCCGGTGTTGCTAAGTTTTTCATATCTTCAGATCCACTCCTTTATACAGACACTGGGCCCTCTAGTCCTCCACCCAAATCTGAATCTCTATCTTCTAAAATAGTGCAAGCAATGTGGTTTCAGAAACGAGCTGGAGTTGGTAATTGATATCGCTTTCCACAGGAGGAATTGTCTGCCAAAGTTCTTCCTCCTGCATTAGAGAGGATCTCAGCTACTACAAGCTGTAATAATGATGTCCAGTCATGGAGATATTATAACAGCTACTCTTTTAAAGCACTAAGAGGCGCTAATTTTAAAAGGATGTCTTTTTTCACTAAGTGGCAGATTTATTATACCACTGCGCAGCTGAATAAGATGTTTCCATCAATCTCGAGTAATTGTTTTCAATGACATTGTGAAGTGGGGGATTGGTTTCAAATATGTCTCACCTGTCCTATCATTACCTATTTCTGGGTGAAAGTCTTCCAAGCTGTCAGCACTCAACTTCAGATCTTGCTACAACCAGACCCATAGGGGTGCTTTTTGGGTTATCTAACCATCCCGTACTGTCAAAATCTGCAAAGCAATTCATTTTATTTGCAAAATTGGTAGCAAAATGTTTAGTCTTGCCGCAATGGAAAGCCCTGCAGCCCCCGTCATTTGAATCCTGGTCTAAGAAAATGAAAGAGGTACAATCTAAAGACTATCTTTAGGATCAAAGGATTGGTGCTACCGGGAAGTATCATGGAATATGGGATAAGAATTCACCTCTCTCAGTTTGAATGTGTGGCAATTTTTCTATGTTGAAAAAGGAATTATGACAAGTTTTGTATACCTGCTTATATAAAAAACTATGTAAAAAAAGGATTCTTCAATATCGACCATTGTATTTGAAAACTGAGCATCAGTAGAAAATCCAATTGTAGATAGAAATGGGATTGATTACAAGGTTGCCTGAGTTGTAACAAGACACGTTATCTACATTCATATTTTCCCATGTAAACAAATATAGAGTGGCAGTACAAAATACCCACTAAAAACTGAATTCAGCAACATTATAGAGACATCCATAAAATAGACTGTATCAGAAATCTTATATCTTGCTAATAGCAGTGATAGCTAGAAAATAATTTCTTATGGCTTCATAATGTGCCCACATTATTGCACAAGTGGAAGTTTGACACTTGATAACTGGGGCAGCAATTGCATGAACAAACCTGGAGGTGGGTTACATATGCAGAGAACTTCTGAGTTACTATAAGA
The DNA here is from genome assembly GCF_031143425.1 of Pleurodeles waltl. Lineage (NCBI taxonomy): Eukaryota > Metazoa > Chordata > Amphibia > Caudata > Salamandridae > Pleurodeles > Pleurodeles waltl. Next base: position 1,412,790,708 of record NC_090445.1, on the reverse strand, counting down.
AGCAAAGTTGTTGAAGCAAGGTGTTTGGCAACTTTAGTGTGTTGTATAGATAAGCCACAGCTTAGTAGTTACAGCTATACAATGTTCTGCACATAGGTTTTGTTTTCCAAGAGGATCCTTGTTTTTAAGGGCAAGTTAGAGATAACACTTCTTTGCCCGTTTCATGGTTGGTTGTTCTTCAACTTTAATTCTGTTGTACCCAGTCTTGCCCATCCCCTATGTAACCCAATTTGACCTGTTGCATGTTCACTGGTTAAAGGTTTTGACCTTTACATCTGATGTCCAAGGTGTATTATACTTTTCATGAATAAACTGCACTGATAGTCCCTAGATTTGCAGTAACCAAACACTTTAACTTTCACCATGAACATTTGTAGAACTTTACATTCTTTGGGCCTGATTCACACACCTAATTGTGTAGTATGTAAAGTAGTACTATAGTTGTAATACTTTGTAGTACAATGCAACTCACACATCTATGAGTGTAGATCTCAATCTCCTCCTTTCATGTCTTTTCAATGTGGATATTTTTGCACATGGAAGTTTACTGCTTAGTAGTAAAAGTGGGAGGCGGCGTCATAATTCCCTCTGCTACGTTTCAGCAGGTTTGACCTGCAAAGACAGTTCAGGTATTTAACGCATCCAATAATAATCCGATGCTTTCAATACCTACCAACTCCTAATTCTGACCTGAGCATTATCGGGGTTTACACAAGTCGAATTACACCAACCACCTTGTAATCAGGCCCATATTCAAAATCAACTTAAAAGGAGTCAATAGAGTACTGAAAGCATCAAATGGAAACCAAATACAACATAAAAGTGGAGAATCTGGATGATGAACTGAATCTCCATTTGGGTGATTAGTGCCTGTACTTTTTGCCTTTCTATTGCCCATGATGAATTGGTGAAAGGGTTGCTAATCTTCCACCTTGGATCTTTGGGGTTCTTAACACTGTTTACATAGTGTACTTTTTACAGATTGATGATTGGGGTTCACCGATTCAGAATCTGCTGTGAATCATGTGATCACTTTCTTCAGTATAGCAACATATGGTAGTTATTTCTTTTTGGGACGAGCCCACTTGGACATGATTTTCTGGGGACATTAGCCCATACATGGATATATATTAACCTTTTTTCATTGGCTTTCAGCAATGTGATTTATATAATACATTGTTTTAGGATGCATTTCTAGTGACCTGTTCATTATGCATTGCCTTTATTGGTTTTCTATTCCTGTTTTTCTTTTTTTCTCTCTTTAGTGTTATAAAATATTTTCATTTTGTAGCACTTTTTGTGATGAATCAGACGTTTGGTCACAAGGACTGTATTACGTCTAATTCCAGAATTTTGTTTGATTACATTTTTGATACATGATGAATTCAGATCTGAGGGTTGTTTTGGAACATTGTGAGTTTCCATGAAATATTCAAACTGTCAGAGTCACCAGATCCTCGGGGTCTGTGCACGTTCCCAACACGTCCACCACTGAACAGCTACAGGACTCGGATAGATAAATCACAGAGACTGAGAGAGTTCAAGAGGGGAAGAGGGGATTAGGAAGGAAACAGCTGGGAAGGAGACCTGTAGTAAGAAAAAGGTTAGAACACACAATATGAAAATTATACCTCCTGAAATCAATACTAGACTATGATTCTAAGCCTAGTCACTCTGAAAACATGAACAATCTAAGAGTTAAGTTTAAAATGACTAAGTTTCAAGATGGCCAGATACCTGTAAGTGAATCAAGATGAATTAAATGAAAACCTTCTTATTCAAGTACTTTCCTTTACATGAGAATCAGAAAAAACATTCTGACTAAATTTTAAACCAGTCATATAAATCCTATTTTGAGAATGTATACTAGGACCATACAATATTGCATCTAGAAACTCTGGCCTTCTGTGTACTCTTAAAATTTTTCAACACAAATTGCGCATATTGCAGATATATATAAATATATATATATATATATATATATATATATATATATAGTAAACACCATAAAAGTATTGTGCACCATGAATAACACAATATGGATTCAGGAAACAAATCACATAACTTGTCAACTCGAATATTACATAATAAATATCTTAGAATAGTGGCATACAATAAACAACATGAAATAAACTCGAGGAGAGAATCGTGCGTCTTGCCGATTCGAGTGTCACCATGTAAAATACCAAGAAATGGTAGCACGCAATGAATATCAAAGTCAAATCATCATTAATCGAATCGCGCGTCTTGCCGATTTGTAAAACACGATGTAAATGTCAAGAAATAACAGCTCACAATAAATAACAAGATCAAAGTACAATGAAATGAATCGCGCTTCTTTTGCTGATTCTTAAGCCACCATGTAAATGTCAAGAAATGGTAGCGCGCAATGAACAACAAAGTTAAATCCTCATGAAACGAGTTGCGCGTCTTGCCAATTCGTAAAACATCATGTAAATGTCAGAAATAGTAGCGCACAATGGACAACAATGTTTAAACACCATAAAACGAATCTCGTGTCTTGCCGATTCTTAAGCCACCATGCCAATGTCAAGAAATGGTAGCACACAATGAATAACCAAGTCAAACCTTTCTGAAACAAATCGCGCGTCTTGCCTATTTGTAAACTACCATATAAATGTCAAGAAATGGTAGCGCGCAAGTAATCTGTTACTCATTTAAGAATTAAACCAAGAATATGAAAATTCTCAATAACGGTGTCGGAACAGTCCAACCACCGTCTTACCGCCTGGAACAATGATCACCAATGAAGGATGAAGGGCAGAAGACTGGAAGATCCAAATAGGCCGCCGGGACAGGAGCTCAGGAAGAAGCTGCTGCTCTGCACTGGGACCTCTGAATAGTGAGCACTGGGAGTTGGGCTAGCTCTCTTTTATAGAGTCTTGGCCCAGCCCAGAACCTTTCCCAGGCATGTTACAGGGAAAGTCTCTGGAAGGCCCTGGAAAGGGGCCACACCCTAACACACTCTGAAAACTTGCAGCAATACATTGCAAAGCAACAGTATTTGTAAGCATATTAAAAATAAGTTTTCAGGATTGAACTCTGCAATTTAAAAGGTTAAACCACAACATATCAGCACAATGCATAAATTACGTTGTTTTGAGAGTGCTGGGTTTTTGCATTTTTGTCACCAATAGAGCGCGTACTGCTCTGGTGTTGACAGTAACTCTGTTCATTCTTGGATTAAGCTAATGAGCAACTTTTAAATGGATATTAGCATTTTTGGATCAATTTGATATCTGTATAACAACCTTTTATTAAATAGTCAATTTACTTTTACTTTGAATTGTGTATATACCATTGCAAGATGGCACTCCATTTGATAGATAGCCATGAATTTGTTTGAAAATGTCCATCTTTTATGTTGATCACTTTTTCACTCCAAATGTTTGGTTTCATTTCTGTTACTCCACCCATGTGCAAAGCATTTGCTGAAATGCATTGAGTAGACACTTCTGCACCATTGAACCTGCCATAACTTATCTTGTGTGAGTGTGATCTTCTTTGGCTATGTCACGGCATCAATATTTTTATTGCTTACGATATGAATATGGGGACACGATATTGTGATACAATATATTTTTGACACAATATTTTTGTCAACAATATTTTTTACCACAATGTTGGGTTATTGAACATTTAATCAATCAACATAATTGCCCTCTTCATGTCTTCGGGCAACCTTTTTATTTTTTATTTTATTGAGTTTACCATTCATATGTCAGTCATACACTCAGTTTTTACATGAGATCCCCCCAATAAATGACAATATTCCAAAGAATTGCAGAGGTGTAGTCATTACAGTCTGACTAATCAACTATTGCCACCCATCATGCTATTCACCCTTTGGCTACCCTGCCTCCATTTGAGCTGAATCAATTTCAGTTCCCAGGAATGACAGCACTGTATGTGGGCCCATTGTTTTTCCTCCACCAATTTATGCCTTTGTCCTCCATGGTCTCTTGAAAGGTAAGCAGCATCCACTGGTAGTTTACTGAGGCAGCCATTCCCACAAAAAATAAGTTGTCTCGGTAATGTGTCACAGTCTTCTGCCTTTGTCACAAACATAAACAGCCACTGCAAAATTGAACTTAACTTCTAAAGTAAACTTCTCAAAAAGGGTGCATGATAAAGAGCACCTCATTTGCAATGCTTTTTTTATGTGCCATTGTCCATCAAATAGTATACGTAGGAATTCAAAATCTGCTGGGTGCACCAGCCATATAGGCTCCCTCCACTCCTGTTATATCAAATCAGTAGTGACATCCACTGATGAGAATGTCACCAATGACAAGTCATCAGAAATATATCATTAAGTTACTGTCCTTCTAGCCATGAAAGATGCTGAATTAATCTGAACTGTCCCCTCTCATTCTTGGGTACCACCTCAACCAGAGACAGGGTAATTAACCGGTTGTATGATGGAACCACGCATTCTGGAACCACGCATGCCTTAACGACGTGGTCTGAACAACGACTGCGTTGTTTCCACGCATGCCTTTACCAGGCATGCCTTTTCATCGTAAAAGCATGCATAGAAAAGACATGTGTGTAAACAGCATGCAAAATGGCATGTGTGGTTCTATCATACCACCCTTCCACCCACCATGAGGCTCAATACTACCCTCACCCCTAAAAAAAACTATCCCAACACCCCTACCCTAACCCTTATAGGTTAAAGTACCTCGACCCCCCACCCGCCTTAACCTAAAAAAAACTATGCCGACCACTACCCCATAAAAGTAAACTAGCCCGACAGCCCCCACCCGCCCTGAAAAGAAAAAAATATCCGACTCACCCACCCCTAAAAATAAACCACCGACCCCCTTAGACGCCACTTACTCGCCCTGAGCCCTAAAAAAATTACCCTGACCCCCACCCATAAAAGCGAAACTAACACAACATCGCACACCCACCCTGAGCCCTAAAACCTTGACAACTACTAGATCAACTACACCAAGCACCCCACCCAGCCTAAGCCCTAAAACAATAAACTAATAGCCCCTAAGAACTAAACTAATCCATCCCCCACCCCTGCCCCTCACTTCACTGCATCACTCCCACCCCTAGCCCAACCCCCACTCTAATTCCTTAAACAAATACCCAAAACCCAACCCCATCCCATAAAAAAATAGCCCGCCACAGATCCCCCACCCACCACAATCCCTTAATGAATGCCCCACCTCTGCCCCAGCCCCACTCACCTCACTGCGTCACTCCCGCCCCTAGCCCAAACCCCACCCTAATTCCTAAAAAAAGATAACCAAACCCCCACCGCCGCCTCTTAAAAAAAATAGGCAGCATCCAGCCCTCCACCCTCTCACCACAAATCCTTAATCCACCCCCCACTCCTGCCCCTGCCCCACTTACCTCACCGCGTCCTCTGCCGAATAAATCATGGCTGTTTCTGTGCTTTAACAACAAATATGTGTAGGTCAGCACATGCATGGTTAAGGCACAAAAACAGTCATGCGTTGTTTAGGCAAGCGTGCGCTAAGCGTGGGAAACATCTGCGTGGTTTACAACACGTGGTTGAGGACTAATTAACCTTGTTTCCCTAATTAACCTCTTCATGGGACACTCATCAAGTGGCCCTGCCAATTTGCCTTCCTATACTTCTTTCACAAGCCTTTCCCTCACCACTTGGTAACACCAGGGACATACATAACCCAACTGTAAGAAAGTACCCTCTTTTTGGCATGTTACCCCCAATTTCTGCCTGATGTCAGTGTGTTTTTTACAGTGTCACTGAGATCCTGCTAGCCAGGACCCCAGTGGTTATGGTGTATGGCCTGCTTGTCAGTGTGTTTCACTGTATTCTAAATTGTCACTGGAGCCCTGCTAATCAGAACTCCAGTCCTCATGCTCTATCTGTTTCTAAATTTGTCACTACATACTAGTGACTCTGTACTTCACTCCAAATTTGAATACTGGACCCCCCTTATAAGTCCCTAGTATATGGTACATAGGTACCCATGGCATTGGGGTTCCAGGGACTTCTTATGAGATGCAGCATTTCTTTTACCAGATCATACAAACACTTCTTCAGGACTGCCATTGCAACCTGTGTGAAATAGTGCTTGCACTATTTCACAGCCATTGGCACTGCACCAGGTCACTTATAATTCACCTATATGTCTACCCTGAAGGCTAGGTGCATAGTACCTGTTGGTGAGGCCACCCCTGCACTAGCAGAGGTGCCCCCACATCAACCAGGCACATTTTGCGTGGACGCCATTATAAGTGTGCACTATATATGCACTATATATAGGTCAATACCTATATGTAGCTTCACAGTGGTAACTCCGAATATTTGGACATGTAAGGTGTCTAAAAACTTTGAATTGTACCCCAAGACTGATTCCAATATTACTTGCACAATCCCATGCACTCTGGGGGCTCCTCCATGGCCCCCCAGTACTGCCATACCAGCCTTTTGAGGTTTCCACTGCAGCCCCAGCGGCTGCCACTTCACTGACAGGCTTCTGCCCTCCTGGGGCTTCAGCAGCTCAATCCCAGAAAGGCAGAACAATGCATTTCTTTTAGGAGAGGAGTGTTACACAATCTCCCTTTGGAAATAAGTGTTACAGGTACGGGAGGGGTCTCCTTCCAGTGCCTCTGGAAATGCTTTGAAGAGCACAGATGGTGCCTTCCTTGCATAATCCAGTCTACACTGGTTCAGGGGGCAGCAGTCCCCTACTCTGGCATGAAACTGGACAAAGGAAAGGAGAGTGACCACTCCCCTGTCCATCACCACCCCAGGGGTGGTGCCCAGAGCTCCTCCAGAGTGTCCCTTTGTTCTGCCATCTTGTTTTCAGGATGGTCAGGGAACTCTAGGAGCATGTGAGTGGCCAGTGCCAGCAGGTGACATCAGACACCCCTCCTGATAGGTGCTTACCTGGTTAGGTGCACAATCCCCCTCTCAGGGCTATTTAGGGTCTCTCCTCTGTGTGTTTCTTCAGATTTGGATTGCAAGACTCCAACAGGAATCCTCTGCATTCTTTACTTTATCGATGGATCAACCCCTGACTGCTCCAGGAACTCTACAAAACTGCAACAAAGAAGCTAAGACGACTTCTGCAACATTGTATCTTCAGCTCCTGCCAGCAACCGCAACAGTTTCCAGGTTGTGCATCCTCCAAGGACTGCCTGTCTTCAGCCTGCACCAGAAGAACCAAAGGAATCTTCTGTGGTGTGACGTCCCTGCTTCAGCAGGTACCTCTCTGAAGCAACAACGGGTGGCTTTGGTCCCCTATCCAGATGACAGGCGTGGATCCAGTGACATGGGTGGTGGACTAAAGTGACTCCGGCAGTCCCAACGTCCAAATGTCAAATTTTGGTGGAGGTAAGAGCTTGCCTCCCCACGCAAGTCAGTACCCCGGTGCACCGCATGACTTGCAGTTGCCAAGGTTTGTGTGCGACCTTCTCAGAAGTTCTTCTTGCACAGCACAGCTTAGGCCCCTAGCACTCCATCCTGTGACCCACAGCTTCCTGAGTGGTTCTCCAGCGGCGTGGGACTCCTCTGCTGTATGGGCCTCCATTTGCACCCTCTTTTTCCCCATGCTGTACGACTCCTCAGCATGCTGCCTGGTCTTCTGAGGGCTCTCTGAGTTGCTGAGAGCCTCCTCTGTCTCCCCTCCTGGGTAGAGGCCACCAGGTTACTTCTGGTCCCGGGCAGCACCATTTTCTGCCAACCATTAGCTTTGCGTTTACCAAGGCTTGTTGTTAAAATCCAGTGACACAAACCAGACTGCATTCATCAATCTGGCATGGGACACCTTCTGAACCAACTAGGAACATATAGCTGTCTTTTTTGGTGCAATACTGACTTTGTGTTCTCACCGGTGGTTCCACTTTTGCACCTTCATCCAGGTTAGCAAGGGCTCCTGTTCTCCCTGGACTCTTCAGTGCTTCTTGGACTTGGTCTCCTTCTTCCACAGGTCTTCAGGTCCAGGAATCCATCATTGGTGTCTTGCAGTCTCTTCTGGTTCTTGCATTATCTTCTATCACGACTTCTAGTGTGTTTTAGGAAACTTGCTGTGTTTTACTCCTGCTTTCCTGGGCTCTGGGGTGGTGTATTTTACTTACCTTTGGTGTTTTCTTACACTCCCAGTACCCCTTTACACACTACACTTGCCTAGGTGGGAAACTGACTTTCACATTCCATTATTTTAGTATATGGTCTGTGTTCCCCCTAGGCCCATTCCAACCTATCGTGATTTTCACTATTTGCACTGTTTTCCTACTGTGTACTTACCTGTTTCTGGTTACTAGTGTATATATTGTGTGATTTTCTTACCTCCTAAGGGCGTATAGCCTACAAAGTATTTTTGGCATTATGTGACTAACTAAAGTACCTTTATTTTTGTAACACTGAGTATTGTCTTTCAGGTGTGTAAGTAATGTGTGACTGCAGTGGCATTGCAAGAGCTTTGCATCTCTCCTAGTTTAGCCTTGGCTGCTCTGCCTACAGCTACCGCTATGAAAGTAAAAGGATGGTCTAAGCAAGGGGGAAGTACTCCTAGACCTCCACGGTAATCTATTGATTAAACGATTATGAATATACAATCTACAATCAATGGAGCAAAAATAGTGTTTTATTGCTTTTGGTTTCTTATGTTATATTTTTACATTTTCAGCAAAAGATAAGATTGTACTTATGTTGGTAGGTGCTCCTAATACTAAAAACACAGTGAAAGCGAATATTGTGAAAAGGAAGTGAAAGTGATGTATACAATATATACACAAGGTGGCTTAAGAACAATATGGACTTCTGATCGGTCAATCCAGGAAGCCATGAAGTCACATAGAATTTCTTTACAGTTTTAATCCACATTCAAAATCATGTTGATGTTTCGACCCCATATGTAGACATAAATCAAGAGTGGATCATCATCAGGACTGGGGTTAATATCTGGTCGGTAGTACCTAGGGATAGTATAAAAATCCTAGTAAGAAAGGGGCTAAATCAGTACAAATCATTAGATATGTAAGTGGAGTCAAGAATGAGCACTCACCTAGTGAATCCGGTGAGGGGTGTTGATCTTCTGGTTCAGGGGCGTCTTCCTAATAGGAAAACGATATACACATTTGTACCCTATTTCTTGTTGTGTAGTGAGAGGTATAATCATCATAAAGATGTCAGTAGTTACTTACAAGATCAATAGTACACTCCACTTGGTCTAAGGATGTCAATCCAAGTGGTGTAGTTTTCTGTAGGTGTGGTTCAAGCACAAAACTGTGCAGAAGGCTGTGGGCTCACGGTATCTAGAAATTATGAAAAATAGAGGTGGCCTAAGTGAAAGTTATAAAGGGTGTAGCCACTATATTAGGCTGTATGTGGGATTACTTACTTGATCAGTAATATACAGCCTAGTCTAACGATATCAATCAAAGTAATGCAGTATTCTGTATGTGTGGTTCAATCAGAGAAAGAACCATGCACAAATGAAGGCTTGAGGCTCACGGCATCTGGAAATAAAAATAGATGTGGCCTAAGTAAAGGTTTTAAATGGTGATTTAGGACATCCGTGTAGCCAGGATACTTAATAATGAGTCGCACGTATTAGTCGTGTGGCCAGGATTCTGAGTAGTAAGCCGCACGTATGCCCAACGTGTCGGCTTAAAAGGACGAAACAACCATGTTGAAAGGAAATAGCGCTCCTGCCATTGGTCTATGTCCGGGCCAATCTGGGGAAAGTATTCACTCGTGTGGTCTGCCGGCAGCGAGTCGGCGTGGGACCATGAAAGGGGAATGTGAAAGGTTCCCTCTCTGGTCCGTCTTTGTGCGTGTCTAGGAATCGCGCAATATTGAAGGAAACGGGAGATTATTCAGAAACAGCAAAGTTCATATGTATTGAAACGATCAGGGCAGTCCATGTGGCGAGCCAACCATGTGGATAGGCTGGCTCTATCTAGTGGTGGCAGATCTATCGGAAAAGGCCCATTTGTCGTGAGGGGACACCGGTACATGTTGATGTAGTTACAATATTAAACAATCTTCAACAATTACAGCAAGCATAAAGTTGTAAAAAATATATGTCTAACGGTGGGATACCATCTATCTGAGGTCCCTGAGTACATCTATAGGGTGGATGATGTAGGGTCATATGTATAAATAAAAACCCAAAAACTTTATGGGTTATAGACTGCATGTGGAATATACGTGTCAGTGACCAATGGCTGTATCAATTAGAGTCACAGTGGCCCCTCCTGTAATGATCGTGAAAGCGCCAATCCTTCTGGAAGCCTAGCAAGGATGATATAGGGGGTTAAAGGGAGGCATGACAACAATCTTCTATGGTACTTAATCCCTCTATAATGGAACCAAATTTTTCTATCCCAAAAGACTAGTTAAAAGAGCAAGAAAATTAGCTTGGTACAATCACAGAAAAGCTCTTCTAGAACCTAAAACACCTAAACAAGATTGTAACAGACTAGCCTGTGTCACTACATACAACCAGGCCAGCAAAGACATCAAGAAAATAATTCTTCACCGTTGGGAACTAATTAAAGAACATCCCCACACACAGGAAGCCTCTCTTTTCTCTTTCAAGAAATGGAGAAATCTAAAGGATACTCTTACTTGTGCACTACTACTGCAAATGCCCAAAAGAAAGGTAAACACATTATGGGATTTACCAGCAGTTGTGGGTCACTATAAATGTAGCAATTATGTGGCCTGTAAAATGAACCTCAATACAATGAATTTTGCCATAAAGAATACACATTTCCGCTACCCCCGTTTACAAACTGTAACACACCTGATGTAATCTAAGCAATCTGGTGCCCATGCAAGTTATTATACATCGGACAAACAATGCAGAAGGTCTAATACAGAAATCTACAACACAAAACACAGTGGGAGCACCAATGGTGGAACACTATGAAATGATGCAACACAAATGTGATGACATGAAAAGGTAAATTGTGGAAAACATCTCCTTGGGACCAAAAGGGAGGTGACAAAGACTATGGCCCTCGTTACAACATTGGTGGTAAAAGCCGCTTACCGCCGTGTAGAAGACCGGCAACACAACACCCCGGCTGCGGAATTCCTCCACAGCTATTATGACCCACAGTTCGGAATCCGCCAAAATTCAGACACCCACACAAGTCCGCCACACCAAAGGTCAGTGATAAACTGGTGATAACAAAACCTCCACCGTCACGCCAACAGAAATGCGCTCACATTATCACGACACACAAATTTACGCAGCGGTCTTTCAACCGCGGTATTCCATTGGCGGTACACACCGCAGCGCTCAAAATACACACACATTTACAAAACACAGCCACATTGGACAATTCGAAATACACACACATGATACACATACACACACCACTCCCACACACTCAATACAATATAAAACACACACACACATCACCCACAAACCCCTACTACCAAAAATTCCGAAAGAAGGCCAGAAAGAGACAGCACCAGCAAGAAACACAGCATGCACAGGCACACAACACCATCACCCACAGAACTTCTACGCACCTCACACAACATACCACTACATATCAGCACACTTATCACCACACACTCTACCCCACACATCACCTACACCACCCCATGGCATGGCAAAGACACCCCAGGTTCTCGGAGGAGGAGCTCAGGGTCATGGCGGAGGAAATCATCCGGGTAGAGCCACAGCTATTTGGATCACAGGTGCAGCACACCTCAATTGCAAGGAAGATGGAGCTGTGGCAAAGAATTGTGGACAGGGTAAACGCAGTGGGACAACACCCAAGAAATCGGGAGGACATCAGGAAGAGGCGGAACGACCTACGGGGAAAGAAGCGTTCTGTGGTCTCAAGACACCACCTGGCGGTTCAGCGGACTGGCGGCGGACCCCCACCTCCTCCCCCACAACTAACAACATGGGAGGAGCAGGTCTTGGCGATTCTGCATCCTGAGGGCCTCGCAGGAGTAGGTGGAGGAATGGACTCTGGTAAGTCAAATCTTAACTATTACTTCCCCCACCCTACCTGCATACCAGCACATACCCCCACCCTCACCCTCATCACTCTAACTCCTCACAAATGTACCTACATCACAAACCACACATCCTAACACCAAGCCCTGCATGCAACAACTAAGCATGGACACCCATCACCAAAGCATGCCCACTGCACATACCCATACAACCCCCTAAACCATCATCACACAAGGTCCCACACAGAAATGCAAGCACTGTGGTACACGGTCACCCACCCACTGCACACCATGGCACACACAGATGTAATAACCATCCTTTTATTCCCCTGCAGGACCCCTACCCAATGTCACCGGACAGGAGGGTCCACACATGTCCACACCACCAACAGAAGAAGCCCACAGTGATGACAGCACCTCTATCAAACAAGATCTAGATGACCAGCCCGGCCCATCGGGGACCTCGGGACAGTCAGTTCACCTGACACAGTCAAAGGCCACTACAGACCTCCCCCCCCCCTGAAAACACCAGCACAGCACCCACCCAGCGGGCCCATACCTCCGTCCCCAGGACACGTCAATCAGTAGTGTGTCCACCACTACAGGGAATCCAGGCTAACCCACCATCCCAACAACAACAGGGACCTGCGGGCATTGGCATTGGGCACACGGTCCAGGGGACGGAGGCCCAGGAACACAGGGGAACTGGGAGGGCTGCTGTGCGACAGGGGGCGGACAGGCCAAGGGAACCCACTCTCCACGAGGCCCTCTCCTCCATCATGGGAGCCTACCACCACTCCCAGGAGACGATGGCAACGGTTCTGGCCAAGTTTCAGGAGACCCAGCGCCTGCAGGAGGAACAGTATATGGGCTTCAGGGAGGAACTCAGAACCATCAGCTCCCCTCTGGGCGCCATCGTAGGGGTGCTGAAGGAACTCGTGAACACCAGGAGGGACACTGTGGCACTACGAGGGGCCCCTGACACTAGCATGGACGATGAACTGCCCACCACCTCCGCCGGCGCTAGTGGACAGGACGCCCCGCCGCAGGACCACCACACCAGCACCCCACCCCCTGCAGAGGGAGAACAACCCCGCAAACGGTCCCTGAGATCCAGGACAAAGACAGGGCACGATGCCAAGACCCCCGCCAAGAAATGAGACCACCCTGATTGTCATCCTACTGTCCCACTTTGTCACCCTGCCCATACTTAAACTGCCCCAGCTCCACTTCCTATGCCCATGTGGGCAATGCACCTGTGAGACTAATAGACTGGACTCTGCCATGGACATTCCTCTGCCATCACCCCTCACCATTTTACTACCCCCTCCAATATTGAGCACTTAAATAAACACACTTAAAGCATAAAACAATCTGGAGTCTGTCTGTGATTTTGAAATAGTGTATTAGTAATTACAGTGACAAAATGCTCTTACAATTGTAATGTCAACATACCTATGTCACACAGCTCTAGTCCATGAGGAATCTAAGCAGATGTCACACAGTGGGACCCACATCTGTGAAATTGTAAGGGAAAGTGACAACTCAGTGTCAACACACTGGGTGAAAAGGACAGACAGTAGAGACGTAGGAGTGTTAAAGTACATGTAGTAGGCATGTCTGTACTCTTACCCGTGTCTCACTGGAAATATTGCTGGATCACTGAGTCCCTGTTGTTCATGTCTTCTTCCTCGGCTTCCTCGTCTTCACTGTCCACAGGCTCCACAGCTGCCACAACACCGCCATCTGGACCATCCTCCTGCAGAAAAGGCACCTCTCGTCGCAAAGCCAAGTTGTGAAGCATACAGCGGGCCACGATGATCTGGCACACCTTCTTTGGTGAGTAGAATAGGGATCCACCTGTCATATGGAGGCACCGGAACCTGGCCTTCAGGAGGCCGAAGGTCCACTCGATCACCCTCCTAGTTCGCCCATGGGCCTCATTGTAGCGTTCCTCTGCCCTTGTCCTGGGATTCCTCACTGGGGTCAGTGGCCATGACAGGTTGGGGTAACCAGAGTCACCTGCAAATGGCGAGGGACAACTGTTAGACACGCACTAACATGTAGGGATATCCCCAGACAAACGTTCCCACTGTCTTGCTCCCAGGTGCCCACCTAATAGCCACACACGGTGCCTCTGGAGGTGCCCCATCACATAAGGGAAGCCGCTATTCCGCAGGATGTAAGCGTCATGCACTGAGCCAGGGAACATGGCATTCACATGGGAGATGTACTGGTCGGCCAAACATACCATCTGCACATTCATTGAATGATAACTCTTCCTGTTTCTGTACACCTGTTCACTCCTGTGGGGGGTGCAAAGCCACATGGGTCCCATCAATGGCACCTATGATGTTGGGGATATGTCCCAGGGCATAGAAATCACCTTTCGCTGTAGGCAAATCCTCTACCTGAGGGAAAACGATGTAGCTCCGCATGTGTTTCAGAAGGGCAGACAACACTCTGGACAACACGTTGGAAAACATAGGCTGGGACATCCCGGTTGCTATTGCCACTGTTGTTTGAAATGACCCACTTGCAAGGAAATGGAGCACTGACAGAACCTGCACTTGAGGGGGGATTCCTGTGGGATGGCGGATTGCTGCCATCAGGTCTGGCTCCAACTGGGTACACAGTTCCTGGATTGTGGCACTGTCAAGCCTGTATGTGATAATCACATGTCGCATCTCCATTGTCGACAGGTCCACCAATGGTCGGTACACGGAGGATGCCGCCATCTCCTCACATGTCCCAGCGGACGGTGCCTATGAAGGACAACAGCGAGCACAGAGTCAAACAACTCAGAGGTACGTACCCACAGTTTACACAGAACACCATTGATACACAAAAGGTGGCCTGTATGTGTGTTGAGTCTAGGCCTAGGTATGTGTGACGCAGTTGAAAATTAATCCATGTGGGCCCCTGAAATGGCGGCTGCCTGACCTCTAAAGTGGAACAATGGGATGTGAGGTAACTGCGCTGGCGTTGTACACCGTTGCGGTAGGCGGTCAAAGACCGCGGCGCAATGCTGCATTGGTTAGCATTGGACCCTATGGGTCCCAGGAGCCAATGACGATGTACGCCGGCGGTGACAGTACGCACCGCCACGGACGTGACCGCCATTTTCTATCTGTTCGTTCACTCGATACCTGATCTTCGACAGGAGAGGACCTACACTGCAAGTGCTGCTGTGACCTCAGTCTGGACGAGACAATGGCTCGAGTGTCTGGGGAAAGGGCCCCTGCCCTCACATCGGAGAAGTTGGAGAAACTCGTGGATGGGGTCCTCCCCCAGTACACGCTACTCTACGGTCCTCCAGACAAACAGGTAAGTACACTGGGAGCATTCTGTATGGGCTATGCCTGTGTGGAGAGGGCTGGATGTAAGAAGGAAGGGGGAAGAGTGCGGCGTGCATGAAACAACGGTGAATGCATGTGCCACATGGCAAGGGTATGGATGGAGGCCAATCACTTTGACGGTGCAGTTGGTAATAACTTACTCTTTCCCCTGTACATTTCATGTAGGTCAGCGCCCACCAGAAAAAACATATTTGGTGTGCCATCGCCAAGGACGTCCGGACCCTGGGGGTCTACCACAGGCGGAGCACCCACTGCCGGAAAAGATGGGAGGACATCCGCCGCTGGAGCAAGAATACGGCGGAGGTTCAGCTGGGGATGGCCCCCCAACGTGGGAGGGGTACCCATCGCACCATGACCCCCCTGATGTTCATGATCCTGGCGGTGGCCTACCCGGAGTTGGATGGGCGCTTGAGGGCATCACAGCAGACACAAGGGGGGTGAGTACACTCTCATTCTGCTGACTTTGCGTGCAGTGGAGGGGTCTGGGTGGGGTAGGTGGGCTGTGGGTTTCCCTAGGCCAGGGCGAGTTCCGTAGGCAAGGTCCCTCCGTAAGGCAGGCCATGTGGCACCCCACCCAACCTCTGTAGAGTGCCAAGTACACCTAGTCATGCCCCTTTGTCATCTATGTGTGCAGATGCCGTCCAGAGCCTTGTAGTGCATTTCCCAGGAACTGAACAGTGGAGCCGAAGAGCACGGCGTAGTGCAGGGGGCTTCTGTGTCTGTCGTGTCCACCAACGGTAGCGGTATTGCATGCACTCAACATGTCTTTCTTCTGTCGTCGTCCCCTTTTTGTGGTCTCCTTGTTCTTGTGTGCATTAGCATCATCATACGGAGGAGCAATGGCACCGGAGCACCAGGGGGCTGCATCCCACATGGCCATGGAGGGCCACACTACGGACTCGGACTTCACCAGTGGGACGGAGGGTGAGGAGAGTTCCACGGCGGGGACAGGAGCTGAGACCAGTGACATGGACTCGTCCTCTGATGGGAGCTCCCTTGTGGTGGTGGCAACATCTGTGCCCCCCCATCTACAGGTACAACCGCCACCCCCCTTCCAGCACCGCCCTCCCAGCAGCCCCTCAGCCTTCGCCCCGTGCCCGCTCACCCGGGAGGGTGGGCAGCACCTTTGCCCCAGGCACCTCAGGCCCTGCCCCAGTCACCCCTGCTGCCCTCAGTGAGGTGGCCATTGACCTCCTCAGGTCCCTCACTGTTGGGCAGTCTACCATTTTGAATGCCATCCAGGGTATAGAAAGGCAGTTGCAACAAACAAATGCATTCCTGGAGGGCATTCATTCTGGTCAGGCGGCCCTTCAGCGAGCTTTTCAGACTCTGGCCTCAGCACTGATGGCAGCCTTTGTCCCTGTGTCTAGCCTCCCCCCTCCAACTTCCTCCACCCTGACCCAATCCCCTGTACCTCAGCCTATCCCAAGTACACCTACAGACCAGCATGCACACACCTCAACACACAAGGGAAGCTCAGGCAAACATAAGCACCACACATCCCACAGGCACTCATGCAAGCATCACACACATGCAGACACACCAACATCCACTGCCTCCACTGTGTCTCCCTCCTCCTCGTCTCCCTCCCAGTCTCATCTACACTCACATCTGCATGCACTACCTCTACAGCCACTACGTCCCTCTCCAGCACACCCACCAACACACCCTGCTCACGTGCAGCCACCACCCCACTACAATTCACATGTCCCCTATGTCCTCTCCCAGTGCGGCTGTGACGCCCCCTCCCAAGATAAACAAACGCAGGCACACACCCACCCAACAGCCATCTACCTCACGACAGCCTCCAGCGCATGCACCTTCATCCAAAGTCAGCAAATGAACACCTCCTACAACCACCACCTCTTCCTCCACTCCCAAACCCCCTCCAGCTACCCGTCCCAGTGTGTCAAAAAAACTTTTCCTGTCCAACCTTGACCTCTTTCCCACACCTCCCCCACCCCGTCCGTCTCCTAGGTCCCGAACTAGCACCTCAGCCACAACATCTCCGGGACCAGTGGTGCCTGTAGTCACCGGAATCTGGAGTGCACCGGCCACCAGGACAGCCAGTGTGGCACGGAGCCACAGCACAGACAGTCCCCCACCTGGGAAGCATCAGAAGTTGGCCAGTGCCCGGCGGGAGAGGGGGAAGACTCCAGCCACCAAAGCCGCTCCCAGGGGTCCCGGTGGGAGTGTGGACTCAGCTGTGACACCCTCCAAGGTGGGGAAGGGCCACAAGAAACCAGAAAAGTCTGGGAAGAGCAGCACGGCGGAGAAGACCGACATTTTCCCCGCTGCCCAGGAGGCCACCTCCAGCACCAGCCCAGCTGCCCAGGATAGGACCGCCAGCACCAGCCCAGCTGCCCAGGACAGGACCGCCAGCACAAGCCCAGCTGCCCAGAACAGGACCGCCAGCACAATCCCAGCTGCCCAGGACAGGACCACCAGCACAAGCCCAGCTGCCCAGGACAGGCCCGCCAGCACAAGCCCACCTGCCCAGGAGGCCACCGCCAGCAAAAGCCCCGCTGGGCCATGAAGGACCGCCAGCAGCTGAGTCCCTGCAATGGAGACCGCCACCTCAAGCACTGCTGCACAGGGCACTGCCATCTCAAGCACCGCTGAACAGGGTACCGCCGTGTCAAGCACCGCTGAACAGGGCACCGCCGTCTCAAGCACCGTTGAACAGGGCACCGCCGTCTCAAGCACCGCTGGCCCATGAGCGGCAAGGGCACTGACGCAACTGAGTCCGTCACGGGGTGAATGATGCACTCTGGGCACCATGCCCCCTCCAGAACCAGTGGAGACTGTCATCCACTACCTCTGTCCTTAGCAGGACGAAGCACTCTGGGCACAAAGCCCCCTTCCAGAACCATTGGAAGCTGTCATCCACTACCTCTGTCCTTAGCAGGATGAAGCATTCTGGGCAGAAAGCCCCCTCCAGAACCAGTGGAGTATTACATCCACTACCTGAGTCCTTGGCAGGATGAAGCACTCTGGGCACAAAGCCCCCTCCAGAACCAGTGGAGACTGTCATCCACTACCTCTGTCCTTGGCAGGATGAAGCACTCTGGGCACAAGGCCCCCTCCAGAACCAGTGGAGACTGTCATCCACTACCTCTGTCCTTAGCAGGATGAAGCACTCTGGGGACAAAGCCCCCTCCAGAACAAGTGGAGACTGTCATCCACTACCTCTGTCCTTAGCAGGATGAAGCACTCTGGGCACAAAGCCCCCTCCAGAACCAGTGGAGACTGTCATCCACTACCTCTGTCCTTGGCAGGATGAAGCACTCTCGGCACAAGGCCCCCTCCAGAACCAGTGGAGACTGTCATCCACTTGAGAGACTGTGGCTTTGCACTCCCCAGGATTGAACAGTGGGCAAACCACCCACAGGAGAGACTTGTGAGACTGTGGCTTTGAACTCCCCAGGATTGAACAGTGGGCAAACCACCCACTGGAGAGACTTGTGAGACTGTGGCTTTGGACCCCCCAGGATTGAACAGTGGGCAAACCACCCACTGGAGAGACTTGTGAGACTGTGGCTTTGCACTCCCCAGGATTGAACAGTGGGCAAACCACCCACTGGAGAGACTTGTGGGACTGTGGCTTTGCACTCCCCAGGATAGAGCAGTGGGCAAACCACCCACTGGAAAGACTTGAGAGACTGTGGCTTTGCACTCCCCAGGATTGAACAGTGGGCATGTGGCCCCCTCGTGGATTTGGCGTTGTGCACTCAAGCGGCTGAGGTGCCCCCCCTTTCCCTCCCCCTGAGGTGCCTGTTTAGTTGCTCTCTGATGCCCCTGCAGTGTTCTCTCCGTCATGGTCGGGGATCTTGTGTGGGCCTCGCCCATACCGTGTGGTCCCAGCGTTCCACGGACTTTATTAGAGCACTACCTGGACTTCTATGCTTGGTATATATTTTGTACATGGTGTAAATATATATGTTTCTGCCTACTTGCTTTTAATATATTACAATGGTTACACTCATTTTCTATTGTCTTTGCATTCTTCCGGCGGGTTTGGGGAGTGTATCTGTGATGTATTGATCTGCATTAGTGTATGTGTTGTGGTGGGTGAGGGTGGGGGTGTTGCTTGTTGCGTGTCCCTGTTTTTTCCCTCCCCCCTCCCCTGTGTCGTAGGTGCAGTACTCACCGTGGTCTTCGCCGCCGGCGTTCGTGCTCCTGGTAGAGGAGCAGGAAGACTATTGCAGGTAGAATTTGGAGTTCCGGATCCATGGCGTCCTCGTTCATCCTGGGGTGTGTAGAGGTGAGCGTTTTTCCTTCGGAATTCCTGTTTCCGCTGTGTTTTTATCCGCAGTGAATCCGCCCCGGAAAAGATGGCGGATTGGCCTGTCATAATAGTGTGGGCGGTACATTGTCTCCCGCCTATCTGTTGGCGGTGACCGCCGCGCTGTTTGTTTGTACCGCCGTGGCGATCGGAGTGTTAAAGTGTCTGTCTTTGTTGGCGGTTTCCGCCACGGTCGTAATTGCAAATTTTTTACCGCCGCTTTAACACCGACCGCCGGGGTTGTAATGACCACCTATATCTTCACCAAACGGGAATTATTTTGGATAGAAAAATGTGGTACCATCATAGAGGGATTAAATACCATAGAAGATTGGTGTCATGCATCCCTTTAATCCCATATATCATCCGTGCTCCTTGCTAGGCTTCCAGAAGTATTGGCGCCTTCACGATCATTACAGGAGGGGACACTGTGACTCTAATTGACACAACCATTGGACACTGACACGTATATTCCACATGCAGTCTAAAACCCATAAAGTTTTTTTTTTTTTATTTATACATATGACCCTACATAATCCACCCTATAGATGTGCTCAGGGACCTCAGATAGATGGTATCCCACCAGATGACAGATTTTTTACAACTTTATGCTCGCTGTGATTGTTTGAGATTGTTTAACATTGTAACTACATCAACATGTACCGTTGTCCCCTCACGACACACAGGCCTTTTTCAATAGATCTGCCACCACTAGAAAGGGCCAGCCTATCCACATGGTTGGCTCGCCATACGGACTGCCCCGATGTTTCAATACATATGAACTTTGCTGTTTCGGGATAATCTCCTGCTTCCTTCAATATTGCGCGATTCCTAGACACGCTCTAAGACGGACCAGAGAGGGAACCTATCACATTCCCCTTTCATGGTCCCGCGCTGACTCGCTGCCGGCAGACCACAGGGGTGAATACTTTCCCCGGATTGGCCCAGACACGGACCAATGGAAGGAGCGCTATTTCCTTTCAACATGGTTGTTTTGTCCTTTTAAGCCGACACGTCGGGCATACGTGCGGCTTACTACTCAGAATCCCGGCCACACGACTAATACGTGCAGCTCATGATTAAGTATCCTGGCTACTCGGATGTCCTAAATCATCGAATATAAGTAAGTGCTTACACATACAGCCTCATATGGTGGCCTTACCATTTAAAACCTTTACTTAGGCCACCTCTATTTTTATTTCCAGATACCGTGAGCCTCAAGCCTTCATTCGTGCATGATTCTGTCTCTGATTGAACCACACATACAGAATACTGCATTACTTTGATTGATATCGTTAGACCAGGCTGTATATTACTGATCAAGTAAGTAATCCCACATACAGCCTTATATAGTGGCTACACTCTTTATAACTTTCACTTAGGCCATCTCTATTTTTCATAATTTCTAGATACCGTGAGCCCACAGCCTTTATTTCTGCACGGTTTTGTGCTTGAACCAAACATACAGAAAACTACATCACTTGGATTGACATCCTTAGACCAAGTTGAGTGTACTATTGATCTTGTAAGTAACTACTGACATCGTTATGATGATTATACCTCTCACTACACAACGAGAAATAAGGTACCAATGTGTATATCATTTTCCTATTAGGAAGACGTCCCTGAACTAGAAGATCCACATCCCTCACCGTATTCCGTAGGTGAGCGCTCATTCTTGACCCCACCTACATATCTAATGATTTGTACTGATTTAGCCCCTTTCCTACTAGGATTTTTATACTATCCCTAAGTGCTACCGACCAGATATTAACCCCATTCCTGATGATGACCCACTATTGATTTATGTCTACATATGGGGTCGAAACGTCGAGATGATTATGAATGTGGAATAAAACTATAAAGAAATTCTATGTGATTTCAGGGCTTCCTGGATTGACGGAGCCGCCAGAAGTCCATATTGTTCTTAAACCACCTTCTGTATATAGTGTATGTATCACTTTCACTTCCTTTTCACAATATTCGCTTTCACTTGTTTTTAGTAGTAGGAGCACCTACCAACATAAGTACAATCTTCTCTTTTGCTGAAGATGTAAAAATATAAAAAAAGAAACAAAAAACAATAAAACACTATTTTTACTACATTGATTGTAGATTGTATATTCATAATCGTTTAATCAATAGATTACAGTGGAAGTCTCGGAGTACTTCCCCCTTGCTTTGACCATAATTTTACTTTCATTCATTACCGTGGTCATTAGGGTTAGAGGGTATTGCCTCATTGTTTAAAACTACTACAGCTACCGCTAGACAGCCTGGCTTCTAGACACTGACTACATTTTACTAATAAGGGATAACTGGACCTGGGATAAGCTGTAGGTACCTTTGGTACCCACTACAAACCAGGCCAGCCTCCTACATTACTTAAACCCTGACTGAAAGCCTGTAATCAACAACTGTGCATCCTCATTTGTGCTACACCATTGTTGCCAGTAGGCTAGCCTATCTAGCTTAACTGGCATACGAGCCCTTACGTGCAGATCCTTGTGAACCTCCACCTCTTTGTGGCTGTTTTGCTGATTCACCCTTGCATCCACTGTGTTCCATGTGTGTTCCATCCACAGTGGATAAGCAGTAAATGGCCGAACAATTGGACTACTTGCTTTGAAATTCACAATATTCCCTTTTATAGAACCCCTGGTGACTGCCCAGCATGCTCCACCCTGCCCTGTCTGTCCTCTACCCACTGCTCCCTCCCAGGTATGGGTGGGACACCCCTGAAAGGACTGGCAAACCACTGGCAGACCAATGGTTGTAAATACCATTAGGCTTGGGATAGTAAGCATCATAGTAAGAAACCGCAAGTTGTTATGTAGCTCTTCTCTGTTTTCCCTCAGCGCCTTCCTCCAGTGTTGCACTGAATTCCTGTTTGTACTGTACCCATGCAGGATGAGGGCCTTCCTTGCAACATCCAAATATTGAAACAAGGGAACACACAGCACACAACATTTTCGCAATAGACACTCAGGAATATTAAGAACACAGCTGTCTAATTCTGGATTGCAACAGAAACTAGAGGCTTCTTGGCTATCTTATTTTCCTCTTCCTTTGATCCCTCCTTAGCCCTTGCATCTCTGTACAGCAGCTTAAATACCTCTATGTACTCTCCTTTCTAAATGTATTCTTTGCGGTACCCATTATGTGAGCCCCTCCTGGCATCATAATGCCCACCTGTGCTTGCTTTTTCACCATTAGGTCCTTTCTTTCTTGTTTTTTCATGTGTCCTCCTCTATGTGTCCCTATTTGTCCGTTCAGTGTCTGCCCCCTTACTCACTTCACTTTCCTCTGCCCTTCCTTGCCTCCCGTCAGACCCTTTGTCTCCTTTTGCTGTCTGTCCTTTCCTATCTGCTTACCCAAGTCCTCTACCTCCTTCCTTCCTACTACCCTGTTTTGCACATATTTCCCTTTCTGTAACCTTACTCCTGACACGCCAATGATCCGTCACTCCCGGCATCTACCTCTATTGACACTATTAGAGGTTGGAAACCACCTTTCAGCTGCTGACCTGGCCTCAAGATGGAGGATCCTGCACTGAAGCCTTCCACTCAACCTGCTCTCGGTCCGCCATGGTCTTGATTGGTACCTTTCCCAACAGCTTCTCCCGTGCTTGCTCCTGAAAAAAAGGAATCTAAACCTGTTTAATCTTCTCCTTCCCACCATACTGTTCACCAGTGCCACTCAGCAACTTCTCCTTCCTCTTTGTGATTAACCAACTTCCCTTCCTCCACCTTGTCATCATAATCTAACATCAGCATCATCACAAGCATCAATCAACAGACTTTGTGGTCCACTTGGACCTGCAGTTTCACCATTAATAATACAAATGGACCACCAGTCTCCTGTTAACTGGCCTTCTTATTTCTCAGGGAGGCAACATCAAATTGACCTCTGTCACTAAGGAAGCTCCACCAGACCTGCCCTGTAGCACCATGGTGCTGCTCAGCAATGGCATCAGGATGTCCACCTCGGACCATGCCATCTCTTCCCCTTAGGAAGAATGAGCCACAAAAGAATCTCCTGAGTCCGGTTTGACGACTGCCCCCCACTTCTGCATGGTAGGCGATAAGGTCACGAGTACTGGAAATAACTACATCCCTGAACCATCCCCTCTTTCCTCAGGTGCCCAGACCTACTGTCCAGGGCCACGTACATTCCTACCACCCCTCCATAGCCCTACTTCAATACCCAGGCCACCCCCCTACTTGACCCCAATCTTGTGCACCCTCACTACCCAGACCCCACCCTACCTATCTCCAGTTACTATTTCCACCCTGCTATGTGATCCTTGTGATGGAGGTGTCATGCTTCTGCCTACCATTTTCTTTGGCATAGACCATTAGCGGCTTACCTGCTGCCCTCCTTGGGCTTAAAAGGTCATCTGTCTCCATTGCATCTGTCCAGTTACCCACTACCCCCAAGTGTCTTCACCTTTGCCAGTGCTCCATTTAAAGATGTCGACAAGGGCTCAAGCTTCAGCCATCTGAGGGATGGGCAAAAATCTCCACTACACCCCACCTCTGGCAACTCTGCTCAAGCTTTGCGTGTGCCAATACAGCATCAGTTGATGTCACATGCGTAAACTACCTGTCTACCACAAGTGGCACTCCCCCACCTGCCCACCCCAGATCTGATCTGCTTCCTGGGCCAGCAGCCTTCCTCTCCTGTGTGCTGCTGAGTTGGTGCCACCACCTGTTAGTGCGCAGACACCCTCAGACAAACAGGTGCCTCCTTTCCTGCTTTCAATGTAAGAATCCCCTCCTGTGGCTGTCCTGCAACCGCGGGTGAAACACAGACTTGCACTGTGTTTCATTCTTTACTGCCTTCCACCACCGTAGGGTAAAGTAGCCTAAATGAGCAGCTTTGCTGACTCCCTGGCCCTCCTGCACCCTGATTTGCATGCATGTGCACTTCTGTTGAGAGCACCTTGAGGTCTTTAGTGGAGCTTTTCCTACTTGCCTCACATTCTCCTTCTCTGTATATTTTGGAGAGCAGCAGTGAACAGGCCAGCACTGCTGGCACTTAACACTCTACTGTGCATCTAGCTGGCTGGTCCTGTCCCCCGCCCAGGCCGCCTACCCAAGTGTTAGCGTGTGTGGCCTTAATAAATAAACTTACAAGGGGATGCGAATAGGTAGATGAACCTTTGGACTCGCAATTAACATGATCCTGCCATAACTCCAGTACATGGAGATCAATAATCAATAACCAATAAACAATATCAATAATCAACAATAATCAATGACATTAATAATCAATTGGAGTCAGTAATTGTCACACACCATGACCTTTCAGTCATGAATAACCACACCTTTTAGTGAAAGATTGAATATTGATTTCCCTATATTAACAATGCTAATGTCATGTAAATTAATCTCAAAATCAAATGATACTCATACACAAACAACATTGGCTGTCCAAATCTGAAGAAGAAACGTAATCCAATCAAAGCTTGATTTACGACACATTCTAAGGTTACAGTGAAAATTAATAACAAGAACAATTGCGCAAGCAAGATCACATACATTTAAATTCAGTAGAAAAAAATCATCAAACATTTTTTCTCTGTTAGCAGAGTAAGGAAACCTTGACTAACACCAGATTAGCATCGGCATGTTGGGCTTCATGCAAAACAATTTAGTAACACAGATTTGGAAGACATCTAACTATGGCTCCATCAAAACAGTGCAGTTGGTACCTAGAAAGAAAAGCAAATAGGCATAACATACACATGGGCAAAATAATATCTCTCTTCAATTGGATCAGCAAGTTAAGATAGTCTTCGTCATCAGGACAGTAGTCGATCAGCAAGGCATCAGGATTCAGCATCAACAATATTGTTGCAGCTTCTACTCCAGTCAGTGTCTCCATTGTTTACCTCTTGAGAATGTCAGTCTTACACACATCACACATAAAGTTACATTTAGCAAGAACATAAAGTTACATTTAGCAAGAACAACATCTCCTAGAAATCGTTTGTTGTTAGAAATGGGGTCTTTTGCTGCAGTCAGGTTACCCACTGCCCAAGCAAGGACCCGCACTCTAGTCAGGGTAAAAGAGAATCACCCTCAGCTAACCCCTGCTTATCCCCTTGGTAGTTTGGCACGAGCAGTAGGCTTAACGTCAGAGTGCTAGGTGTAAAGTATTTGTACCAACACACACAGTAACTCAATGAAAACACTACAAAATGACACAACAACGGTTTAGAAAAATAGGGAATGTTTATCTAAACAAAACAAAACCAGAATCACAAAAATCCACAATACACAACTCAAGTTATCAATAAGAAAGCAAAAAGAGTCTTCATGTAATTTTAAACACACACTAACACTGTTAGCGTAAAAATGAACCTTGGGTGTGTCAAAAAATAACCCAGCATGGGTGAGTGTGCATCAAAGAGGACTTGTGATGCGTCAATATCACTCACAAGCTAGACCTTGCGTCATTTCTCCTTTAGTCGGGTCGGCGTGCGTCCTTCATTCCAGTCACCACTCTTGGGTCGGGGCAGGCCTTGCGTCGTTTTTACATGCCCAGCAGTGTTTG
This sequence comes from Pleurodeles waltl, assembly GCF_031143425.1. Classification (NCBI taxonomy): domain Eukaryota; kingdom Metazoa; phylum Chordata; class Amphibia; order Caudata; family Salamandridae; genus Pleurodeles; species Pleurodeles waltl. The sequence goes on along the minus strand of NC_090445.1, from coordinate 1,412,764,544 downwards.
CGTCAGAAATCTGGCCACACAATGATCCGAAAACTACGCAGTGCAGGTTGCGATCTCATCAGCCTCTGTCAGCGATGCTGTGCATCGTTTCTCCAGCCCCAGGTGTCGATCTTCGAGTCCCATTGCAGGTGAGCATCGATTTTCTGCCGTGAAGCCTGCAGCGCGTCAATCTTTTCCCCGCACGGTGTTCTGTGCGTGGATTTCTTCCTCTTAGGCTGCCAGCTTCTCCATTCAGGATCCCAAGAATTGGATGGGCACCACTTGGCAGAGTAGGAGTCTCTCCAGAGACTCCAGGTGCTGGCAAAGAGAAGTCTTTGCTGTCCATGAGACTTCAAACAACAGGAGGCAAGCTCTAAATCAAGGTCTTGGAGATCTTCACAAGATGGAAGGCACACAAAGTCCAGTCTTTGCCCACTTACTCTGGCAGAATCAGCAACTGCAGGATAGCTCCACAAAGCACAGTCACATGCAGGGCAGCTATTCTTCCTCAGCTCTTCTCCAGGCAGAGGTTCCTCTTGGTTTCCAGAAGTGTTCTAAAGTCTGTGGTTTTGGGTGCCCTTCTTATACCCATTTTGCCCTTTGAAGTAGGCCTACTTCAAAGGAAAGTCTCTCTTGTTTGTGAAATCCTGCCTTGCACAGGCCAAGCCCCAGACACACACCAGGGGGTTGGAGACTGCATTGTGTTAAGGCAGACACACCCCTTTCAGGTGTGAGTGACCACTCCACCCCCCCCTCCTAGCACAGATGGCTCATCAGGAAATGCAGACTGCACCCCAGCTCTGTTTGTGTCACTGTCTAGTGAGAAGTTCAACCAGCCCAACTGTCAAACTGACCCCGACAGGGAATCCACAAACAGCCAGAGTCACAGAAATGGTTTAAGCAAGAAAATGTCCACTTTCTAAAAGTGGCATTTTCAAACACACAATCTCAAACTCAACTTTACTATAAGGTGTATTTTCAAATTGTGAGCTCAGAGACCCCAACCTCCACATGTCTATCCGCTCCCACAGGGAATTTACAGTTTAACCATATTTAAAGGTTGCCCCCATGTTAACCTATGAGAGGGACAGGCCTTGCAACAGTGAAAAACAAATTTAGCAGTATTTCACTGTCAGGACATATAAAACACATTACTATATGCCATACCTTAACCATACGCTGCACCCTGTCCTTGGGGCTACCTAGGGCCTACCTTAGGGTTGCCTTAAATGTAGGAAAAGGGAAGGTTTATGCCTGGCAAGTGGGTACACTTGCCAAGTCGAATTTACAGTTAAAACTGCACACACAGCCACTGCAGTGGTAGGTCTGAGACATGATTACAAAGCTACTTATGTGGGTGGCACAACCAGTGCTGCAGGCCCACTAGTAGCATTTGGTTTACAGTCCCTTAGCACCTCGAGTGCACTGTACTAGGGACTTACTAGTAAATCAAATATGTTAATCATGGATAAGCCAATTACATACACATTTTGTATAACAGCACTTGCACTTTAGCACTGGTTAGCAGTGGTAAAGTGCCCAGAGTACAAAAACAGCAAAACCAGAGTCCAGCACACATCGACAACCTGGGAAACAGAGGTAAAACGTTTGGGGAAACCACGCCAAGGATGAAAAGTCTAACAGTTCTCATGAGAAAACTTTCCAGCTACGAGCACATTAACACAATACAATGGAAAATCACACCCGGGTCCCAATTAAAGCATTGCGGCCCCGTTTTTGGGACCTCTGGGCCCTCCTGGATTGCTGAGAGGGGCCGAGAGGCAGCGGACGCTTCGAGGGAGGGTCTAGTTACCCTCCAAGGAGAGCACCAGCGGTGTTGGGCCCTGCGGCCTGGACCACGATTGCGTTCGCCGGCTGCGGCGTGTGGCGGCAGTGCCGCGTGGGCCAGCTGGGTGTGCGGCGACCGGCCGGCATCCCGGAGTGACGCAGGGGCTACTTGGGCACGTGTCGATGCAGCGGAGGGTGCTGGCCCTAGTGACGGTGGTTCTGACGTGGAGCGGAGGTGAGGTGGCTCTCCGCGGCCCGCGGCGGCCATTTCTTTGCAGCGCTGCTGTGGACTAGTGGTCTCAGACAGGACAGGGCGCTACACAACATATTAGCGCCCCTGCTCCGAGTTGGTGGAGCTTGGATGGGCGCTAAGGGGTTGGGACACATATCAGTGGTGCGGTCGGCCCGCAGTGGCCCAGCCCGAGTGCAGAAGGAGCTTGGGGCATGTTATGGGCCTACGAACTTTGGGCCGCAATAGAAGTAGAAATTAGCGCCCAGAGTTTCAAGGACATACAGTGAAGGATCTGGCAACTTGTCCCATACCGAGCCGTGCGAAGAGGCTCTAGACGCGACGAAAGAGGCACCTGGGGCTAAGATGTCTTCCAAGCCAAAACGAGATCAGTCGCTGAGAGAAATGCGGACTAGATCCCACCCGGTGCAGGGCAAATCGGCTGAGGGCTCAGCGGCGGGTCGGTCTCCGGAAGCACGTGGAGAGACGGAGGAGTACGGGGAGGCCCCGGTCACAAAAGGTTTCCTTACCTCATTGTTTGACTCGCTGCGGAGCGACCTGCAGGAACTTCGTAGAGACATTTTTCAAGAGGTGAAAGAGCTACGAGGGGAGGTCACGTCTCTGGGCGAGCGTGTGGCCCAGGTTGAGGATGGCGAAATCTCTCGAGGCGAGGAGTTGGCAGGCATGCAACAAGAGGTCATACGCCTTCGTGACCAGCAGGAGCTCCTCCAGTCTGCGGTTGAAGACTTGGAAAATAGGTCGCGACGGCATAACATTCGCATCCGAGGTGTGCCACTCGGAGCAGAGAAGGACGATATCAGCGAATTTGTGGTGGCGCTGTTTGACTCTGTGCTTGGCCTGGAGGGTGCCCGGGTGATTACACAAGACAGGGTCCATCGTGCGGGCTGCATCGGTGGACCCTGAGAGCGTCCGCCTGATATCTTGGCATGTGTTCATAATTATGGCCTTAAAGAAAGCATCTTGCAGAGGGCCCGTAATCTCGCGCAGATCCAGTTTCAAGGGCACAAGCTCCAATTATTTCAAGACCTCTCGCTGCGGACTCTGCAGAGGCGGTGCAAATTTAAGCCCATCACGGAGCACCTGCGGGCGCACTTGGTATCATACTTTTGGGGACATCCTTTCCGCCTCACTTTTCGTTGGGAAGAACAGCTCTTCCAGTTGAAATCAGTCCCAGAAGCGAGAAAGATCCTTTGTTTGGAGGGAGACACCCAGGAGGAGGGTGCATCCACGGTCTTAGCTGATGGGGATCGACCACGATGGCTGAGCAAGGAGAGGAAAAGGAAACAGCAGCGACGACGACTTTGGAGCAGGCCCAGGAGCGGCAATCAGCACTCATTAGTGTGGCCGCTGGAACATAGGCTTAATGGCTGGAGGGCCGGGGCGAAGGCTTGGGAGTGGGCCGCAGTGATTCAGGTTACGTGACTGCTGTGATGGTGCCTGGGCGCTGGAGTAGGTGGACGCTACATGACGGACTTAAGTGATTGTGCTGCCCCTGTTGAGACTTTGCCTCTTAGGAGATGAGTGATATTGGACTTTATAGTTATGTGCACCTGTTGTGCGTTATGGTTGTAAGTTGGTGTTCTTCCCCTGGATCTTGTATACAGATTACCTTGGCTGCCGGGCCCCTTGGTTCGGAGTGGCCTGGGGACGGGTCTGAGTGCGGGCTCCCCCGGTGTACCCTCCCCATGAGGGCTTTTGACATTGAATCACATGTCTCTTAAGTGCCTAAGCTTGAATGTCCGAGGTCTTAACAGTCTGGCCAAGAGATTAGCGATCCTGTCGACGCTTGAGCGCTCTGGTAGCCACATTTGCCTTTTACAGGAAACACATCTGCTGGCTAGGGACACATTTTGTATGCGCTCAAAGTGGTTTCCTACACAGTTCTGGTCCTCCTCCCCCAGGAAACATGACGGTGTGGCAATACTATTTTCGAAGACCTTCTCTGGGGAAGTGGTAGCACAAATTCATGAGGTGCAGGGGAGATTCCTGGCTCTTAGACTACGGGTGGAGGCCTACTGCTTTACCATTGCCTCTCTGTATGCCCCCAATGCGCAGCAAGAATCCTTCCTGAAACAGGCGATTGCTACGGCGCTTACGACACACGATAGTGCTGTGTTAGTGGGAGGTGATTTTAATTTGGTAATGGACAATGAGCTGGACAGATCGGGGCACCACTTTGGGCAGACGAGGGTGTTGACGACAGCAGGGCGACAGTGGTTGGCCGAGTGTGGACTAGAGGATATTTGGCCGAGATCACATCCTTCGCTTGGGGACTACTCCTTTTATTCGGCAGCTACCAAGACGTACGCACAGATTGACCTCTTTCTGGCTTCACAGGAGCTCGCTTCTCAAGTCCGAGAGACCACAATAGAGCCCAGGGCCATTACAGGTCATGCGCCTATCACGGTGGAGATTGGAGTGGATGTGGGTCTGGTGGGCATCTCGAGCTGGCGTTTCAGGGATGCGATTTTGCAGAATAGAGAAACAGAGGAGTTGCTTCGGCGCGTGATTTTGGATTACCTTAACCACAATGATGATGGGATAACTAGCTTGGAGTCCCTGTGGGAGGCTCTGAAGGCAGTGGTGCGGGGGGAGGTAATGTCGTTATCAGCAAGAGATAATAGAGCAAGGAGGGAGAAGAGGGCGGCGCTAGAACAAAGGGTGGCAGCATTGGAGCGATCCCATAAATCCACGTGTGCTCCAAGAATTTGGCGGGAACTGGAGAAAATGAGGCAGCAGCTGAAACGGTTTGACTGGGACAGGGCAGAGTATGCGATAGCGCGGCTTAAGCATAATTACTACATTGGGAGTAATAGGTGTGGCAGGCTCCTGGCGCATTGGTTGAGAGCACGGCGTGCGGCAGCAGCGATAAAAATGGTCCGCTCACCTTCGGGGAGGGAGGCTCACACAGACGATCACATTGCAGAAGCGTTCGCCGAATATTACCGGGTATTGTATACGGCTGATATCCATAGGGATGCAAATCCAGCCGCATTTCTGGCGGGGATAGCAATTACTCCGCTTGCGGAGCGGGAAGCGTCTTCCCTAGATCAGGCTATTAGAGTGGAGGAGGTTATCTCAGCAATATCACGGCTTAAGGTTGGGAAGTCCCCTGGCCCTGATGGCTTTACGGTGCTCTTTTATAAAACTTTCTGCGTGGAACTTGCTCCGCTTCTGGCGCGTCTTTTTAACTCCTTTCAGAAGTCAGAGACGCTTGTACCCTGCATGTCCGAAGCTACCATTGCGGTGATTCACAATCAAGGGAAAGATCCCAAGGAGTGTGCTTCGTACAGACCAATCTCGCTTTTGAACATAGACGCTAAGCTCTTTACTGGAATACTGGCCCATCGCCTTAACCCCTATATGCCGGGTCTTATTGATCCAGACCAGGCGGGCTATATACCCCATCGTCAGTGCAGTGATAACACAAAGCGACTGTTACATTTGATAGATAAAACTAATAGATCACGCAGGGAGACGCTGCTCCTCTCTGTTGACGCAGAGAAGGCGTTTGATAGGGTCCACTGACCTTACTTATTTCAGGTCTTGGAGTGTTATGGTTTGGGCCCGGCCTTCAGGAAATGGGTTCAGTGCATTTATCTCTCACCTAGGGCTGCTGTCCGGGTTAATGGTACAGTCTCTTTGCCGTTCCCGATTGGACGGGGGACCCGACAGGGGTGCCCTCTTTCCCCCCTTTTGTTTGCGCTTTACATGGAGCCCTTCGCTCAGCATCTACGCGACAGCCCCTTGGTCTCTGGGGTGAAGTTTGGAGGGGATCACCACCTTATCACGCTGTATGCGGATGATGTGATTCTTACCCTCTCTGAGCCCGCGACCTCACTGCCTGAACTAATGGCGATAATGGAGGAGTTTGGCCAGATCTCGGGGTTCCGGATAAATATGCAGAAATCCCAAGTCCTTAGCTTGTCTGTGAACCCAGAGCGTGAGCAAGAGTTGAAGACTTGATTCCCGTTTCTTTGGTCCTCATCGCAGCTCCCTTACTTGGGTATTGATCTAGCGTCTTCAGTTACGAAGACGGTGAGCTTGAAAAATGCGACATTGGTCCGGGAGGTGCAGCGCGATTTGGAGACCTGGGCGAAACATAAACTTTCCTGGCTGGGCAGGGTGGCGGCGGTGAAGATGACCACATTACCGCGTATACTGTACGTTTTCCAGACGCTGCCTCTGGCTCCCCCGCCTCGTGCATTAGCGACTCTTCAGTCGGCAATACTTAAGTTTATTTGGGATGGGCGCCCTGCACGACTCGCTAGAAGACTTTTATATCGCCCAAGAGCAGAGGGGGGCTGGCGGTCCCCTGCCTCATACGATATTATCAGGCAGCACAGTTACGCTTTCTCTTGGAGTGGAGTCGTCCACTTACTGAGAAGCACTGGTGCTTTATGGATCAGGCGGTAGCGGGATCGCACATTTGGAAGGAACCTTGACTTCGACGTCGACATAGTGCTCCGGGCCTATATTCCTCCCCGATTACGGGAGCGACGCTCTGTGTCTGGGATGCCGTGGAGTGTCGGGCAGGGCTTACGTCGTTCCCGTCCCCCATGACCCCCATCAGGGTGCGAATCCTGATTTTGAGCCTGGGCTATGACTGGAGACTCTACACCGCTGGTATGATGGAGGCTGTAAAAGGGTGGGGAGCCTGTTTGATGCACAGGGAGTTGTCTCCTTTGATCAGATGAGAGAAACATATGGCCTGACAGAGGCAGATAGGTTAATGTACTACCACTGCCAGGTGAGGCATTGGGCTCTTCTGCTGACGAACAGAGCTCTGATGGATAGGCCACTCACGCCCTTTCGAAAAATGGCTGTTGACAAAGAAGGATGACAGGCGTGTCCTCTCAGAGCTGTATAGACTCTTACAAGGAAAAGAACTCTTGCCTAAGACTAAGGGGCAACTTAGATGGGAGAGAGAGCTGGAGAGGGAGTTCTCTGACGAAGAACGTTAATATATATACTATAGAGCACATCACACAGCTTTCAATGCAGCAGGGACAGAGACGGCATATAAAGTGGCTTCCTATTGGTATTACACTCCAGCCAGGATACACTCATGGGACCCTACCAAGCCCAGCCTTTGCGGGAGGGGGTGTGGTAACAGGTTCGCTGGTACATCTGCTCTGGCACTGCCCCAAACTTCAGAGATATTGGACGAGCATTTTAGACGATATTGATAAAGTGTTCCATACCGAGCTCCCTAGGTTTCCATCGTATATACTTCTGGGTTTGCCCAACCCCCTCTCCTTCCCGCTACGTTCCCTGAGAGGGTGACAGATGACGCTGGCACTCAACGCGACTGTGCAATCGATCCTAGCCTTATGGGGGACGGACAGGGTACCGACATATGCAACCTAGCTTCAGAAGCTGTGGTTTATTCTTGCAATGGAGAAGCTTACTCTGGTTTCTCAGCAGAGAGTGCGTGACAGAAATACGTTATAGAAGCCGTTCCTTGAGATACTGTCAACAGAGTTCACAGAACTGACATGCCCGGCTTACTTGAGGGTCCTGGGGTTGACAGATGCCTCTTCTTAGTAGGTGTTTGGCTGGTGGCTGGGGGTGACTTGGCACGATGTTTGCCTGAAGAGATGGGGGGATTCCTGGGGGCAGGAGTGATATGTTCGTCGGGGGAGGCACAGTTTTTATGCTGTTATGTTTTGTTTATTTATGCACGAAGCACTGAAGTCAATAGGCCACTGTCTTTACCTACCTTGCTCTTCTAAAAGTTTGGAAGTTGGCGAAAAGGGAGTTCATGTGCATGCCCTCTTGGATGTCAGACTGAAATACTGTAGCTGGGTGATTGACTCACTTGCGATTTACACAACATGCTTTGCGCTTTTATATGTTAAACTCAATAAAAAAGATTTGATCCATAAAAAATACAGCTTGACATGAGGCCTGGCAACTAGGCCAAGACCTTTGCAAAGTTAATGCCTACAGTTAATAAAGCTAATACATAATGCATAACCCTTAATATGACATATTACTATATTAGTCAAAGATATGCTCAATATTTCATATTAATACCATTAATGAGGACACTTTGTGAACATTGGTGGCTTCTCATCGTGATCATATTTTCGAATGCGTTCATTTTTTTTCTACATTATTATATTTTCTACACAAACCCATTTCTCAGAATACATAGACACCTATTAATAATGTTTATTAAAACACCTCTGCTAGCAATCCCTCCTCTGATGACTAAATGTGTCATCACACTAACTATCAGCCACAAATGTTTGCATCAGCTAAAATTCTGTCAATTCAATTCCTTCATACTTTTGTTCCCTTTTTGAATCTTCCCTAAACAATTTGCCCCTTTTCTTTTCTTCCCTCATCTGATAATTCTCTGACCTCTTCAATTTAATTCTTTTGCATAATGTATAGAGTCACCATATTCCAATTAGGCAAACCACAATAACGAATATCCCCTGCAAGGTTCTCAATAGAATCCCATTCTAAATGTTGCTGAGAAAATTTCCCACTGAAGCAAAACCGTTGCCAACCTTTTCCCAAACACCTGGTTCTTTTAATTATTTTAAATCAGCAGTTTCATTAGTCAGATTAGTAATTAAGGGCCAGATGTACGAAGCTGTTTGCATGTCGTAAACTGCAAAAATCGCAGTTTGCGGCATGCAAACGGCCGAACGCGATGCTCATTCCCAAATTGCGAGTCGGTACCGACTCGCAATTTGAGAATGCGACTCTCAAATAGGAAGGGGTGTTCCCTTCCTATTTGCAGCCGCATCGCAATTCAGAGTTGCTTTGTGATCTCGAATGCGGTCGCAAACCAACTCGCAGTTACCACCAGTGTGTCCCCATGGGACCCCTTCCCCTTTGTGAATGCTGAAAAAAACAAAACCAAATGGTTTCGGTTTAGTTTTCATTTTGCAGCTCGTTTTCCTTTAAGGAAAACGGGCTGCAAAATGAAAAAAAAAAACAGCTTGATTTACAAAGCAGTCACAGACATGGAGGTCTGCTGACTACAGCAGGCCACCATCCGTGTGAGTGCAGGGACTCGCTATGGGGTCGCAAACTGCGACCCACCTCATGAATAGTGATGAGGTGGGTCTTGGCGACCCCATAGCGAGTCGCAGAAGGTGTCTGAGACACCTTTCTGCATCCAATTTTGCGAGTTGCAAATTGCGAGTCGGTCAGACTCACAATTTGCAAGTCGCAAAATTGGAGTTTCCTACATCTGGCCCCATGTCTCTGATTTATTTACTATTATCAGGAATACAAGAGCAACAATGGCTAGAATTAATCATTCCGCAAACTCCGCCACCCTTCGCTAAAAGAATGTCTGAAGCAAGACGATTCTGAAGAGTCATAGCTCTTTCAGCAGCTAATTCAGTATCTATCAGGGGTATGGCACTAAAACATTTATCAGCATGTTATCCACAATAGCAGACAACTTTTGAATCTTTATTGAATTCAGAACAACTCCCACTGAAGGAATCATTACTCCAAATATATCTCCCACTATAACGAAGAAGACTCCCTCCTCTGTCTCATATGATGTTATTCAGTCACTTTCAGAAACTTCTTCAAATCATTCATTTGATAAATCATCGAGAAAACCATCCCCAAATAACATGCCCCATTCCATCCTCATGGAAGACGTTAATAAGCATTAGGACCACAGATGGAATAAATCACAGGAATAGCTGGGTCCTGTCCATTCAACCTAAACGTCCAATTACTCTGAAACAAAAATACATGCAATGTAGATTTATATAGCGCTGCTTATTACCCATGAGGGTCTCAGGCACTGTCCATGGGCACAGGAATATCAAGTGATTTGCCCAGAATCACAGGATGTTGCACCAAAGCCAATAATCGAACTTGGATCTCTAGCGCCTGAGGCAGTTGCTCCGACCACTCCGCTACTTCCTCTCCCACATGTTTATGTTCTCTCGTTCCCACAAATAAAGTGTCAGTGCGTGATCTAGGCCTATATAAACACAGTTTCCCTATGTGTTGCTCATCTAGAGCTAATTTCCCTCGTAATTACACTATAAGAATGATCTTTCTTGTAAGTCTTTTCTCTAAGCCTTTTTCTAACTTAAACCACCTTCTGTATATATTGTATGTATCACTTTCACTTCCTTTTCATAATATTCGCTTTCACTGTGTTTTTAGTATTAGGAGCACCTACCAACATAAGTACAATCTTCTCTTTTGCTGAAAATGTAAAAATATAAAAAAAGAAACAAAAAACAATAAAACACTATTTTTGCTACATTGATTGTAGATTGTATATTCATAATCGTTTAATCAACAGATTACAGTGGAAGTCTTGGAGTACTTCCCCCTTGCTTTGACCATAATTTTACTTTCATTCATTACCGTGGTCATTAGGGTTAGAGGGTATTGCCTCATTGTTTAAAACTACTACAGCTACCGATAGACAGCCCGGCTTCTAGACACTGACTACATTTCACTAATAATGGATAACTGGACCTGGGATAAGCTGTAGGTACCTTTGGTACCCACTACAAACCAGGCCAGCCTCCTACATTACTTAAACCCTGACTGAAAGCTAGTAATCAACAACTGTGCCTCCTCATTTGTGCTCCACCATTGTTGCCGGTAGGCTAGCCTATCTAGCTTAACTGGCATATGAGCCCTTACGTGCAGATCCTTGTGAACCTCTGCCTCCACCTCTTTGTGGCTGTTTTGCTGATTCACCCATGCATCCACTGTGTTCCATGTGTGTTCCATCCACAGTGGATAAGCAGTAAATGGCTGAACAATTGGAATACTTGCTTTGAAATACACAATATTCCCTTTTACGGAACCCCTGGTGACTGCCCAGCATGCTCCACCCTGCCCTGTCTGTCCTCTACCCACTGCTCCCTCCCAGGTATGGGTGGGACATCCCTGAAAGGACTGGCACACCACTGGCAGACCAATGGTTGTAAATACCATTAGGCTTGGGATAGTAAGCATCATAGTAAGAAACCGCAAGTTGTTATGTAGCTCTTCTCTCTTTTCCCTCAGCGTCTTCCTCCAGTGTTGCACTGAATTCCTGTTGGTACTGTACCCATGCAGGATGAGGGCCTTTCTTGCAATATCCAAATATTGAAACAAGGGAACACACAGCACACAACATTTTCGCAATAGACACTCAGGAATATTAAGAACACAGCTGTCTAATTCTGGATTGCAACAGAAACTAGAGGCTTCTTGGCTAGCTTATTTTCCTCTTCCTTTGATCCCTCCTTAGCCCTTGCATCTCTATACAGCAGCTTAAATACCTCTATGAACTCTCCTTTCTAAATGTATTCTTTGCGGTACCCATCATGTGAGCCCCTCCTGGCATCATAATGCCCACCTGTGCTTGCTTTTTCACCATTAGGTCCTTTCTTTCTTGTTTTTTCATGTGTCCTCCTCTATGTGTCCCTATTTGTCCTTTGCAGTGTCTGTCCCCTTACTCACCTCACTTTCCTCTGTCCTTCCTTGCCTCCCGTCAGACCCTTTGTCTCCTTTTGCTGTCTGTCCTTTCCTATCTGCTTACCCAAGTCCTCTACCTCCTCCCTTCCTACTCCCCTGTTTTGCACATATTTCCCTTTCTGTAACCTTACTCCTGACACCCCAATGATCCGTCACTCCCGGCATCTACCTCTATTGACACTATTAGAGGTTGGAAACCACGTTTCAGCTGCTGACCTGGCCTCAAGATGGAGGATCCTGCACTGAAGCCTTCCACTCAACTTGCTCTCGGTCCGCCATGGTCTTGATTGGTACCTTTCCCAACAGCTTCTCCCGTGCTTGCTCCTGAAAAAAAGGAATCTAAACCTGTTTACTCTTCTCCTTCCCACCATACTGTTCACCAGTGCCACTCAGCAACTTCTCCTTCCTCTTTGTGATTAACCAACTTGCCTTCCTCCACTTTGTCATCATAATCTAACATCAGTATCATCACAAGCATCAATCAACAAACTTTGTGGTCCACTTGGACCTGCAGTTTCACCATTAATAATACGAATGGACCACCAATCTCCTGTTAACTGGCCTTCTTACTTCTCAGGGAGGCAACATCAAATTGCCCTCTGTCACTGAGGAAGCTCCACCAGACCTGCCCTGTAGCACCATGGTGCTGCTCAGCAATGGCATCAGGATGTCCACCTGGGACCATGCCATCTCTTCCCTTTAGGACGAATGAGCCACAAAAGAATCTCCTGAGTCCGGTTTGACGACTGCCCCCCACTTCTGCATGGTAGGCGATAAGGTCACAAGTACTGGAAATAACTACATCCCTGAACCATCCCCTCTTTCCTCAGGTGCCCAGACCTACTGTCCAGGGCCACGTACATTCCTACCACCCCTCACAAGCCCTACTTCAATACCCAGGCCACCCCCCTACTTGACCCCAACCTTGTGCACCCTCACTACCCAAACTCCGCCCTACCTATCTCCAGTTACTATTTCCACCCTGCTATGTGATCCTTGTGATGGAGGTGTCATGCTTCTGCCTACCATTTTCTTTGGCATAGACCATTAGCGGCTTACCTGCTGCCCTCCTTGGGCTTAAAAGGTCATCTGTCTCCATTGCATCTGTCCAGTTACCCACTACCCCCAAGTGTCTTCACCTTTGCCAGTGCTCCATTTTAAGATGTCGACAAGGGCTCAAGCTTCAGCCATCTGAGGGATGGGCAAAAAACTCCACTACACCCCACCTCTGGCAACTCTGCTCAAGCTTTGCGTGTGCCAATACAGCATCAGTTGATGCCACATGCGTAAACTACCTGTCTACCACAAGTGGCACTCCCCCACCTGCCCACCCCAGAGCTGATCTGCATCCTGGGCCAGCAGCCTTCCTCTCCTGTGTGCTGCTGAGTTGGTGCCACCACCTGTTAGTGCGCAGACACCCTCAGACAAACAGGTGCCTCCTTTCCTGCTTTCAATGAAGGAATCCCCTCCTGTGGCTGTCCTGCAACCGCGGGTGAAACACAGACTTGCACTGTGTTTCATTCTTTGCTGCCTTCCACCACCGTAGGGTAAAGTAGCCTAAATGAGCAGCTTTGCTGACTCCCTGGCCCTCCTGCACCCTGATTTGCATGCATGTGCACTTCTGTTGAGAGCACCTTGAGGTCTTTAGTGGAGCTTTTCCTACTTGCCTCACATTCTCCTTCTCTGTATACTTTGGAGAGCAGCAGTGAACATGCCAGCACTGCCGGCACTTCACACTCTACTGTGCATCTAGCTGGCTGGTCCTGCCCCCCGCCCAGGCCGCCTACCCAAGTGTTAGCGTGTGTGGCCTTAATAAATAAACTTACAAGGGGATGCGAATAGGTCGATGAACCTTTGGACTCGCAATTAACATGATCCTGCCATAACTCCAGTACATGGAGATCAATAATCAATAACCAATAAACAATATCAATAATCAACAACAATCAATGACATTAATAATCAATTGGAGTCAGTAGTTGTCACACACCATGACCTTTCAGTCATGAATAACCACAACTTTTAGTGAAAGATTGAATATTGATTTCCCTATATTAACAATGCTAATGTCATGTAAATTAATCTCAAAATCAAATGATACTCATACAGAAACAACATTGGCTGTCCAAATCTGAAGAAGAAACGTAATCCAATCAAAGCTTGATCCACGACACATTCTAAGGTTACAGTGAAAATTAATAACAAGAACAATTGCGCAAGCAAGATCACATACATTTAGATTCAGTAGAAAAAATCATCAAACATTTTTTCTCTGTTAGCAGAGTAAGGAAACCTTGACTAACACCATATTAGCATCGGCATGTTGGGCTTCATGCAAAACAATTTAGTAACACAGATTTGGAAGACATCTAACTATGGCTCCATCAAAACAGTGCAGTTGGTACCTAGAAAGAAAAGCAAATAGGCATAACATACACATGGGCAAAATAATATCTCTCTTCAATTGGATCAGCAAGTTAAGATAGTCTTCGTCATCAGGACAGTAGTCGATCAGCAAGGCATCAGGATTCAGCATCAACAATATTGTTGCAGCTTCTACTCCAGTCAGTGTCTCCATTGTTTACCTCTTGAGAATGTCAGTCTTACACACATCACACACATAAAGTTACATTTAGCAAGAACATAAAGTTACATTTAGCAAGAACAACATCTCCTAGAAATCGGTTGTTGTTAGAAATGGGGTCTTTGGCTGGCAGTCAGGTTACCCCCTGCCCAAGCAAGGACCCGCACCCTAGTCAGGGTAAAAGAGAATCACCCTCAGCTAACCCCTGCTTATCCCCTTGGTAGTTTGGCACGAGCAGTAGGCTTAACGTCAGAGTGCTAGGTGTAAAGTATTTGTACCAACACACACAGTAACTCAATGAAAACACTACAAAATGACACAACAAAGATTTAGAAAAATACGGAATGTTTATCTAAACAAAACAAAACCAGAATCACAAAAATCCACAATACACAACTCAAGTTATTAATAAGAATGCAAAAAGAGTCTTCATGTAAGTTTAAACACACACTAACACTGTTAGCGTGAAAATGAACCTTGGGTGTGTCAAAAAATAACCCAGCACGGGAGAGTGTGCATCAAAAAGGACTTGTGATGCGTCAATATCACTCACAAGCTAGACCTTGCGTCATTTCTCCTTTAGTCGGGTCGGCGTGCGTCCTTTCTTCTCTCCGTAGGAGAGCAATGCGTCAATCCAGTCACCACTCTCGGGTCGGGGCAGGCCTTGCGTCATTTTTACATGTCCAGCAGTGTTTGCATCAGAAATCCGGCCACACAATGATCCGAAAACCACGCAGTGCAGGTTGCGATCTCATCAGCCTCTGTCAGCGATGCTGTGCATCGTTTCTCCAGCCCCAGGTGTTGATCTTCGACTCCCATTGCAGGTGAGCATCGATTTTCTGCCGTGAAGTCTGCAGCGCATCAATCTTTTCCCCGCACGGTGTTCTGTGCGTGGATTTCTTCCTCTTAGGCTGCCAGCTTCTCCATTCAGGATCCCAAGAATTGGATGGGCACCACTTGGCAGAGTAGGAGTCTCTCCAGAGACTCCAGGTGCTGGCAAAGAGAAGTCTTTGCTGTCCATGAGACTTCAAACAACAGGAGGCAAGCTCTAAATCAAGGTCTTGGAGATCTTCACAAGATGGAAGGCACACAAAGTCCAGTCTTTGCCCACTTACTCTGGCAGAATCAGCAACTGCAGGATAGCTCCACAAAGCACATGCAGGGCAGCTATTCTTCCTCAGCTCTTCAGTTCTTCTCCAGGCAGAGGTTCCTCTTGGTTTCCAGAAGTGTTCTAAAGTCTGTGGTTTTGGGTGCCCTTCTTATACCCATTTTGCCCTTTGAAGTAGGCCTACTTCAAAGGAAAGTCTCTCTTGTTTGTGAAATCCTGCCTTGCACAGTCCAGGCCCCAGACACACACCAGGGGGTTGGAGACTGCATTGTGTTAAGGCAGACACAGCCCTTTCAGGTGTGAGCAACCACTCCTCCCCCCCCCTCCTAGCACAGATGGCTCATCAGGAAATGCAGACTGCACCCCAGCTCCGTTTGTGTCACTGTCTAGTGAGAAGTTCAACCAGCCCAACTGTCAAACTGACCCCGACAGGGAATCCACAAACAGCCAGAGTCACAGAAATGGTTTAAGCAAGAAAATGTCCACTTTCTAAAAGTGGCATTTTCAAACACACAATCTCAAACTCAACTTTACTAAAAGGTGTATTTTCAAATTGTGAGCTCAGAGACCCCAACCTCCACATGACTATCCGCTCCCACAGGGAATTGACAGTTTAACCATATTTAAAGGTTGCCCCCATGTTAACCTATGAGAGGGACAGGCCTTGCAACAGTGAAAAACAAATTTAGCAGTATTTCACTGTCAGGACATATAAAACACATTACTATATTTCATACCTTAACCATACATTGCACCCTGTCCTTGGGGCTACCTAGGGCCTACCTTAGGGGTGCCTTAAATGTAGGAAAAGGGAAGGTTTATGCCTGGCAAGTGGGTACACTTGCCAAGTCGAATTTACAGTTAAAACTGCACACACAGCCACTGCAGTGGCAGGTCTGAGACATGATTACAAAGCTACTTATGTGGGTGGCACAACCAGTGCTGCAGGCCCACTAGCAGCATTTGGTTTACAGGCCCTTGGCACCTCGAGTGCACTGTACTAGGTACTTACCAGTAAATCAAATATGTTAATCATGGATAAGCCAATTACATACACATTTTGTATAACAGCACTTGCACTTTAGCACTGGTTAGCAGTGGTAAAGTGCCCAGAGTACAAAAACAGCAAAACCAGAGTCCAGCACACATCAACAACCTGGGAAACAGTAGTAAAAAGTTTGGGGAAACCACGCCAAGGATGAAAAGTCTAACAGTTCTCATGAGAAAACTTTCCAGCTACGAGCACATTTACACAATACAATGGAAAATCACAGTTTAACTCTCTAGAACAGCCATTTATTAAATGTTAAAAAATACAGCTTGGGGGCGTGGCCAAGATGGCGGCGTGAGCAGACGCGTCCGTCTGAGCTCTGCCACCCGGGTCCCAATTAAAGCATTGCAGCCCCGTATTTGGGACCTCTGGGCCCTCCTGGATTGCTGAGAGGGGCCGAGAGGCAGCGGACGCTTCGAGGGAGGGTTGAGTTACCCTCCAAGGAGAGCACCGGCGGTGTTGGGCCCTGCGGCCTGGACCACGATTGCGGTCACCGGCTGCGGCCTGTGGCGGCAGTGCCGCGTGGGCCGGCTGGGTGTGCGGCGACCGTCCGGCACCCCGGAGTGACGCAGGGGCTACTTGGGCACGTGTTGATGCAGCGGAGGGTGCTGGCCCTAGTGACGGTGGTCCTGACGTGGATCGGAGGTGAGGTGGCTCTCCGCGGCCTGCGGCGGCCATTTCTTTGCAGCGCTGCTGTGGACTAGTGGTCTCAGACACGACAGGGCGCTACACAACATATTAGCGCCCCTGCTCCGAGTTGGTGGAGCTTGGATGGGCGCTAAGGGGTTGGGCCACATATCGGCGGTGCGGTCGGCCCGCGGTGGCCCAGCCCGAGTGCAGAAGGAGCTTGGGGCATGTTATGGGCCTACGAACTTTGGGCCGCAATAGAAGTAGAAATTAGCGCCCAGAGTTTCAAGGACATACAGTGAAGGATCTGGCAACTTGTCCCATACCGAGCCGTGCGAAGAGGCTCCTGGGGCTAAGATGTCTTCCAAGCCAAAACGAGATCAGTCGTTGAGAGAAATGCTGACCAGATCCCACCCGGTGCAGGGCAAATCGGCTGAGGGCTCAGCGGCGGGTCGGGGTCCGGAAACACGTGAAGAGACGGAGGAGGACGGGGAGGCCCCGGTCACAAAAGGTTTCCTTACCTCATTGTTTGACTCGCTGCGGAACGACCTGCAGGAACTTCGTAGAGACATTTTTCAAGAGGTGAAAGAGCTATGAGGGGAGGTCACGTCTCTGGGCGAGCGTGTGGCCCAGGTTGAGGATGGCGATTTCTCTTGAGGCGAGGAGTTGGCAGGCATGCAACAAGAGGTCATACGCCTTCGTGACCAGCAGGAGCTCCTCCAGTCTGCGGTTGAAGACTTGGAAAATAGGTCGCAACGGCATAACATTCGCATCCGAGGTGTGCCATTTTGGAGCAGAGAAGGACGATATCAGCGAATTTGAGGTGGCGCTGTTTGACTCTGTGCTTGGCCTGGAGGGTGCCCGG
This sequence comes from Pleurodeles waltl, assembly GCF_031143425.1. Lineage (NCBI taxonomy): Eukaryota > Metazoa > Chordata > Amphibia > Caudata > Salamandridae > Pleurodeles > Pleurodeles waltl. The sequence continues at coordinate 1,412,746,821 of NC_090445.1, read as the reverse complement.
GAGATTACACAAGACAGGGTCCATCGTGCGGGCCGCATCGGCGGACCCAGAGAGCGTCCGCCTGATATCTTGGTATGTGATCATAATTATGGCCTTAAAGAAAGCATCTTGCAGAGGGCCCGTAATCTCGCGCAGATCCAGTTTCAAGGGCACACGCTCCAATTATTTCAAGACCTCTCGCTGCGGACTCTGCAGAGGCGGTGCAAATTTAAGCCCATCACGGAGCACCTGCGGGCGCAATCGGTATCACACTTTTGGGGACATCCTTTCCGCCTCACTTTTCATTGGGAAGAACAGCTGTGCCAGTTGAAATCAGTCCCAGAAGCGATAAAGATCCTTTGTTTGGAGGGAGATACCCAGGAAGAGGGTGCATCCACGGTCTTAGCTGATGGGGATCGACCGCGATGGCTGAGCAAGGAGAGGAAGAGGAAAAGGCAGCGACCGACGACTTCGGAGCAGGCCCAGGAGCGGCAATCAGTACTCAGTAGCGTGGCCGCTGGAACATAGGCTTAATGGCTGGAGGGCCGGGGCGACGGCTTGGGAGTGGGCCGCAGTGATTCAAATTACGTGACTGCTGTGATGGTGCCTGGGCGGTGGAGTCGGTGGACGCTACATGACGGACTTAAGTGATTGTGCTGCCCCTGTTGAGACTTTGCCTCTTAGGAGATGAGTGATAGTGGACTTTATAGTTATGTGCACCTGTTGTGCGTTATGGTTGTAAGTTGGTGTTCTTCCACTGGATCTTGTATACAGATTACCTTGGCTGCCGGGCACCTTGGTTCGGAGCGGCCTGGGGACGGGTCTAAGCGCGGGCTCCCCCGGTGGACCCTCCCCATGAGGGCTTTTGACATTGGATCACATGTCTCTTAAGTGCCTAAGCTTGAATGTCCGAGGTCTTAACAGTCTGGACAAGAGATTAGCGATCCTGTCGACGCTTGAGCGCTCTGGTAGCCACATTTGCCTTTTACAGGAAACGCATCTGCTGGCTAGGGACACATTTCGTATGCGCTCAAAGTGGTTTCCTAGACAGTTCTGGTCCGTCCCGGTGTGGCGATACTATTTTCGAAGACCTTCTGTGGGGAAGTGGTAGCACAGATTCATGAGGTGCAGGGGAGATTCCTGGCTCTTAGACTACGGGTGGGGGCCTACTGCTTTACCATTGCCTCTCTGTATGCCCCCAATGCGCAGCAAGACTCCTTCCTGAAAAAGGCGATTGCTCCGGCGTCCACTTACTGAGAAGCACTGGTGCTTTATGGATCAGGCGGTAGCGGGATCGCACATTTGGAAGGAACCTTGGCTTCTACGTCGACATAGGGCGCCGGGTCTATACTCCTCCCCGATTACGGGAGCGACTCTCTGTGTCTGGGATGCCGTGGCGTGTCGGGCAGGGCTTACGTCGTTCCCGTCCCCCATGACCCTGATAGGGGCGAATCCTGATTTTGAGCCTGGGCTATGTCTGGAGTCTCTACACCGCTGGTATGATGGAGGCTGTAAAAGGGTGGGGAGCATGTTTGATGCACAGGGAGTTGTCTCCTTTGATCAGATGAGAGAAACATATGGCCTGACAGAGGCAGATAGGTTAATGTACTACCAGGTGAGGCATTGGGCTCTTCTGCCGACTAACAGAGCTCTGATGGATAGGCCACTCACGCCCTTTCGAAAAATGGCTGTTGACAAAGAAGGATGACAGGCGTGTCCTCTCAGAGCTGTATAGACTCTTACAAGGAAAAGAACTCTTGCCTAAGACTAAGGGGCAACTTAGATGGGAGAGAGAGCTGGAGAGGGAGTTCTCTGACGAAGAATGGGAAAATATATACTCTGGAGCACATCACACAGCTTTCAATGCAGCAGGGACAGAGACGGCATATAAAGTGGCTTCCTATTTGTATTACACTCCAGCTAGGATACACTCATGGGACCCTACCAAGCCCAGCCTTTGCTGGAGGGGGTGTGGTAACACAGGTTCGCTGGTACATGTGCTCTGACACTGCCCCAAACTTCAGAGATATTGGACAAGCATTTTAGACGATATTGATAAAGTGTTCCAGACTGAGCTCCCTAGGTTTCCATCGTATATACTTCTGGGTTTGCCCAACCCCCTCTCCTTCCCGCTACGTTCCCTGAGAGGGCGACAGATGACACTGGCACTCAACGCGGCTGTGCAATCGATCCTAGCCTTATGGGGGACGGACAGGGTACCGACATATGCAACCTGGCTTCAGAAGCTGTGGTTTATTCTTGCAATGGAGAAGCTTACTCTGGTTTCTCAGCAGAGAGTGCGTGACAGAAATACGTTATGGAAGCCGTTCCTTGAGATACTGTCAACAGAGGTCACAGAACTGACATGCCCGGCTTACTTGAGGGTCCTGGGGTTGACAGATGCCTCTTCTTAGTAGGTATTTGGCTGGTGGTGACTTGGCACGATGTTGGCCTGAAGAGATGGGGGGATTCCTGGGGGCAGGAGTGATATGTTCGTCGGAGGAGGCACAGTTTTTCTGCTGTTTAATTCTTGTTATGTTTTGTTTATTTATGCATGAAGCACAGAAGTCAATAGGCCACTGTCTTTACCTACCTTGCTCTTCTAAAAGTTTGGAAGTGGGCGAAAAGGGAGTTCATGTGCATGCCCTCTTGGATGTCAGACTGAAATACTGTAGCTGGGTGGTTGACTCGCTTGCGATTTACACAATGTGCTTTGCGCTTTTATATGTTAAACTCAATAAAAAAGATTTGATCCATAAAAAATACAGCTTGACATGAGGCATGGCAACTAGGCCAAGACCACTGCAAAGTTAAGGCCTACAGTTAATAAAGCTAATACATAATGCATAACCCTTAATATGACATATTACTATATTAGTCAAAGATATGCTCAATATTTCATATCAATACCATTAATGAGGACACTTTGTGAACATTGGTGGCTTCTCATCGTGATCATATTTTCGAATGCGTTCATTTTTTTTCTACATTATTATATTTTCTACACAAACCCATTTCTCAGAATACATAGACACCTATTATTAATGTTTATTAAAACACCTCTGCTAGCAATCCCTCCTCTGATGACTAAATGTGTCATCACACTAACTATCAGCCACAAATGTTTGCATCAGCTAAAATTCTGTCAATTCAATCCCTTCATACTTTTGTTCCCTTTTTGAATCTTCCCTAAACAATTTGCCCTTTTTCTTTTCTTCCCTCATCTGATAATTCTCTGACCTTTTCAATTTAATTCTTTTGCATAATGTATAGAGTCACCATATTCCAATTAGGCAAACGACAATAATTAATATCCCCTGCAAGGTTCTCAATAGAATCCCATTCCAAATGTTGCTGAGAAAATTTCCCACTGAAGCAAAACCTTTGCCAACCTTTTCCCAAACACCTGGTTCTTTTAATTATTTTAAATCAGCAGTTTCATTAGTCAGATTAGTAATTAAGGGCCAGATGTACGAAGCTGTTTGCATGTCGCAAACTGTAAAAATCGCAGTTTGCAGCATGCAAACGGCCGAACGCGATGCTCATTCCCAAATTGCGAGTCGGTACCGACTCGCAATTTGGGAATGCAACTCTCAAATAGGATGGGGTGTTCCCTTCCTATTTGCAACCGCATCGCAATTCAGAGTTGCTTTGTGATCTCGAATGCGGTCGCAAACCAACTCGCAGTTACCACCAGTGTGTCCCCATGGAACCCCTTCCCCTTTGTGAATGCTGAAAAAAACTAAACCAAATGGTTTCGGTTTAGTTTTCATTTTGCAGCTCGTTTTCCTTTAAGGAAAACGGGCTTCAAAATGAAAAAAAAAAAACTGCTTTATTTGCAAAGCAGTCACAGACATGGAGGTCTGCTTACTACAGCAGGCCACCATCCGTGTGAGTGCAGGGACTCGCTATGGGGTCGCAAACTGCGACCCACCTCATGAATATTGATGAGGTGGGTCTTTGCGACCCCATAGTGAGTCGCAGAAGGTGTCTGAGACACCTTTCTACATCCAATTTTGCGAGTTGCAAATTGCGAGTCGGTCAGACTCGCAATTTGCAAGTCACAAAATTGGAGTTTCCTACATCTGGCCCCATGTCTCTGATTTATTTACTATTATCAGGAATATAAGAGCAACAATGGCTAGAATTAATCATTCTACAAACTCCGCCACCCTTCGCTAAAAGAATGTCTGAAGCAAGATGATTCTGAAGAGTCATAGCTCTTTCAGCAGCTAATTCAGTATCTATCAGGAGTATGGCACTAAAACATTTATCAGCATGTTACCCACAATAGCAGACAACTTTTGAATCTTTATTGAATTCAGAACAACTCCCACTGAAGGAATCGTGGCTCCAAATATATCTCCCACTATAACGAAGAAGACTCCCTCCTCTGTCTCATATGATGTTATTCAGTCACTTTCAGAAACTTCTTCAAATAATTCATTTGATAAATCTTCGAGAAAACTATCCCCAAATAACATGCCCCATACCATCCTCATGGAAGACGGTAATAAGCATTAGGACCACAGATGGAATAAATCACAGGAATAGCTGGGTTCTGTCCATTAAACCTAAACGTCCAATTACTCTGAAACAAAAATACATGCAATGTAGATTTATATAGCGCTGCTTATTACCCATTAGAGTCTCAGGCACTGTCCATGGGCATAGGAATATCAAGTGATTTGCCCAGAATCACAGGATGTTGCACCGAAGCCAAGAATCGAACTTGGATCTCTAGCGCCTGAGGCAGTTGCTCCGACCACTCCGCAACTTCCTCTCCCACATGTTTATGTTCTCTCGTTCCCACAAATAAAGTGTCAGTGCGTGATCTAGGCCTATATATACAGTTTCCCTATGTGTTGCTCATCTAGAGCTAATTTCCCTCGTAATTACACTATAAGAATGATCTTTCTTGTAAGTCTTTTCTCTAAGCCTTTTTCTAACTTCAACTTCAACTCCTTTCTACCGTCATTTGTGTGATCTAAGAAGCTTTTCTCTAAAGGTGTAAGCAAGCATGTTAAAGTATTGCATGAGCCGTGCCAAATGTCAATGTAGGTTCAAAGAAACCTCTAACTATTAATATGTCATTATCCTTAGCTACTCTACTCAAATATCTAATTATAGGGACAAACGAAAACACCACATCGTAATTTGAGTAAAAGTACTGTATGTACTCCTGGTTATAAAATCTTGTTGGTAGAAGACTACAAATGTATTCCATATGTTAGTGGCAGACTATGGTACGTAACTCCTTCCTCAACTGATGAAGGAATCTGAGTACACACATAACAATTCCTCGCATCCATCGTCTCAACATACTCACTCAGCGACCAATAGAAATCTTTGGAGGAAAATTCTCCTTGCGCATTAATACCCTCATGCAAACACTTCTCATCTAACCTAAAACCTCTCTATTGCCGTTAGTACAGTAGTTGTCTCCAAAGCAGAAGTATGGTTGGCTTCACTCTTATCAAGAAGAGACATACCCATCATCAACACCACAAACAATGTCCCACACACAATCACCAAACCAATACTCATATATTTACAGCACCTGCTATTCCTACCCTGCTAGCTAGTGTTAAATATGATCTCTAAACAATCGGAAATCAGAAGAAAACTTTAGAAAAACTGCAGCAAAAATCAAAAACAAACAACTCTTCTTTCAGCAGTTATTTACAGCTCTCAGTTCCACTTCCAGGATCCCTTGTCAAAATCGATAAGCAGCTTGTCAAAATCAGGTTTCAAAAGTCAAATCAGGTTATCAATGTTTCTTCCGGTTACTTTCGACAGTCTCTTGTCATAAAGTTTCTCTCAGATTATCTCTCAGATTGTTTCAACAGTTCAGTTCATCAGCTTCCTTCAAGTTCCAGAATATTAACCCAGACTGTCTCTATCAAAACCAAAAGACAAAAATTCTTGCTGCCACTTACTTGTAGTTGCATACACCCATTCAAGACCTGCATATCTTCGACTTGCTATTCTCTTTCTTTTCAACTTTCGATCACCATTCAATTCTCCTTCACTTAGATCTTCTCTCCTTGTTGTATTTACTTCTTCCTCGATTGTCGTCTCAACAACCACTTCCTTTCTTTTTGCTTGTGTCTCTGGCCACTTATCTCCTTTCAGTGGACCCTTTGTCAGTGTTCTTTTCAGAGTCGAACTTGAAACTTTCACTCGTTCTGCAGTGATTTCTCTTGATGGACCTGCAATTGGTTCAGGAGCAGTCAGATCACAGTGACTTTGATCCACCTCAACTCCTTTCCCCTCCGGTCTGGCAATTGCTCTGTTTGTCTCTCAAGATCTTCTGCTTCTGGAAAAGCCCTCCGCTGGTTAGGCTCTCCTGCTGCCTCAATTGAGATAGGCTCTCCATCACCCTACTGGAGGTCTTCTCCTTCGCCTCCCACAGAAGTGACTGAACCATCCTCAATGGCCTCAGATCCGGTCTCAGTTCCTCTTTGTTCTCTTTCTGGGCCTGAGACTTGTTTCTCTGTTGTTGGTATTTTCAACAACTCTTCTTCCGCATGATCCAGTGGACATGCCACTTTCTTAGTGTGACTGGCATGGATCCAATTTGGAATTCCAGCGCACTTCAGAGCTGTGGTAGTTGTCAGAACTACCTGATATGGTCCTTTACAAGGAGATTCCAAACATGTCTACCACAACCCAATCTCCGGCTCTCAGTTTGTGCCTTGGGTCATGGATTGGTGGCTGTGTGGTAGCCTCCACCTGCTGAGAGAAAAAGCGAACCACATCAGCCAGACCTTTGCAGTAGTCCAGCACCATATCATCTGTAATGTTGACAAGTGCATTTGCAGGCACCACTGGCAACCTCATGGCTCAGCCCATAAGGATCTCATGGGGTGACAATCCTGTCTTCGGGTCGGGTGTAAGGAATCATGGCATCCCTCCCAACATGTGCTTGACCATCAAAATACCTAGCCTGAAACACAATTTATATTGTCTTTGTACACATTTCATTTTACTTCATGAACGTTTTTGCTCCCTGTAAGCATTATTCTGCAATATTTTCAATTCCGCCAAGATGTCAATTACTTTCAATGCAAAACTTAGACATGTTTTGTCTTCTTCAGGTAACAGTTCCCACTTATCTTTGAACGATATACAGTTCAATGCCCAAAACCCTGCGACTTGATCCGCATATCCATTTCCCAACTATACGAAGTCCTGCAACTTCAGAGGTGCACTACATTTCCCCAAGGCAATCTTTTCAGGCATTTGAATAGCATGTAACAGTTCTTTAATCCTTTCACCATTTCTCACTGGTGAACCAGAGGAGGTCATGAAACATCTCTGTGACCAAAACTGGCCAAAATCATGGACTATTCCAAATCCATACTGGCTATCCATATAGATTGTAACTTTCAGCTGAACAGAAACATGGCACGATCTAGTAAGTGCTACCAGTTCCGCAACTTGGGCAGAATACACTCCTCGAAGCCAGGAAGCTCCCAAAATACGAGTAATTGTGCACAAGGCATATCCTGCTCTCAGTGTCCCTGCATTGTCTCTCAGACAAGAACCATCAACAAAGATAATTTGGTCATTCTCTTACAATCAGGTATCTCTAATGTCAGGTCTCTGTTTTGTGCACAAGTCAGTTAATTCATGACAATCATGCTCAACATCTTCCACCTTTTCAATTTGAACATTTTCATTTGGGAGTAAGGTTGTCGTGTTCAGCACTGTACATCTTTTCAATGACACATTTGGTGACCCTAGAATACTTATACTTTCATATCTGGTCAACCTCACACCAGTCAAATATTGGTTTTTCAGCCTTGTAAGTAAAATCACAACAGAGTGAGGGACCAATTATAGTCAGGGATGTCCCATTATAATGCCTTCACACAGTGTAAGGCTTTGACCAACTGCTGCAACTGCGCACAAACAATCTGGTAAGGCTGCTGCAACTGGGTCCAAAGTAGCAGAAAAATATGCTATTGGGTGGTTTACACCTCCATGGTAAGACAGACAAAGAACATGCATCACGCTCATGACAAAACAATGTGAAAGGTTTTGTGTAGTTAGGCATGCCCAAAGCTGGAGCCTTGCACAGACTCTCTTAATTCAGTGAACGTTTTCATTCCAGCCTGGTCTAATACTATGGGATCAGTGACTTCCTTATGAGTCAAATTCTGCAATGGTCTCAAAATGACTGAAACAATTTGGAATCCATTGGCGACAGTAGCCTACCATCCCTAAAAACATTCTGACATCTCTGTGTGGTTGCAGAATTTATCTGCAATATGGCTGTAATCCTTTCTTGGGATATCTTTCTCGATTCTTTCTCAATCTGGTGACCCAAGTGTTTCATTCCTTTTTGACAGTATTGTAATTTCAGTGGAGACGCTTTATGACCATTCTTTCCCAAATGGTTCAGTAAGGCAATCATATCATACTTGCACTCGTCCCCTGTCTTGGACGCAATCAGCAAGTCATCAATGTACTGTACCCAGGTCGATTGGAAAGGCAATTCCAGTGTGTAAGGAAATGCCTCCTTGGCATGGTAACCCCCTGACTTTTTGCCTTTGCTGATGCCAAGTTATGATTTGAAAGTGTGCTGAGGCCTGCTAACCAGGCCCCAGCACCAGAGTTCTTTCCCTAAAACTGTACCTTTGTTTTCACAATTGGCACACCCGGGCATCCAGGTAAGTCCCTTGTAACTGGTACCCCTGGTACCAAGGGCCCTGATGCCAGGAAAGGTCTCTATGGCTGCAGCATGTCTTATGCCACTCTTGGGACCCCTCACTCAGCACAGACCAACTGCTTGCCAGCTTGTGTGTGCTGGTGGGGAGAAAATGACTAAGTCGACATGGCACTCCCCTCAGGGTGCCCTGCCAACCTCACACTGCCTATGGCATAGATAAGTCACCCCTCTAGCAGGCCTTACAGCCCTAAGGCAGGGTGCACTATACCATAGGCGAGGGCATAGGTGCATGAGCACTATGCCCCTACAGTGTCTAAGCAAAACCTTAGACATTGTAAGTGCAGGGTAGCCATAAGAGTATATGGTCTGGGAGTCTGTCATACACAAACTCCACAACACCATAATGGATACACTGAAAACTGGGAAGTTTGGTATCAAACTTCTCAGCACAATAAATGCACACTGATGCCAGTGTACATTTTATTGTGAAATACACCCCAGAGGGCATCTTAGAGATGCCCCCTGAAAAAATACCCGACTTCCAGTGTGGGCTGACTAGTTTTGCTAGCCTGCCACACACCAGACATGTTGCTGGCCACACGGGGAGAGTGCCTTTGTCACTCTGTGGCTAGTAACAAAGCATGTACTGGGTGGCGGTGCTTCTCACGTCCCCCTGCAGGAACTGTAACACCTGGCGGTGAGCCTCAAAGGCTTACCCCCTTTGTTACAGCGCCCTAGGGCACTCCAGCTAGTGGAGATGCCCTCCCCCTCCGGCCACGGCCCCACTTTTGGCGGCAAGGCCGGAGGGGATAATGAGAAAAACAAGGAGGAGTCACTGGCCAGTCAGGACAGCCCCTAAGGTGTCCTGAGCTGAGGTGACTCTGACTTTTAGAAATCCTCCATCTTGCAGATGGAGGATTCCCCCAATAGGATTAGGGATGTGCCCCCCTCCCCTCAGGGAGGAGGCACAAAGATGGTGTAGCCACCCTTAGGGCTAGTAGCCATTGGCTACTAACCCCCAGACCTAAACACACCCCTAAATTGAGTATTTAGGGGCCCCCAGAACCAAGCAAGATAGATTCCTGCAACCTAAGACGAAGAAGGACTGCTGACCTGAAGCCCTGCAGAGAAGACGGAGACACCAACTGCTTTGGCCCCAGCCCTACCGGCCTGTCTCCCCACTTCAAGAAAAACTGCACCAGCGACGCGTTCCCCAGGGTCCAGCGACCTCTGAAGCCTCAGAGGACTACCCTGCATCTAAAAGGACCAAGAACTCCCGAGGACAGCTGCTCTGCTCCAAAGAAGAAACAACTTTGCAACAAAGAAACAACTTTTAAAGGACTGCACGTTTCCCGCCGGAAGCGTGAGACTTTCCACTCTGCACCCGACGCCCCCAGCTCGACCTGCAGAGAAACAACACTACAGGGAGGACTCCCCGGCGACTGCGACCCTGTGAGTAGCCAGAGTTGACCCCCTTGAGCCCCCCCAGTGACGCCTGCAGAGAGAATCCAGAGGCTCCCCCTGACCGCGACTGCCTGCTTCTAAGAACCCGACGCCTGGTAAATACACTGCACCCGCAGCCCCCAGGACCTGAAGGATCCGACCTCCAGTGCAGAAGCGACCCCCAGGTGGCCCTCTCCCTTGCCCAGGTGGTGGCTACCCCGAGGAGCCCCCCCCCCCTTGCCTGCCTGCTTCGCTGAAGAGACCCCCGGGTCTCCCATTGAACTCCATTGCAAACCGGACGCCTGTTTGCACTCTGCACCTGGCCGCCCTCCTGCCGCTGAGGGTGTACTTTTTGTGCTGACTTGTGTCCCCCCCTGGTGCCCTAGAAAACCCCCCTGGTCTGCCCTCTGAAGACGCGGGTACCTACCTGCTGGCAGACTGGAACCGGGGCACCCCCTTCTCCATTGAAGCCTATGCGTTTTGGGCACCACTTTGACCTCTGCACCTGACCGGCCCTGAGCTGCTGGTGTGGTAACTTTGGGGTTCCCCTGAACCCCCAACGGTGGGTTACCTTGGACCCAACTTTGAACCCTGTAGGTGGTCTTTAGTAATATTTTATCACCTCAGGAGATGTTACACCTTTATTATTGTCTCTCTGTGGACTCTTTTTACGTTCGACCATAGATCAGTTGGAACCACTATCTCTAGTAATGTGTTTAAGTCCTCCCACAGGCACTTTGCAAGTTTCACAAACCTGTCTGTCTGTCTGTTGGTACCATTCCACTGGCTTCTCTCACAATTCCGGATAATCATTTGTAAATGATAGAATGTCACTTCTGCTCCAAGGGACAGGAATAAAATTCCCTCCTAGAATATCTCTCATTGGTAAAATCTTCACTAGATCTTTATCCTGCTGTACATTTGCAGTCAGCGCCACAGAATTCCTTTTTCTTTTGTCTCTTTTCTTTACCCATCTGGCTTCCCATTTGTCGAATGCTCCCCAAGTCTGGGCACTTTGTGGCACTTAAGGTGTGCCTTCATTCCGGCAGATCTTATGCGTTCAAAATCCTTAGTCTTAAAATCTAATCTGTAACTCCTTTTAAAATGCTTCGTCTTCTCTATTTCTATGCCGTATTTCTCTGCCCGGTCTGCTAGCTTCTGATCCACATTGCACACTTCCCTTGTAATCTATAGGCACAAATATCTCAACTTGGCTTCTGTGTAGGATTCTAACCTGTTCACGCCCTTACTTCCCTCAATTAGTTCACCCGCTTCCATGCTTATCCTAGCATAACAAACACAACCCTCCCTTAGGAGGACTCGGCGGGGTATCCAGCTTCTCTAACCATTCAGTCAACTGCTGAGCTGTCAAACCTTGGAACCAAATGTTACTGGCTTGGACTGGTGGCACCTGCTGTGCAACTGCATTCAGGTTCTGCGGTGTCAACAATTTCAAACTCTGGCTAACGTTTGACCCTACTATAGTATCTGGAAGTGCTACAAATGGACTGAGGTCTAACAATGATCTTGATCTGTCAAAAGTCTGACCCACAGGAGAGAATACTCGAGCATTTTCATTATGTCCTCCCCTCATTGTATTCTGTGACATGACATCCTGTTCACCTACAGTAGGTTGCTTTCGTGCAAATAGGGGTACGGCTGGACCATAGTAATAGGTAGCGATATAGCATCTGAGCTTGGTCTAGCACTCACGCTCTGTGGGAGAGTAACTCCCATGTTCTGATTCATCATTGAAGACATATCTGACTGTGTCTCTGTTACCGGAGTGAATCTTGGCATGACCTGCGGCTGCACTTGGGGCAGTAAAAGTGTAGTTGGTTCAGTCTGAACCAACATCGGTCTCGGGTAAACCTGTTCCACAGGCACCATTAAATTTGAAGTTGTTTCCATAACGGGCACATCAGGGTAAATTCTATGAATCTGTGGTGGCTGCACCTGGCTTTGTAGTACAGGAGTAGTAGGTGCATTAAGACCACCCTACATCGCATTCTGTATCAGGCTAGCATTAACTTGCATTGGACTCACTATCTCATTACACTGAGTCAGAGCTTTGGGCTCAGCACTGGTGCTCGGACCACTCTCATGTGCTGCATATGGTGGTGGGTGATTTCTCAACAACTGCAAAATAAACTCATCATCATCTGATTCTTCCTCCACTATTGAAGACTTTCTAGCCTCCCTACTTTCGGACAGATTTCTGTTAGACTTTCTAGTAGCTTTCTTTTCTTCCTTCTCATTGTCCTGCGTAATTGCCGGAAACAACTTAATTCCGAGCAAAGTCTCCATCCCCCAAACTCTCTGATCACTGTCCCACCTAGCCTCTGTTAAAGTCTTTTCTGCCTTTCTCATCCTCCTTTCAAATTTCTGTTGTTGTTGCTGTCTGTCTACTAGCTCCCAAATAGTTAGTGCCTCAAACTGTGCCGGTCTCGGAAGGGACTTTGATTCATATAGCACCATTCTTAAATGCTCCAAAACCATCAAATAGAACGTCCCATTTGTAGGAAATGCTACGTTCCCATCCTTTTCTGTCACTTTGCACTATTGCTTTAGCCAAAGACAGGGCGCGACACCCTTCTCTTCCAAAACAATGTAAGCTGGTGTGCCTTCTGGCAGTGTAGCCTCACCTATACTCGCTGTAATGTGCGTATCTCCCCTTAAAGCACTCTTTAAAGCTTTGAAGAATTTGATCTTTTTTACCTTTTGTTATTCAAAATCAAGTCAGGAAATGACTTTTAATCCCAGAATTCCCTTCACCTACTTTCTCAACCAATTGCCTCTCACGGACGGCTGCCAATCCGTGCGTGACCCTTCTCACTAACCAACCTATCCCAGTGCGGCTCCAATGACATCACACGCACACATACTACGGCTGACAAAGACTTGCGGCTTGTCCTCCCAAGCTTCAATTCACACAAAACTAATTAAAAAAAATTGAGCACTAATCAAAAAACAAATCTGCTCGTTTACTACAGGAAATGTAATAAAATCGCGGCAGAAACCTTATGAATTTTTCACTGACGGCTCTCACTCTAACAGCTACTCCTTCTTTCTCAGTCTCCCAGAATCACAAGCAAAATTCGACCTGCAAATTTTACTCCCAACTGATCAGTGGGTCTGTCCTGGTGCACATAGGACTCGCCAGATCTCAGTCGAAAATGTATTTCACTTTCTTTCACTCACAATCTGACTTGTCCAACACGCCCGATTGACCTTTTAAACCAGACAAATTACAACATAAAACCCAAGTGTCTCATATACTTTTCAATATACTCCGGAGTCTTAGACCACGCAGGGTCCGTACATCAACAACCATGTGGATAATTTTTTTAGCACAAAGCGCCACACACGTGAAGTCTGACAACTTCCCTAATCTCACACTGCGGAGTACGCACACTCCTTCTATAAGTTCATTTGGAGTATGCAAACTCCCTAAACCCTCACAAACATCACAGTTCACCTGCGATTTGCATAAGTTGTGCAAGCGCTCCCTACTCCATTCACACCTTCACTAGAATGCCGAGAACATCCTCAAACAACCATTAGAAAGATCCGAGATTCTAGGAAAGTCATTTCAGGACTTAGGGAAACATGTTCTCTCCAGTTGGCATCATTGCAAAATAAAATCCAAATCTCAGCAATAATGAACCCTCAAAGGACCAAATCATCAAGCTACCACCACCTCTTAGACCATCAATCCTACTATTATCCCTATTACTACCTGTTCTTCTCTGTCAGTATCTGTTACTCTGTGCCAGACGTCTATGGTGAGCTCCTAAGGAGACAAAACATTGCCTCTCTGCTCTTACTCTGTACCGGACGTCTGTGGTGAGCTGTTCAGGAGACTAACCATTCCCTCTGCTACCATCACTGTTAGTCCGTCTGACCTTAATGAGTAAACTTACAAGGGGGCGCAAATAGGTCGATGAACCTTTGGACTCACAATTAAGATCATCCCACCATAGCTCCAGTACATGGGATCAATATTCAATAACCAATAAACAATATCAATAATCAACAATAATCAATGATATTAATAATCAATTGGAGGCAGTAATTGTCACACATCATGACCTTTCAGTCATGGATAACCAGACCTTTTAGTGAACGTTTGAATATTTATTTCCCTATATTAACAATGCTAACATCATGTAAATTAATCTCAAAATCAAATGATACACATACGGAAACAATACTGGCTGTCCAAATCTGCGGAAGAAACTTAATTTAATCAAAGCTTGGACTACGACACATTCGAAGGCTACGGTGCAAATTAATAACAAGAACAATTGCTCAAACGAGATCACATACATTTAGATCCAGCAGAAAAATTAATCAAACATTTTTCCTATCAGCAGAGTAAGGAAACCTTGACTAACACCAGATTAGGATCGGCATATTGGGCTTCATGCAAAACGATTGAGTAACACAGATTTGGAAGACATCTAACTATGGCTCCATCAAAACAGTGCGGTTGGTAACTAGAAAGAAAAGCAAATAGGCATAACATACTCATGGGTACAATAATACCTCTCCTCAATTGGATCAGCAAGTCAAGATAGTCTTCGTCATCAGGACATCAGTCGATCAGCAAGGCATCAGGATTCAGCATCAAAGTTCAGAAAATGCTAAGTCTTTAAGCAATAAAGTTAAGCATGTCTCTTGTAAAGACGGAAAATGGACAGGCAAATGGGCTATGGCAAATCGCAAATGCTGGTTTCTTCTCAGTGCAGGCCTGTTACGTTAAATTCACTAAAACTACTTCCCATATCCCTATTGGTCAAGGGATTGCATGTTCACACTTTGACCAATAAAACTAAAACTCCTAATCTATGAATTCTACCATTACTCTGTTCACATGTGGCGGATTGGTTTTCTCCTGCAAAGTTCTCATCATCCGTCACGTCAGGTAACAATATTGTTGCAGCTTCTACTCCAGTCAGTGTCTCCATTGTTCTCCTCTTGGGAAAGTCAGTCTTACACACATTACACACATACTGTTACATTTAGCAAGAACAGCATCTTGTAACAATCGGTTCTCATCAGTAAACTTTCCAGCTATGAGCACATTTACACAATATAATGGAAAATCACAGTTTAACTCTCTAGGACAGCCATTTATTAAACGTTAAGAAATACAGCTTGACATGAGGTCTGGCAACTAGGCCAAGACCTTCGCAAAGTTAAGGCCTACATGTAATAAAGCTAATACATAATGCATAACCCTTAATATGACATATTACTACATTAGTCAAACATATGCTCAACATTTCATGTTAATACCATTAATAAGTACACTTTCGTGAACATTGGTGGCCACTCATCGTAATCACATTATTAAATGTGTGCATTATTTTTCTATGTTATTATATTTCGTGCACAAATCCATTACTCAGAATACATAGACACCTATTAATAATTTTCATCAAAACACCTGCGCTAGCACAAGCACTGGCCACTATAAGCTCTTCGTGCACCACCTCCCTCAGGAAATGCAGCGGTTCTTCAATTCTCCTGTCCTCTACTGCCATCCAGAAAAGGACCTGGCCTATGAACTCTGCCACCATATCACCCTAACCTAGAATGGTAGCTGGTAGCCCTGTTCTCCTGAGGTTAAGCATATAACCACACCCCTCCCTATTACATAGCCCAAAACAGTCTAAAAGCCCCCTGGACTGTACCACCTCCGACTTTGCCTGTGGATGGGGGAACACACTGTCACGTGGTCCACTGCCTCACAAGCCCCTATAATGCGTGTGTTAAGGCTTAGGCTGGCTGGTACTTTCTTGCTTCTCTGACGCAAACAGACGGAGCACGAGGGAGGTGAGTGTGACTTGCAGGATTGCTTCATAGGCTCAGTATCTATTGTTTCATGGTTTTCTGAGTGGGTTTTCTTCTTCATACTCACCACCGCTTAGCCTTGATCATTTTTGACTGAAGCCAACTCAGAGTTTGCAAAACAGATGATACTGCGAAACCACGGTTGTAACCCGTTGATAGGCACTGAAACAAGAGTATGTGGGCACCTTCAAAGCTGAAACTATGCATTCTTAGATGTTTAAACCACTTTCATGCTTTATTCCGCTCATATACCAGTTTTCCTCAAGGTATTTACAATTTGCTCTTGTAAATATTCGCACTTTCTCGGAGTCCGGCATCCACTACGTTTTTTATCATGCTCTCATTTGTTGACGCACTCCACTTTTACTCCTATACCGTTGCACTCAATGACTCATCAGTTCAACAATATATTTCTCATCCATTCCTCTATCCATGCACTTACTCATCATACCATTGACTCACACGCTAATTGGGTTCACCCATTCGTCCATCCACTATACCAAACACACAATCCAGCTAAATCAAAGAAGCACTTTCACGGATAAAAACATTCCCATTGGCTTTGCCAGTGTTTTTTTTTCCCGTTATGCTCCATGCACCTCTTTTTTTTGCAGGAAGCGCTAGAAAGAACACAGACATTAAATGACAGGAGTTACAAACAGGGATTTGAAGCACTTAATATTTGCAGTGGTTGTAACTGTTTGCAATGCAGACGGTTCTCTGTCTCCTAATAAACCAACTTGCACTGCCCTGACCCTCTATCCGAGTGCTGAGGAGTTTCTGACAAGGTGTTTATTTTCACATGTTGTGCGATGTTAAACAGGGAATAAGGGACCTCTCTAAACATCGTATTTGCAGGGATACCGACCTTACACATCTTTGCACCTGAATGACAAGTATATGAAAAGGACCAGCCGTCTCTCTTGAAAAAGCGATTTATACGGCTTGGTACAAACAATTTGCTAACACTGATTGCAGTTTTTTACAATTACTTCACTAACATCTCATTTGCCCCATGTGTTTCATGTCTTTTCAACAGAATGCTTCTCAGGGTGGGACACGAGACAAGACAATTCAAGTAATAGCCTTGGGAACTCTTAAAAACTTAAAAATAACAATATAATACTTTAGTGAACATGTAAGCTATGTAGGTAGCAGCAAACCTTTTGATGTGTCAAATGGGGTGTTACTGTATCTAGAAAATACTATAGTTTAATAGAATTACTAACATATAGGTTCTTGTTATGTGCACTCTGTATTAGTGTAAAGTTGGCTTGAAGATTAGGTCCTGAATAGCAAATTGGTCACAAAGTAGATGCACATTATAGCATGTATGGCAAGTCCCATGGTGAAGGTACACACTATACAAGGGATAAAGTATCCCCGCTGTACTTTACAAGGAAATTGCACGTCACTGAGGAGTTCCATTTCCATGTAGAGGAACAAGGTCGATGTCCGAGTTCCTTTTTAAGGTTATGTAGTTCAGAGGAGGCTTGCAATAGCCTTATCATGTAAGCCAGAGGGTACTTTATCCCATGTAATACATGGTCACAACATCACCTTTCCCGCAAAACCCTTAAAACCTTAGTGCATAGCTCTGTCATATAAAAAAAAGCAAGCATGTTTGCTAACATAAAGAATAACAACAAAATCTCTAGTGCAAAATTAAACACATCAAAAACCTGTTAGATATTTATTGTCAAAAGATATTAGAAACAGTTCAATATAAGACAGTTTAAAAAAAAAAAACTGCACTTGCTTGGAATGTATAGAAAATTGCAGAACGATTCTAGATTTTCTCTAAGGAGTGCAAAAAATGAACATGTTCTCTCTGATTATCATTGTAAGATAAAAAACTGAGCAGAAGAAAGAAAAGCCACACTCTGTTTTAGTTGCTTTAAACAACTGCTTCAACTATTCTCCATGACCTGACCTACCATTTTCCTTGGCTGCTGACTCTGGCAGCAAGCATTGTGATGTCAGAGCTCAACTATAATAACTTATAATGGCTGATTCCCTTACACTTTTTCTTTATATTAGGCCACTGGGTGCATCACAAGTTGCCGATTATAAATAAACAGGGGGTGAATGTCTGATTGGTTCCACATTCCATCCATCATTTGTGTTTGTATGCTTTTGTCGCCATAAGTGCTCTGGCTTTTCCCAGACGTTGGTCCCGGGCTCACTGTGCCACTGGATTCAAGCTAGCCAGGAGATACCCTGAAACCGGTCCCAGGATGCTTGTTTCTGGTCCAGGGAGGACCTGGCCTGGCAGTTCGGGCTGGTCTGTTCCCATGGGGAACAGGGTCAAGTCCGATTTGCATATGGCTGGGTCCAAACTGGGGTGGCATGGTGAGCAAAAGAATTGATGGATTAAACCCAGATCTTTGACTGGGGGTGAATGTTTTATTCTTTCCACAATCGTTCCATATGTGTTCGTTTGCGTTCTTCATTACTGGGCACCTGGGGACGAACCTCAATACCTTTGAACACCTAAATAGCTTCAGAGTTTGCGCCCACTGTAATATAGCCAGCAAATTATAAATACTAGCTTATCAGTCTGATAGTAGGTGCATATACCTTGCAGATCACAGAAATGATGGGAGCATGCAACATTGAAATATCAATACCAAAGTAGCAGACAAAGGGAACGAGATGCTCGTACAAATTGTTGAAAGGATCATAACATAGGAAATTAAATTTTTTATAATTTTAGTAATGACAAATGCAAGAACTGAATTTTTTTGTATAAACTTGGGTTACCTCTGCTGGGCGTCATGGAGGAATGGGATTTGCAGGAATACCTAACTCCATTGCAGAACAAGTTTAACAGCGCACTTTTTTATACATTCTTGGGGTTAACTAGATGTCCATGCTGGCATGTAGGCCAGTAAGCCTAAATGGTAAAAACTGAATAACCCAAGAGGTCACTCATATATATATATATATATATATATATATATATATATATATATATATATATATATATATATATATATATATATATATATATATATTTATATAGATATATAGATATATATATATATAGCTATATAAAACTGAAAGTGCTTGTTGATGGCTAGACAATATATATGGGTTAGTTGAATGAATGAAAGAAAGGACAGAGAGACTATTGGGATAGATTAGTAGTTTAGCATGAATATGGATGAAAGAGTTCATGAAAGAATGGATAAATGGGACGTATTTGAAAATGATGGGCATGGCATGCCGACACACATTAATCAGAAGCAGGGACCATCAACTTAATGATACCCACATTATGCCAAGATTGCCCACTACTATCACAGTACCAGCACCATGCTAGAGGTTGACAGCATCTTACTGTGAATACCCAAAACGTGCTAGGAAATACTATCATGTTACCAGGGTCAGTATTTGGATAAAAGTGTGTTTCATTATACTTTGGATGTCCACAATATGCCAAACAACACATTATGTGAGGGCCAGAATTGTGCTAGGCATGGGCTTCTATTTTACCATGGATCCCCCTATTATTTTTAAAATTACCACTGTCATGTCGGGGCAGCATTAAGCCAGAAGTGGGTACCATCATGCCATGGTTGTCCAGGGTATGCAAATAATTATCACCATTAGTCTAGAGCCAACAGCATCCTAGGGAAGGCACTATACCTCAAGTTCCCAAACTGTAGTAAAAATACCACAGTTAAGGTAAGATTTATCACCATTTTCCCAGAGGTGGCAGATATCTCTTCAGAGAGGAACCCAACATGTTGAGAAGGGGAAGAGAGGGATCCCCAGATGCCATAATGTTCAGAGTTATACCAAGTCATTAGTAGTTCTGCCTTTTGCCACTACCTTACTCTTGCATAAAACTCAGAAAATGTCAGTTATGAGGTTGCTGTATGTTAGTTACATATGTGTAGTGGTCAGTCTGGCATTAGTAGAGCCTTGTATTTCTTGCTGGTGAGCTGCACAGGCATTACACAGAAAACTAACAAAAGCCTTCAGCTAAACATAAACCTACAGCAAGCTATAACAAGATATTATGTAAGCAGTCCATGTCTTAATGTCAAGTTAGAGAAAAAGACAGTGCAAGCTGCCAAAGTTATCCAGATGCTCATCTGAACAAGTTCACCTTTAGAAAGTTGACATGCCCATCTGGAATGAGTTTAGAACCAAGGTCATGTTCTAGTGCTCCAACTATGATGATGGAAAAGTGGCATGCCAAATATGGATATAAAAATATTAATCTCCAAGAAAAAGAATGATCATGTGATGCCATTAATTTCACAGTGTTCCTAAAGAAAGTTAAGAGAGAGGTTTATTGTGGAATATTTATGAACCTGAGAAGGGCAGAGACGAATCCCTTTCCAGCACACGCCTTCCCTTCATAAACAATTTCAAGCAAAAAAAGGTGTGTGGTTAGATAACAGAAGTGGAATTTCCAGCCCTCACTATGGATCTGGACCCCCTGGGGTTCTGGTAAGAGCACGAGCCCTCACTCGCCAGTGGTGGCATGCTTTAACATTGGACTTTGCTTCTTGTTGGGCTGGCACTGCAATACCCAACAGGCCCCTCGAGTGGGAACTTTGCAGGATATCTTTTTATATCACGTCTAGCCTCAGTAAAACGTGATTCTAAAGGAAAATCACACTATATGTAGATTGGTACAGAACTGGTCAAATTAACTAGAGATCACCTTTGTGCAAACTTTATTTCCAGGGTCTCTCGTAAAGATTAAGAACAATGAACGGATTTCAGGAACAACTATGATTCCTAGATCACTGCAACTATGATCAACAATTTTTAACGTCTAGTCTGACCCAAAGTGAATCAATGGCATTTAATCAGGACCTGCATTAATCTTACAATACGGAAGTAGGCAACAGAGGTTCTATGAGTGATATTCTATTTGACACCAATATTCAATTAAATAATGCTGTTGCTCTATTTGATGTAGCCAAATGTTTGTCAAAGCAGACAGTATGATTTACCTTGACACAAAAAAGGCATTTGACCATGTCCCATGGCATAGCTTAAGGGCATTTATGGCTTAAATAAGATTCAGTGCGAGGTCACTCAATAACTCAAGGAGGAATATGTTAAATCTATTGCTAGAGATGTCATAATGGGGCAGCTTTCAAATTGTATACATACCATCTGAGGCACATGTCAAGGCTGTACTATTTCTTCCTTCTTATTCACAAACTACCTAGAATCACATATTCTTTCTATAACTAGGAATACAATAAAAATTCCCACTTCAGTCAATAGCATAGAACTAAAATTATCCGCATATGCTAATGTTATAGCTTTTTATTCACAAAACGCAATATTGGCAAAAATATATTAGCAATAGAAGCTAAAAAAATTGGACATCTATTACAATATGGCAAATTAAACAGTAGAAATTAACAGGTGTATCAGATGGGAAGAGAGTGGAATTTTCCTAAGGATCTCTGACAGTAATTACTTCAAGCAAAGGTGATTTAAGATTGGTAAACCCATGCTACTGCACTCAAATATTAATTCGGGAGTATTGTAGTATAAAATACTAAAAACCAGAGTGATGGAATTGAGGTAAATGTTGAATTTGGTATGAAGATCTCTGTAGTGGATATTTGTATGTTTGTGCATTACTAAATAATTACTACATACGACATTTAAAACAACTAGTTTAGAATTACAACAGTTCAAGGTTATTAATCAACTACATCAGACAGTGATAAGATTATTCAAGTGGGGGAAGAGGACCACTCCAACTTGCCCATGACGAAGGATGCCCAATATTGATAATCTGCATAAGTTTATCAACTGTTGGAAACTCAATGATTTGTGGGTAAAAATACTCAGACTTACAAAAAATCTTCAGTTTTTATCTTGTATTACTTTCGTGATAGATTATGTTGATTTCAGATATAAACGTATGAAGCCTTTTCGTTCAGACAGTACACATTGTCAAGACATTTGCTCAATAATGTATGGCTAAAGAGTGGATTCATTCTTATTAGCTTCAGGTTGGTAAAGGTGGAGTCTGTTATGTGACTATTACAAAGAAGAAACAACTATAGCATGTAGAAAAGGGACTCTAATTTGCTGATTTAAGAGCCCCTAGCACCTCCTTGTGCCACATTAGTGTAATTTTTTTACGCTAATGTGGCCCATCGAGGCCAAAATCACCGCACCAAATTTACATTGTGGCACAATGCATGCATTGCACCACTTTGTAACCCTTTGTGCTATATAATGTCTGCGCCAGGTATAATGTATACAAAGGGGTACGCCTAATAATGCCACAAAGAAATCTAAGAGATTTCTTTTCACCATTATTTTTGGCACTTTTAACGCTTGCTCAGAGCAGGTGTTAAAAACACCATTGCTTACAATGGGCATCCATGGGCTTTGCAGGATTAGCGTCAACATTTTTGATGCTTGTCCTGCAAAGCTCCGAACTAGTGTCAAAGATTTTGACGCTAGTTTCCTTAACTACCGCAATGGTGCGCTGTATCTTAGATTCAGCGCACACATGGTTGTGTTAGGGGCCGCTAATGGGCGTCAGACAAGTGGCACTGCACACAGTGCACTGCCATTTTTCTTAAATCATGGCGTAAGTATGATCACTTTTAGAAGAATTTGGGGCCCGCTCTACTTTGATACTAAGAGCTTGATTTAGATCTCTGCGGAGGGGTTACTTCAACAGAACATTGACGGCCATCCCATTTGCCAAAATCTAAATACCATAGGAAAAAAATCATACTATTGGTTTACATCTGGTTTATGTCATAATTAGAAAACGTCATGATTATCATTTATTTTTTAACTTTGAGTGTAAGATGCTCATTCTGCTATACTTTTTGAGTTTTGAGCACTTACGACTTTTGTGTTTTCATGAATCGATATAGCTCTGTACTGTGAAATAAAATGGCTACATTTGTTTTTTTCAATTTGTGATTTATTGTAATTCCCTTGTTTCCTTCTAATAATAAAAATGTAAAAAGCTATCCATTTTGATCTCTGCTTATGATGCATGTACATTCTTCAAGCATTTAATTTTATCTTCTGTAAAACCTAACTGTAATAACTCCCTCTCATAAATTATGGAACCAGGCTTTGCTCAAGGTGCGAGGGGTTTTTACATAAGCTGCAGCAAGGCTTACATAAATGATTGTCAATTTCAATTGAAAATGAACGGACTGGACTGACAAACGTCCACTCAGACCTAAGAGCTTTCCCAGATTTTACCTTTATTTTTCTTATAATTTTTTGACTTTTAATACAGTCCACTGCAGGCATTGGCATGAGAAGAACTTCAGCTTGGGTACTCTTTTGAGGGTAATAAGATGCCGGTGACCTAAAGATTTATAAAATAGGAGAAAAACAGCTGAATGAGAAATTGTGCAATTCAGATGTTGTTTAGTTTGTATTTCACATTCAACGTTTGGGAAATAACCATTCGAAAATGCATGTATTCAAACTGCTGCTAACTGAGCAACTACCACATGCCATGTACAATTAAGTTTTCTTTTATAAAATCATTCTCATAGAGTTCATCACATTTCTATACAGGTAATGGGAAACATAATATTCAAACAATTAACTGATGTAATTGCCTCTGTAGTCTAATAGGCCCAATCTACTAACAAGCTTCAAAGGCTCCTAAAAGTGACACGCATAAATGAACCCAGTCATTAAAGAGCACCAGTAACCCCAGATCTTACTTTCTTAAGTAGCATAAAGCAGCAGAAGCACAAATTATCCCTAGTAGTACATACTTTAATGGCCACAAGACGTACATGCAACAATGGCCCCACAAGGGAGAAACAATAATGGTTCAAAGTAGTACATGCATCAATGTATCTACACAATACATATGTTCATGACCTTCGTGACCCCGGTAGCATGAAGTATCAATGGCTCTAAGCAGTAACTAACATCAATTTAACCACTCTTTTAATGCATCACTAGCACCAGGCATTGCATACTTGCTGCTGCTGTCAATAAGAAGCATCAATGGTCAAGCGGTACATGCGCCAGTGACCATAAGAAGTACTTACATGCAAACAAATGTCTACAGTCCTACATGTATTGGAGGCCACAGGGACTACATTTTTCAATGGCCCATGGTAATGCATGCAATAATGAACATAGGGTCTAATATATATTCTGTAACATGCTGTGTTTCTGGCAAGGTCCATCTAATTGGTGTCTAGTTATTGAAACAGACCAGTTGTTAGTGATCTCCAAAATTCAAGGTCAGCATAAATCTATGATTTTCTGAATGGCCACAAGTGGGTTCAATGCAGTTACAGTAAACCAATACAATAACCAGAGCAACTGGCTCCATAAAAGCAGTCGAATCATCAGCTGTTATCTTACCCTTGGAGCTCTGTTATACATCTTTTCATTACCTTCGCTCTCCTGAGATTAGAGTTCCATAGATACCAGCACCAATTAAACACAATTGTGGCACACTACATGAAAACCAGCCTATGCCTTGTTTTGACAGAAGGGAGGGTCTGTGCAAGCAACACCCGAGAGCCCGCTTTACTAATACTTGACACAAAGGAGTGAAGCAATCAAAGGTGCTGTGCTGCCTTCTGTGAAAGGGAGAGAGAAAAAATGACCATATTTACTAAGATATTGCACATTTTTTGTCTAACCTAGCACCGCTTCATTTGTCGCCTGTCATTTGCCAACACACACACCATTGCACCATAGGGTAAGAGTTAGTGCATTCTCCAAAGGAAAGGGTTTGTACTGGAAGGGGACCCTTTTAATAAAAAAAACATCCTTTAGGACTTTTCGCAATTTGCATGTGTGCTTTACAATGCAGCATACATGCAAAGGTGAAAAAATAATAAGAAATTAAAAAATGTCCCTCATTACGCCTGTCTTGAGGAGGCCTGAGGTTTTGGCACATCCTTGTCTACAACAGATAATAGGAATTTGTGTCAAAAGCCATGAGTGGTTGCATGAGAATTTCATACACCACCCATGCAACGTCACTGGAGTAGCGCCATTTGGACTCCATCCTTTACACACCACAAGTGTGAAATCATTTACTCGTATTTGATATTATACTTACTACGTGCCTTAATCATATTAACATGTGTGAAGCATTTACACGTATTAATAGAATGGAATCATTCAGAGACTGAAAAAGTTATATACATGTGCAATAATGTTCATTTGAAATAATCTTACATGTATTCATTATTAACATTTTACATTACACTTCAAGTTATATTCGCATATGTAAACGTATTTCTTTTATTCACATTTTCCATTTATGCTTTAAGTTACACGTGTACGTATAATCATGTATTCAAATACATGTTAAATGTTGAGTTAAATTAGCCTAACTGTAGGCCTCATTTCGATTTGTGTTTTGCTTTGGTTGAGCGTTCCTCTTTCTTTACAGGAACATCATTATGATTCTTGTTGGCTACAGAAAGGAGTATTGTATTTATTAGACTCCTGTACTGTATGTATCAGACTCCTGATAGTGAGGTTTGAGAGAAAACCTTTGCAATGGTTGTTGAAATTAGTGGTGCGAGAGAGGCCTCCTGTTCATCGTACACCAGGAATGAGAGATATCCAAGGTTGCAGCTGCTGTCTTAGTTTCAATGACTGTGAAAGTTAAGGGATGTTGCATATGTATACCACAAGTAATGAATTTGATTGGTTCTTGGCAGTGTGGGAAAAGATAAAAAAAATTGCTGAGGATCCTATTGTTTTAACTGGTGATCACACAGTTAAACGTTAGGTAGATTCCATTTAACTTTTGAGGAGTACAGACCTCTCTCCTTCCATCTATTCTTGCAAGTGTAAAGCATTATGCTAAACACTTTTTTTCCGAAGACTTCTACTGAAGTCTTCACTAGGCAGACACCTTTCTAAGCTCCTTAATTAGAACCCTGATTAGATGATTTTATAGCTATTCTGTGCTTGGGAGAGAAAACAGAAGTTTCTTTATGGAACACCTATTCCTTATTATCAGTTCCAGTATTACTGTTGCTGTTACTATTCAGTATTTTATCTTGTTACTGCTGAACTTATTGAGATATTTAAGCTTGCCAGCCGTATTACTGTATCTTTTGACTATATTCTTGGCATGTCTATATACTGCACAGATCAATAACCAGAATTAAATCCTTGTTAACTACAGTCATTGATTCCTGGTCATTATTGTGAAGTCACTTTGGCCTCACAAGATAGAAAATATGTTTTTGATGTTGACTTTCTTTCAGTGCTTCATGTCAACTAAGAAAGGTCTATAGGACCAAAAGGGGAAAATCTTTGACTTCTCTAAGAGATTGCAATACGCTTCCCTCTGTGCACTAAACCCCTTGATGCACAGTAGTTCAAAATAGCACATAGTGCCACTTTGCTTTATTTTTGGCAAGCGTTCCAAAACAAATCCTGGTTTGCATTGGATAGTAAATCCCATCCCAACGTCCCGGGATAGGATCACTTTTGTGACACAAACTTGGCACTAAGGTTCTGTAAATCTGGGCTGGGGTGCTTTTGAGATACACACTATCTGGTTCAGTTAGATTGGTTTTCAGGCATGTTAACTAGCTGTGTATAAAGTAGGACATAATGACGGGCAACTCGGAGCCCCACCAATCAATTGCTATGCGAGGCAGGCCAAAAATGGTTCCTACTACGGATTATCAGGCACTCCATGAGTGATGGGGCCTGGCCGCCATAATCCATTAACCATTTCACAATTAGCCAGAGTGAGCCAGGGCAGAGCACAGTCACTGAGGCCCCCCAAGAGTGTGAAATTTGTAAAAAATAAATTAAAAAAAACGCTTTCAGCTGAACTCAGCTTGGTGCCTAGAACTTTCCTAAATACATTACTCTAAAAATATATGTGTGACCCCGTTAATGTTACTTAACAATTGTCTGGAAAAATTAAACTGAGCACTGAACGTAGGGAGAGTGCTAAAGTGCTTGCTCCTGTTTGGCAAAAAGTCTTTGTCGAAAACACATCAGTTTAGTAAAAAAATGTCTTTCCAATCTGACGTGTTTCAGATATCTTAAGTAAACTTCATTTTTAGTCTTTTAGTCAAAGAATCACCAATCTCAGTTCTTAGCCTCAATTGTAATAATCCAATTCTAAACATTTCAGTGAATGTTTAAATTGGACCAGAATTTACATCTCATAATTCACTCTTTCACTGTGCTGTGCCACTTTTGAAATGCAGGGATGCTCTGTATTTACAGGAATACAGCGCACCACTGGGTTTCTCCCTGCGCTGAATTAAGCTGCCTGTGCTAACGCAACACCATAGGTCATACTGCATTGAGGGGATAGATTGTTTATGTGCTGGAAGGTGCCCCTTCCTGCACATAAACAATCTATAATGGCAATTTGGCACTTCTGTGTGTGCTGCAAAATGCAGAACATATGGAAGTACCAAATTGTCATTTTAGAATGATTGTTAATGTGAAGGAAAGGACACCTTCCTGCACATAAACAATCATCCATGGCATTTTGCCTCTTCAATGTGTGCTTCAGAATGCAGCACACATAGAAAAAGCAAAACGTGAGGAGGAATTCAAGCATTCCTCCTCATTTTGCCATTTTTGGTGCTGCCACAGATTTACAGTTTCTCATAAATCTGGGGCAGCATCAAAAGCAATGGGTATTGCGTTGGAACGCCCACAGCAACACCCATTGCACACCCGCTGACGCAGATAACTTCATCAGAGGGGCCTACATGTACAAGGAGGTGTAGCGCCACTAAAAGTGGGGTTACACCTCCGGGTAAATATGGAGCAGTGTTTAGTGCCACCAGCTCATCATGAAAAGTGTCTCTCCGGTGGGGCTAGGAGCTCCTAAATCTGCCCTTGCATGCCTGAGGGTAATGTAATGGTTTCACCTGTATAGTAGCCCCGATCCAGTCTTTAACATAGGGGCGTGCAATTAATGTTTTCACTTGCCAAAAACACATTGGGAACTGAATCATCTCTAGATAAGTCCAGATTTAGGCAGGTAATTGGCCTGCCTAAGGCAGCAGAGAGTTAAGCATTTGTCCATGAGCACACACGTTTCCCAAGTAGGGACGCTGGGAAACCAAGGCTGCCTGGGCTTATTGCTAAAAAATAGCCCCGGAAAACATCTCCTACAAATGGGTAAAAGTCAGTAAAAGAGGATGAGATTGAATGACCAGATCTTCTATAAGAGCGTCTACACGTTTTTGATCTTTTGCCCTTAAAACCCAAGAACTACATCTTAAAAGACACTATAAAAATCATGGGTCATTTTTTACCAAACGTTCAAATTCATAAATATGGGATTACACCAAATTCCATGGAATGCCTACCACTAAAAATGTAACACAATGCCGTGCAAGCCACTGCTTTGTGTTACATTTCTTTACAAAGTCACTCAAGGGAAAGCAAATCTCCCCTTGTGTGTCTTTGTAAGTATTACTTCAGCCTTTGCTTTGCCTTGCATCACCTTGCACGACACTAGGACTAAGCAAAAGCTTAGTAAATCTGTACGTTTCTCTTTTCCAGACCAATCTGCTGCCTCACATTCACTGTTAAGGTATACAAATGTGCATTTTCACTGCATAGTTTTATGCTGTGGGCAGAAGGAAAACAAATGTGCAATGGAAAAAGCTGCATTACTTTGCTTCCACAGCCATTCCAGTTCCAAGACTAGGGGCATGCCTGGTGTACGGTACCGTACTTCCCCCACAGACCTTCAGAGCAGGGTTTGAGATGCAAGCGAAGATGAGCTCTTGCCCTCTTGCACTCTCCATCTCCCTTCTGGCTAAGTTGAAGAGCTAGGGAAACAGTGTAGCATGGGAGATACCACACTTGAATTAGAGGCTGTGCAAAGCATTTTAAAGTGGTGAATGGTCGTATGACAATTGTGCCTGAGTGTCCAGGTACAGCCTTTACATTACAGGTAGAGCATCAATGGTTACAGATTAACATTCGCAGGTTCAAGTCCTCTGATACAACCATTACCTACTATACTATACATTCAGCGAAAGCAAAGGATAAAGTGATGTTATTGTAAAGTGAAAGCATAACTTCTTACACTAAATAAAAACACTGCAATTAACCAGTTATAGATAACTGAAGTAATTATGCCCCCTCATGCACAGTGTTGTCATGAACAATGTCATTTCAAATGTCTCAGTGATGTTATCAGTGATGTCATAGAACATGTCATGTTATTTAAGTTTAATATAGTTGGTGAATTTCAGTATTTTTTTTGAGTTTAGAATGTTATGTTTTACCTGGCATTTTCACCTAACTATAATGTCATTTTAACCTTTGTTTTTGAGTGATTTTTTTTTTTTATGTAAAGTAAGATTTTATTAGCCTCCCTGACTAGGCCAACCCATTGCCACACACAGCCCCCTGCTTAACACTCTGTAGGCATTCAACCCCGTGGTGTGGTTGTATGTGCAAAGCCCTGCACCGACCAACTCATGTGCAGCCAGGATGATGGCTCATACAGTGTGGATTTCGGCCAGGTCCTGCAACTAATTCCTCCCAGCCTCAGTGGGGCACCCAAACCCACTGTGGGCAGCCAACCTCACACTTTGCAAAGGAGTCACTATATCAATAAATAAAAATTAGGGCTTTTGGTTTTATCGAGTGTTGACTTCATCAATAAACAAAAGCTTATTGGCTTTGTCAAGATGTTACCACATCAATATATAAATGCAAGCCTATTGGCTTTGTCAAGTGGTTACTACTAAACTAAAATTATAATGATATCTTAAGATTTAACATTACAAACAATGAATTCCATAATCATACTCAAAGATGTTCATCATTAATATCAAGCATTGCAAATGTTTGTCTCTAAATGTTTAAGTAAAGCTTTGTCTGTCTTTCTTTCTCACTATTCAGGACACGTAATGGAGCCATAACACCAACCAAAAGGAACATATGCATTCCTGTGCTGAAAGGTGAAAACTTAAGCTCTGAGAATGCGTAAAGTAACTCTAAACCTTTCCTGGGGTGATATTTAGTAGACTCAAGGAACTATATAGTAATGTTTTGTTAATTCTTTCTAGGAGACTGCTGCACTACCTGCACCCCACCAAAATGCTTTGGTAATACATTGGTGGTGCCCCTCGTCAGATTGGGGCACCAAAAAGGATAAAGCCTATGAGCAAATGAGCCCACAAAGGCCATTATGGGACAATCCTTCCTGAAAGGAATGAATAATAAATGAGTGCCTCTGGCTGCTCGTTTATTTATCATTTTAGCAGCCTCAAACTGAGTTGCTTATTTATTTTTGGAGGGAGGTGTCCCCATCCTACCCAAAAGCCTCAAGCTTGTTTTTTCCACTGGGACCCTGCAGCCCCACTGGCTCCACATATGCAGTTCTTGTCAATTTGAGCAGCGAGGTGGCTTGCATTATAGTATTGCACCTGCCATGCAAGAGCATGTTTGTCTTTTGGCTCCCACTGGCAGAAGCAAAGCACTATTCCGTTGCCTGCTCTGCCTATGGAGCAGACAGGCAGGGCGCTGTATAACTGGCATGACCCCCAGCTCCAACACTCGCAGGAGAGAGGGCAGTGAGCGCCCCCATTATGTACATTTTGTCTGAAGGATAAGGTCCCTCAGACAAAACGTACATAATCAGCCCAGGGGATCTGGTCCCTGGGGACATAAGTTGCCATAGAGAGTGAAGCCTCACATCCCCTTCCCAATAAATAAAGGAATGTTTACTGACCCAGGGATCCTGGCCCACCCGGGGGTACTTAACTAAAGTAAAAGTGAGTGTCATTTTATTGTGTGACCCACCTCCCCGAGCCTCTATGAGGCCCAGAGGCCCCCAATCCACATGGCTTTTTCAAAATTTAGGGGAGGGGCATGCAGCCCCATCCCCATTCTCAATAAGGCCCTGAGGACCCCACAACCTGGGGCCAGATCCATATAGTTTCCCAAGAACCCGATCCCCAGGACAGTGCTGATTTCTGTCTGGGAGAATGTGGGAATACCTTGTCCATGCTCTCTGGCTCAGGAAAGACAACTTTGCTTTGCAGAGAAAAATGCTGCTCCCACCAAGGCAGGAGCAACGTTAGTGAGCCAGCTACCACAATCGGTGCTGGGTTAGGAGCAAGCTGGGGCCCGGGGGATTTTAGACTCACCACCATGACCCCCAAAATTTTCAGTACATCTGGCACCCTGAATGGGCACTGGGGCACCCACTTAAAAAAAATAAAAACATATGGCTGGCTCATTTCGTTGTGCTGTATGGGAGCTGGCCAGGACAGCAGTTGGCCTGGGGTTCCCTCTACAGACTGCAACATTATAAAAAGTTCTCAGTGCCTAGGTTGGTATCACAGCACCCCAAAAAAATTAAAACACAAAAAAAGAATAAATAAAGGGATAATTAACTAGCAGCCTGACTGCTCATTTATTAGTCACTGCTCCAGACAAGAAACCCCCATGATACTCTGATAGGGTTTTTTGTTTATATTTTTTATCCTTATGGTGCCCCTTGAAGGAGCAGGGGCACCACCACGCATTTGCTTTGCCATATGGGGTGGCTGGAGCAGCCCCCAGAAACAATAAAAATAAACACAAATAGGCCCAAATTTAAGAAGAGCCTAGTGCTACCTAGTGCCACATTAGCATAATTTATTTACGCTAATGTGGTGTTAGGTTGGCAAATACGCGAGCCAAATTTACAAAGTGGTGCAATGCACACATTGCTCCACTTTGTAAACCCTTGCACCACATCTGGCCTGAGCCATGCAAAATGTGTTCAAGGGGGCATTCCTCCCTTAGGAGGCCCAGAAAAATGGAGCAGTGGAATCTATGAGATTCCAACTCGCCGTTTTTCTCCTCATTTTCAACGCCTGCTCAGTCCAGGTGTTAAATTGAGGCACACTGTTGTTTATAATGGGCCTCTATGTACTTTGCAGGATTAGCGCCAAATGTTTTGGCACTAGTCTTGCAAAGTACCACAATAGCGTCAGAAATTATGGTGCTGTTGATCCTAACGTGAGCCATGGTGCACCGTATCATTAATATGGTGCACACATAGTGGCGTTAGGGGGTGCAGTGGGGCGCAAGAAAAGTGGTGCTTCATATAATGAAGCGCCACTTCTCTGAAATCTGGGTCTAAGTCCTCTGGGTCAATAAATCGATGTCCCCAGGAAAACTTTGCATATTTTTTTAAAGCATTCCAAGATGGAGCTGTATAGACTTCAGCTGGATTTCAGGGCTCACTTGGGGTGGATTCTATGTCTACAGTTTATAGCCTTTATATTTTTTTAAATAAGGCATTATCACAATTGATGTGTGAATTTTTATAATGTATGTTTGATTATTATAATTGGTGGCTTTTTAAGAAAAACAATAGGTCTGCATTATATATGTTACTACGTTGAGCCTTCATATAGCCAATAGACACACTTTTTATAATTTGGTGTTCTTACCCATTGACAAAGTCAGTAGGCCTGCCTTACTCAAAGTGACACACTTTACATTGTAACATCACATAGCCAGCTGTGCAGTTTTGCACCCAACTGCACGCAGCGGCTGTGCACAGCAGGGGATTCGGTGCCAGCAGGGGCCAGCAGGGGGTTGGGCGCAACCCCACTCCGCACACAGCAGTGGACATCTTACTTTGCATTAAAAACCTTAGAAATTCACTGTAAAAACAAAGGTTACAGGAATTTTATAGTTAGTTGAAAATGTATATTAAAAATACTGTTTTAAATCACCAGTTATAGTTATTTCAAGCAACTTTCACCAGTCACATGGGTAAGCATGAGGTCAATTTTCTTGAACTAACACTAACCATCCGTAACAATTACATTCAAATTACTTTATACAGAAAACCCATTGTGGGTAACAGTATTCACACAAAAACCTTGAAGTTGAGTATCCCCTACATGAAATTACTCCACGCAAAATGCAATGGTAGCAGTCAGGAACCCCCATGATGAGATGAATGAGAGATTTGAGAGTAGAGGGATTCTGATCTGAGTACTTG
This sequence comes from Pleurodeles waltl, assembly GCF_031143425.1. Lineage (NCBI taxonomy): Eukaryota > Metazoa > Chordata > Amphibia > Caudata > Salamandridae > Pleurodeles > Pleurodeles waltl. The sequence continues at coordinate 1,412,713,888 of NC_090445.1, read as the reverse complement.
AGAAGGCAAAAGAAAGAGGTCAACAATACACCCAAGTGGAATCAATCAATCAACCAGTAGATTTGTGAGAACTTCTTGTCACACATGAGGGTATCCGGGCACTGGCAGGGACTAGTTAATAAGCAAAAAAGCCAGGTCTTCAGGGACTTTTGGAACTCTGGAAGAGATGGAGAGGTCCGAAGATAAAATGGTAGCTCGTTCTATGTCTTTGCTGCTAGGTAGGAGAAGGAGCGACCTCTGCATCTGTTACATCAGATGAGGGAGGGGAAGGTTAGAGAAAGGGAAGCGGAGCAGAGAAGTCTGGTGGGCTGATCGAATTTCAGGCAGTGGTTCAAGTAGGTGGGCCGCAGTTGTGTAGGGCCTTGTATGCATGGGTCAGGGGCTTGAACTGGAATCTTTTCTGTACAGGGAGCCAGTGGAGTTTTCCGAGGCAGGGGGTGATGTGGGTTTGTCTAAGGTGATCCAGGACAAGTCTGGCTACGGTGTTCTGTATGGTTTGTAGATGTTTGAGGAGGTGAGCTGCGATCCCTGCATAGAGAGTGTTGCAATGGTCCAGTCGGCTGGAGATAAGGGCCTGGATGATGGGAAGTCTTGAGCTTTGGGGCAGCCATTTGAATATCTTACGAAGCATGTGGAAGGTGAAGTAGCAGAAGGAGAAGACAGAGTTGACTTGAGTTATCATTGTTAGCTTGTTGTTCAAAATGATGTTTATGTTCCTTGAATGGTTAGTGGGTTTAGGAATAGGTCCAAGTTCTGTCCTTCATCCAGTTGGGAACATCTGTCATGCAATTGTGGAAGTTGTTCTTGGTATGGTTGGTGTCTCACAAGAGGGACAAGATGAGTTATGTGGCATAGGATAAGATGTGGAGTCTATGGGTTTTGGCGATGCTGGCCAGAGGTGTCATATATGTGTTGAAGAGGGTAGGGTTGCCTGAGGATCCTTCCGGTACTCACAGATGATTGCCTTGGGTGTGGAGGTAAAGGACTATTTTTTACTCTCTTCCAGTGAAGAAAGAGGCGAGCCACCTGAGAGCGGCTCCTTGGATGCATATGTTGTACAGTCTTGTGATGAGTGTGTGGTGGGAGACAGTATCAGAGGGTGCTGAGAGGTCTAGGAGCATCAAAGCCACGGTCTCTCTTTGGTTGTGTATGGCTTGGGTGTCCTCCATATTCGTGATGAAGGCTGTCTCAGTGCTGTGGTTGCTGCAGAATCCGGATTGGGAGGAGTCGAGTAGGAGGTTTGTGTTCCAAACATGAGGAGAGTTGTTGTTTTATGGCTTTTCTAATTCTTTGGAGGGGAACTGGAGCAGAGAGATCGGTCAGAAGTTGTTGAGTTTGCTGGGGTCTGCCAATGGTTTCTTTAGTAGTTATGTTTCCATTCCTCTGGGAAGTTGTCCGCTGCAATTGCGGTGTTGAAAAAAGATGGTGAGTACCTGGCTGACTCTGGCTTTACCTAGGCTGAAGATGTGGTGAGGGTGTGGGTCAGGTGAGTGCCCTGAGTTGACCGAATTCATGATGGAGGTGGTGTCCTGTGGGGCCAGCTGGATCCCAATCGGTTAGATGGATGTCTGCGGTGGTAGTGTGGTTTCTATGTTGCTTGAAGAAGTTGATGGCCTTGTGCTGGGGTTTGGAGTTTCTATAGATGTTGGCAATCTTGTTGTGGAAGTAGTTTGCAATGTTGTCGCAGAATTCCTGTTTGTGAGAATGAGGGGTTGGAGAAGTCTTTGACAATGTTGAAGAGATGCTTGTTGTTATTGGAGTTTGATTCGATATGTGAAGCTAAGACTTTTTTCTTCGATTCTCTCAACTGTCTGTGGTAGAGGTGGATGGCTGTCTTAAAGGCAGTCTTGCGGTTGTGTCCTTGCTGATGTGTCATCTCCTTTCCATTTAGTTCCAGTGTCGTTTATAGGTTCTGAGGTCCTCGCTGTACCAACTAGCCTGCTTGGTGGACCTTCTGTGAGTGTTGTTGCTGTTAGGAGCAATGTTGTTCAGGGTGTTGATCCATGTGTCCTTGTTTCAGACTTTGCTCCAGCTGCAGTAGGGGGCATTGGGCAGATTGGGGCGGAGGTTGTGAGCTAGTTATGTTGAAGTTGTTACGACTCGGTCGTCCCATTTCCAGGGGGCGCTGTAAGGGGACTGTCAGAAGCCTGGGAATCACCTTGAACACCTATCTAGAGTCCCTAGCTGACTCCTGTTTGTTTCTCTTTTCTCCATGTTACACTTGTGTAGGACTACATTTGCTTCTTGGGACTGCAAATCCCATAATGCATAGCTTGGTAGTCAGGAAAACCCGGATTCTGTTTCCCATTGTTTTCAATGGGAGAAATCCAGTTGCTCCTTTTCACTGGATCCTCTCCTCCAGGACTTGCAAGTGTCCAAAACCACACACACCTGAAACCTATCCTGTGCAGCCCAGCTTGGAACTGCTTATAAGCAGCCATTTCCTCAAGCTCCCCGTCGTGCATCGGACTTCAATTCCTTTGTGTTACAGACCCCTTTTCGGATGGTGTTCCAGTTTTGTTCCTGTTCTGTTCCAGCCTGATCCTTTTTCCTGTTTCTCTGCCCTGCTCCTGATTTTTCCAGCCAGAGTCTGCTCCCTATTTCTTAGCCTTGTACCTGTTTGTTTCTTCCAAAGCCTGCTCCCTGTTTCTCTGCCCTGCTCCTGCCTTGTTTCAGCCTGAACCTTCTCTCTGTTTCCCAGTCCTGTTTACTGCTCATTTCCTACTCCCTGTATTCCAGTCCTGTCCTTGCCTGTCCCAGCCAGAGCCTGTTCTCAGTTTCCCAGTCCTGTCTCTGTCTGTCCCAGCCAGAAGTTTGCGCCCTGTTTCCAAGTCCTAGTCCCGCCTTTGCTTCAGCCTGAGCCTGTTCCTAGTTCTTGCCTCTGCCTCTTTGTTGTTCCCTTCTGTTTCTGTTTCTTCTTGGTTCTTTGTGTCTGGTAAGTGTTCTATCAGTCTTCACCAGTGTATACGTGTCCTCCTGTGTACTGGGGTTGGCTCCTGGTTTCCAGGAGGCAATTCCAGCCCTCATCCTTGTCCAGTGATATACGTTGTATTTCGTGCCTAACAGTGACAGTGTGCTATTGCTGTTTTCTCAGGAATCGCCACTGTGTTTCGAGCTGGACCCACAAGAGCGTGTCCTGTGTATGTAAGTACTTTCCTTGTCTGTGCTCTAGGGTCCAGAGACAGAATCACTTCTGCTGCCTCCTTTCTATGGGGCTGGCAGGGTGACTATCTGTAAGAGCAAACTGCACAGAGGCATTGAGATTCCCTGTCACTGTGGGAGGTTCTGCGCCTTACTCTGTGTACAACCCCAGCGTGTTTGTCCACTAGTAATCTGTTACTTGTTTGTTCACACAAGGGTTGCTCTACTTTTACTTTCCTGTGCCTGTTCATAGCTGTCCTTTCCGTGTATGCCTTTAGCTGCTCCTCTGCCCCAGTATACTACCTCTTTAGGACATTCGGTGACCTCAAGGGGTGTCCCAACCAAAGTCCTGATCAGCCCTGCCCGAAACCGTGACAGAATGCACGACCCAAAAATGTCAAGCTCCCCAGGCAGTAAAGGCACACACAGACCTAAAATGCTTTCCTGTCATGTTCCGACACCCCTTTCTAAACTTAGACATTCTCTGAAGACCTCTAAAAAAGGCCTTAGTTTAAAGGATAGACTTGTTAAAGAAAACCATAACTTGCAAGTTCAGTACTACACTGAGTGGCTTGCTAATCTTTCAATGATAGATTATTATGTTATTTGTGGCTATGAACCCCAGTCCCTGTCTGTAGAAGAATTACAAGGACGTAATGAGTTTTTGCAGTATCTATTAGCTGAAGCCAGTAAGAATGTTCGTAACCGTGGAAGTGCTTTTGCTACCTCTGCACAAGGCATTTGCTCTCAAGAAAAGATGGTTAATTCCTTGCCTCGTGCTAGTGCATCCCAAGTTCACCTCCAGGACTTTGCCATAACAAAGAACCCTGACACTGTTCACGAAGCCACACTAGGGATTCCCTTGTTTTCTGTTGAGTGCTTCAGCCCATCTAGGCCAGTTTCTCAGAATTCAAAGTGCAGTGCTGACTCTTATAAAGATCTATCAGTCCCTCAGAGCTTTCAAGTCAGCAGGCTAGACCCTGTATCTAAGGGATCAGTAAAAACTGTGGGATTCCTTACTTCAACTCAAATGGCTTGTGCTCCTCCCAAATTGGATGACAGTACATCAGTCTCAATTCCTAAGTGTTGTGCTGACTCTTGTAAGGATCTACCAGTCCCTCAGTGCTTTCAAGTCAGCAGGATAGAACCTGTATCAAAGGGATCAGTAAAGACTGTGGGATTCCTTAGTTCAATTCAAAAAGCTTGTGCTCTTCCCAAACTGGATGATAATATACCAGTCTCAATCCCTAAAAGCTCTGCTAAACCCTTTTCTATTCTGAGTGGGTTTGATAACAATATGGACATACACACACTAAAAGAGCAGTTTTGGCAGATTAAAAGGCAGATATTGGACTTCTATGATGAATATGTTGTAACATACACAAGAAATTGTGCACGTGGGCTCTTTTCATCAATGCATGTTTCACTGTTGCCAGAACCAGACATTCTGTTTATCTGTAAGGTAGAAGAAGTAACAGAGCAGCTGATGGAAACTACTGCAAGGCAATTTGAAAACCTGAAAAAAGAAAATGATCACCAGCTTTGGCTTAAAGAACAGTATGCTACCTCATGTGCCTCTCCAAAGACTACTATAGAGCAGATTTTCCCTTCTATTAATGACAGTCAAAAGACAGCTCCAGTTATAAATATATCAGCCTCTTCTTCAGACTCTCTCTCAGCCTGTAGTTCTTCAGTGAAAATTCCTGTACAGTTGACTGGATCTCTGACATCTCTGAGAGATTTGACACCTCTTGATTCAAAGGATAGATCAGAGTCTTCAGAAGGAAGTGTCTCAGCCCCTCTATCAGAACAAATAAAGCCAAAGGAAGAAGAGAGTTCTGATGCAGACTCCAATAGCTGCACCTTAAGAAACCAAGATATGACTTTTCTGGAGATTAATGGCAAGTTGTGCAACAGTGTTGAAGAATCTGAATCTAGTGATGACAGTGGTTCCTGCCTTGCCGTGAACAAACCTGCAGATAGTGTTGTTCAAATGGCGCACAAACCAGAATATTCAGATTGTGGGGATACTCCTGCCCTTTCCAACAATAACATAGAATTTTCAGACAGTGAAGAGACAGTTCCTGTTTCAAGTGAACTAATGGATTTTTCTGACCGTGAAGAAATACCCGCAGTTACTAAGATTGTAATGGACTTCTCAGAAAGTTTAAAAATCTCTTCTGTGTCAAAGCAAATCGTGGAGATTTCAGAAAAGGAAGAAAGCCAGCAATCTGAAACTAAACAGCCTGTCATAAGAAATGAGAGCCTTCTCCTAGAACTGGACACAGTTGCAGCCTCAATCACTGATCCTGACCTGCTGATCCCTGCCAATGTGTATCCTGTTTCCAGCTCCACAATTAGTGAAGAACAGATCTCTGAGCTACCGGTATCTGATCTTGATGTAAAACCAGCCACACAAACGTCACCTGCTGTGTCCCTGAAACTAAAGACTCCTGAAAACCAGCAATCTGAAACCGAAGCTCAAGTGCTGAAAGATGTAATATTTCCCACTAAAACTAAAGACTTGAATTTGAATCTTGTATTCGAAGATCTGATGATAAGTACTGTTCTTAGTCTTTTATTGCAAGAAACCATCATCAATTTAAAGGCTAGAGCTGAAAAGTTAGGTAACAGTGTAAAGGTGATTTCTGAAGAGACTCCAGTTCTATTTCAATCCAAAGAACAACCTTTCAGTGTTAACAGAGTTGAAGATCAACTACCTGTAGTAGAAACGCCTTGCAAAGAAACCATTTCTGATACCATGAACACACCACAGAGCACTTGCAATGAAGAAATCCCAGTCTTGTCTGAAGATCACCCTAAAGAATTAGTTTGTGGAACTTCTACATTTTCATATGTTAATCCAGTTTCTAAAGACATGAAAACTCCTGTTGCTCCTGAATTTGATACTCCAATGTCATCAAAGATGAAAGACAATTCTGACTTTTTCATGTTTACCTTGAGAACACCAGTTACCCATGTCTCCCAAGTCTCTATGCTTTGCAAGCCTCATACCACAATCAATGCAAATACTGCTGCAGAAACAGACATATCCTGCTTGTCGGAAGGAGTTACAGACCTTACAGTTACTAACACGCCAATTATCTCCTCTAAGGAAGACAGTACTGAACAGGAAACTAAAGTCCTAAAGAATACCGCCCATGATGCAATTCCAGATCTCCTTGCTCCTGAATCTACTTCACCAGAAACCAACTCCATGCACTCCTCCCGTATCACTCGAACAATAAAGAGGAAAGACATTGGAGCCCATATGGGTATTAATACATGCTTTGCTCATTGGATGATTCATCTGTGGCAGGACTGTAAACTTATCAACCAAGGTTGGATTTTCTTGCTTTGGCTTTTCCTCTTCAACTTTTTTCAGCCAAAGGATCGCCTTCTCTTCTTGAGCAGACTGGTGGGAGGGGGTATACTGTTACGACTCGGTCGTCCCATTTCCAGGGGGCGCTGTAAGGGGACTGTCAGAAGCCTGGGAATCACCTTGAACACCTATCTAGAGTCCCTAGCTGACTCCTGTTTGTTTCTCTTTTCTCCATGTTACACTTGTGTAGGACTACATTTGCTTCTTGGGACTGCAAATCCCATAATGCATAGCTTGGTAGTCAGGAAAACCCGGATTCTGTTTCCCATTGTTTTCAATGGGAGAAATCCAGTTGCTCCTTTTCACTGGATCCTCTCCTCCAGGACTTGCAAGTGTCCAAAACCACACACACCTGAAACCTATCCTGTGCAGCCCAGCTTGGAACTGCTTATAAGCAGCCATTTCCTCAAGCTCCCCGTCGTGCATCGGACTTCAATTCCTTTGTGTTACAGACCCCTTGTCGGATGGTGTTCCAGTTTTGTTCCTGTTCTGTTCCAGCCTGATCCTTTTTCCTGTTTCTCTGCCCTGCTCCTGATTTTTCCAGCCAGAGTCTGCTCCCTATTTCTTAGCCTTGTACCTGTTTGTTTCTTCCAAAGCCTGCTCCCTGTTTCTCTGCCCTGCTCCTGCCTTGTTTCAGCCTGAACCTTCTCTCTGTTTCCCAGTCCTGTTTACTGCTCATTTCCTACTCCCTGTATTCCAGTCCTGTCCTTGCCTGTCCCAGCCAGAGCCTGTTCTCAGTTTCCCAGTCCTGTCTCTGTCTGTCCCAGCCAGAAGTTTGCGCCCTGTTTCCAAGTCCTAGTCCCGCCTTTGCTTCAGCCTGAGCCTGTTCCTAGTTCTTGCCTCTGCCTCTTTGTTGTTCCCTTCTGTTTCTGTTTCTTCTTGGTTCTTTGTGTCTGGTAAGTGTTCTATCAGTCTTCACCAGTGTATACGTGTCCTCCTGTGTACTGGGGTTGGCTCCTGGTTTCCAGGAGGCAATTCCAGCCCCCATCCTTGTCCAGTGTTATACGTTGTATTTCGTGCCTAACAGTGACAGTGTGCTATTGCTGTTTTCTCAGGAATCGCCACTGTGTTTCGAGCTGGACCCACAAGAGCGTGTCCTGTGTATGTAAGTACTTTCCTTGTCTGTGCTCTAGGGTCCAGAGACAGAATCACTTCTGCTGCCTCCTTTCTATGGGGCTGGCAGGGTGACTATCTGTAAGAGCAAACTGCACAGAGGCATTGAGATTCCCTGTCACTGTGGGAGGTTCTGCGCCTTACTCTGTGTACAACCCCAGCGTGTTTGTCCACTAGTAATCTGTTACTTGTTTGTTCACACAAGGGTTGCTCTACTTTTACTTTCCTGTGCCTGTTCATAGCTGTCCTTTCCGTGTATGCCTTTAGCTGCTCCTCTGCCCCAGTATACTACCTCTTTAGGACATTCGGTGACCTCAAGGGGTGTCCCAACCAAAGTCCTGATCAGCCCTGCCCGAAACCGTGACAGAAGTGGATGATGGAGTGGTCGGTCCAGCTGAGTTCCGTGATGTGGCTGTACCTGGTGCGATCACTAGGGATGAAGATGGGGTCTAGTGTGTGGCTTGAGTTGAGGCTGGAGTCATGAATTAGATGATTCGTCTGATGTTATTCATGCTGTTGAGGAGGTTGGTAGTGTTGATGTCATTGTGGTTTTTGTGATTATCAAGATGGAAGTTGAGATCGCAGAGGAAAATGTAGTTGTTGGAGTTTATGGCGAGGGGGGTGATGAAGTTGCAGAAGGCTGGAAGTTATCCTGGAGGAAGGTAGGTGAGGGTGCCCCTGATTGTGGTTTTGCTGTTTGCTTGGAGTTAGAAGTTGAGGTGTTACATGGCTGGGGTGATGTTGTCATTTGTGGTCGTACATTGGATAGATTCCTTGTGTATGATGGCAATCCGTCCACCAGGCTTGTTGATGTGGTTGTGGTGGCTGATCTTGTATCCTTCAGGTATTGCAGTGGTAATATTGGACAAGAAGTGGGGTTAAGCCAGGTCTTAGTGAGAATGCTGGGTGCGAGGGTGGAGATGAGGGCCCAAATTTCATTGGTGTGTTTGCATAGTGAATGTTTGTTGAGAGGGGTGCATGTGAGTTGGTGTTTTTGTTCAAGTATGTTTGGGGTGGGGCTGGTCAGTGGCTAGTGTGTGTGCTGTGGAGGTGAAGTGGCAGTGGGTACAGGTGAAAGCGCCTACCGTGGAGCGTGGGTCAGCACGGTGGCAGTGTTTGTTGTGCCACTAAAGGTCGCGAGTACTGAGCTCAGTGATGGTTTATCTGCAGGAGGGCTTGAGGACCAGGGGTCCTGGTGCTGGGCATGGTACAGGCAAAGATAGGTGCCGATGGGTTTGCCTTTGGCACACCAACTGCACACGTCCACTGCCCCATTGTGCTGCAGCCTGCATTAAATAGGTCCTGGGGTTAGAAGGACTTCTGTTGGCAGGAAGAAGGGTGAGAGGGAGCACCCGGGTGGGAAAACCCAGGCAGTAGAGGTTTCACTTGGTCAAACTGCAGCAATTGAATAAGGCTAGAGCAAGCAGTAATTGGAGGCCACAAACAAGTGGCAGGCTAGGTGCCTACAATTGGTAGCCAACAAGGAATTGATAGCCAACAAGGTTAAACATACAAGTGAGCCTGAGATAAAGTTTATTGCTATCTATTTGGCTTACACAGCACAGATACATAGGATATTACCTAGTAACAAGCACATACTAACATTTGATAGTATCATAGGATTTACCTTGAATAAACATCTGCGGTGACCTACAGAAAGGGTACTTCTATATGGGATCACTTAGTACATAGGGCCTGATTTAGAGTTTAGCGGAGAAGGTTACTCTGCCACAAATGTGACGGATATCACGACAGCCGTACTATGATCCCTTTATAGCCTATGGGGATCGTAATACAGCAGATGGGATATCAGTCACGTTTGTGACAGAGTAACCCATCTGCCAAACTTTTGATCAGGTCCATAGTCACTTTGCCTTGCCTGTTAGCATGAGACAAAGCATAGCAGAAACAGGCTTTTAAACATGCTTGGTATGCAAGGCATACAGTAGTAAGATAACCATGTATCAGGTACCAGGAAAAAGCAAACCAATTTTGATAGGCAAATGTCTCAATTATAATTCAGACTACATGGTGCATTACCTGCTGTGTCTGTGTGGCAAGAAATATATAAGGAGCACAACACACCAAAACAAAAAGAGGATTCTAGAGCACATGCTTGCCATCACCAATGTGGACTCGTCCAATTCAGTGGCTAGCCACTTTCAAGTACACCATCAGAGTAACCACAATCTTGTAAACCTTTTCCGCATCGACGGTATAACCACAAATTAACTGAAGGGATAGAGCTTTAGACCTTGGTTGGAGGGACGTCACATTTTCTAATTAAAGACAAAGGCCCTCATTTCAACTTTGGCGGGTGGTGACACAGCCTCGCGGCCGCCAATGCGGCCGCACTCCCGCGGTGTCTATTTAGAGATCCCAGCTGGGCCGGCGGGCGGAAATATGGTTTCCACCCGCCAGCCCAGCGGGATCTCGCCCGCAACACAGGAGCCGGCTCCAAATAGAGCCGGCAGTGTTGCGGCGGTGCGACGGGTGTAGTTGCACCCGTCAAGCTTTTCACTGTCTGCTATGCAGACAGTGAAAAGCTCCATGGGGCCGTGGCAGGGGGCCCCTGCACTGCCAATGCCAGTGGCATGGGCAGTGCAGGGGCCCCCAGGGGCCTCGCAACTCCCCTTTCCGCCAGCCTTTTCATGGCAGCGCTGCCCAGGAGGATTAAATCCGCCGGGACAAAAGTGGCGGGAAACTGCCGGTCCCGGCTGTGGTCATAATGCCTGAGTTTGTACCGCCAGCCTGTTGGCGGTACAAACTCCAGAACAGCCCTGGCGGTCTTTGACCGCCAGGTTTGTAATGGGGGCCTAAGATTGCCCAAACTCTTAACAGTGATGAAGACCTAGCTGTGCATTTGGGTTAATATGTGGGCAGGACCAGTCCTTTTCGGAACCCATAGGTACTCACTGGAATTACTAAAGAAAGGGACAGATGTGGGTTTTGTCCTTTATTCTATTTTACACGTAGAGGGAGATATCAGGAGTTTCACCTTACTATCAATAGAAACTAATAAAGCAATAATAAATGTATTGTAACTTGGATTTAAAGATGTGAGCCGGATATTTAATCCTCTTAGGGCCCCAAATGCTTTATTATGATGGAATAATTCTTAAGATGAGGTACATCAGCACCCACACATAAAGTTTTTGATTTTCAGTAATAAGATGTGATTTATATGAAAAAACAATGAATTGCTATATTCCTGAGAAACATCGAGAAATCGACAAAGTGTCCATTAAGACCTGTATTTCCTTTCCTTTTGTTCATTTATTTTGTTGCCTCTACCCCATAAATGTTATATATGTATGCTAAGAACACATATATATATTGTAGCGAAACGACTGATAGAATATACATTAATTAAGTACATGCAATATGATAGCTTTCAAGGGCACTAATCAATTATCAACTGATGTATTTATTTATTTTGAATCTTTAGAATTATTTGAAGTAATTATTGTGCATCGGGCGAAACATTAGACAATGAGGGGTGTTTTTACGCTACGCACAAAACATGTTTGCCGGTTTAATATGGTCATATGAATAAATTATTAATATCTGATAGGACGCATAGAATATAACATTAAGAATTATTTATAGATTCAACAGTGGATTTGTGATTTTGAACTGCATGTCTTTGTAACAATTGTTCTTGCATGCATTGCAACAATACTATTGTGTGTTCGCCGTATATATATATGTGACATTGGCAAGTCCAATAGGCCGATTCAAACTGTGATGTGCCCCTTAATGAGTATGCCTTTTGTTTTTTTATGTTTCACGAGCTCTTACTTTATAATGGGGAGGAGTTATACCACACAACATACATGCCAACAGGAAAGAGGGGGATTTTGAAAATAAAATCGGGGAATCTAACAAACATTGTTTGTGCATGCATGCTGACTCCTTGACTGATTTTACTTCAGGGAAACAGCAGAACGGAAATATGGAATGTGACTTCAATGACAGACTCCCTGCGGCTGCGGCCCATTCTTTCCATTCTGTTGCCACAATCCGTCTTGAACTAGTTTCATGGTCGTATTATTTACATATTACAAAATGACAGATGTGTACTTACACAGCACGGTTGTTTTTGTCTTGCTGACTGTCTAAAGTTTAGTCACACCGTTCACATCATTCATTTAAAACAAGTCGACCAAAAAAAAGTACATGGGGCCCTAGTTGTGTTTCTGGGGTGGGTGATCGTATTGCTTTGCCTTTTGGCAGCGCACTAAGGGGCATATTTATACTCTATTTTGTGCTGAATTCGGCGCAAACCGTGCACCATATTTAAACTTTGACGCCCGCGGACGTCAAAATTCCTCTGTGTGCGTCATTTTTTGGATGCGGGAAACTGTCTTGCGTTAATGACATGCAAGGTAGGCGTTCCCGGCCAAAAAATGACTTTAAGGCCTTTGTGCCTTATTTATATTCCAGCGTCATTTTGACGCACAGGAGGGGGCGGGCCTTAAAAAACAGCGCACAGTGTGATGTGCGCCGTTGTTTAACGCCTGGGTCAGGGCAGGCGTTAAGGGACCTGTGGGCTCACTTCCATGGTCTCTGACCATGGAAGGAGTCCAGTGGTGCCCTTACCTGCCCCCAGGGACACCCCTTGCCACCCTCGCCCACCCCTAGAGGACACCCATGGATGGGGGGACCCATCCCAGGTAAGTTGAGGTAAGTTTTTTTTTTTTTATTGAATGGCATAGGGGGGCCTAATTTGGGCCCCCCTACATACCACTGTGCCCAGTGACAATGCCCAGGGGACAGAAGTCCCCTGGTCGTGGCCATTGGGCAAGGGGGCATGACTCCTGTCTTTGCTAAGACAGGAGTCATTTCAGTGGGGGTTGTGTGTCAAAAGGTGTCACAAATCCGGTTTGAGGCATGATTTTTGCCTCAAACCTGACTTGTACCATTTTTTGACGCACAATCCCCATTTTCCCCTATTCCGGTGTTGCCTGGTTTGAGTCATTTTTTTTACTCTGACCAGTCAGCAGCGCTGGCTAACGTCATTCCTTAAATAAGGCACCCGCATGGCGTGTAGGAACGGCGTTAGCCGGCGGTAAAATTTTTGACGCAAACCAGCACCAGCGCTGGTTTGTGTCACAAAGTATAAATATGGGCCCAGGGCCCATATTTATACTTTTTTTTGCACTGCGTTTGTGTAATTCTTTTACGCAAAAGCGGTGCAAACCTACAAAATATAATGGCCTAAGGCCCATATTTATACTTTTTTAGCGACTCATTTGCGCCGCTTTTTGACGCAAAAATGGCATAAACTTACAAAATACAATTGTATTTTGTAAGTTTGCACCGTTTTTGCATTAAAATGCGGCGCAAATGCGGTGCTAAAAAAGTATAAATATGGGCCTAAGTATGGAAAGTGAATGGGTGTGGTTTGTCTGTTTGTTGGTAAAGACTATGTTACCCAAGGCCAGCACCGCTGTCTGCCACGTTACTTGAAAGGGTCTTATTGTTTGTCCTTCTGTCCACACCGTATATCCTCGTACGCCATGACGCTAATGATAGCTGTTAATCCCCCCTACTCGGCAGTACTCTAACAGAGGATGAGGGGGGGATGCCTGTGGTTACAATCAGGTCAAAGATGCTATGCAATTTCCATTGGATACAAAATCTGTGCGTTCCAACCAAGCTACAGGATGATGACAAGCGAGAAGGACTCAAAACATGAAGCACTTCTCATAAATGAAAAACAGACGGGAAGATATAAACGGCTAATTAAAGATATTAGACAACAATCATTCATAGCTGCGTGATGTTCACTGTTTATACTGGGTTTGTTTGTGATTCATTTGCACGTACAATTGATCAACCAAATGCAGCTCCTGTCTGTGGTCCAAACTGAGTCGAAGAAAGTACTAAAGTACATACTTAATACATACTTAATTAAACGTTCACCGTTTAATTTTTTAGTAGGGAAAAGCAATCTGATTTACAGTTTCCCTGTGAGCCAATAGCCACATGGCTCCATCCTAAGCCACCGACCAGTCTGTTCTTTGCTGCTAGATACAGGCCCACGTTGTGGGTATGTTAGAATAGCAAAGAGGTATTTACTGCACTCGGTAAATGCCCATTACACCTTGTGCCATTGTTTATGCCCTGGCAAATGCCTTTTCGTCTTCATGTTAGATTTGGAAATTCGGCAAAACAGGCAGGTGCAGTATTTACTGCACCAACGTCCTTGTTTTTGTCATCTCTTTTATGAACATTTTCCACCGAAAAACTTTCTCAGGTTTGACCTGCTGTAAACTGTCTGGGAGAAATTGCCAGCGTGGGCCACACAGACAGCCTTTCTTTGAACTCGTGACCGGGGTGTCATGCCTACCCCAGAGGAGTCCTGAGACCTCCAGCATCAAGGCCCGATGTAACATCAAGACACAATGGTGCTTGTTGCGTGCATTGGGAACACCTGCCGCCAAAATATTATGCAGAATCTGTGGACATTTGCACCAAAATGTAGAAGTCATTGAAATTCCTTAAGTACTTCAGGCCATTATTGCCTAATGTTTTTACGCTTACGTTGATGCTGGTTCAATGCCTTTATTTTGTGCTGTTAGTACGTGTATAATTTTGTTGTTTATTGCATTATGCCAATACATTTTTTTAAAGAAACAATCGAAGTGAGTTGCAATTTGCAAACTACCTCACGAATATTGATGAATATTATGGAAGCAGGTCGGATTGCAACCCACTAAGGAAATTTGTGAACTGAGCTATCAGTACATAGGTTGGTATGAGAAATTCTACACTATTCACAAAAATACTGGTCGCATCTCATATCCAATATTTTGGGCCAGATGGATCAAGACATTTTGCATTCACAACTGGCCCAATTTGCAGAGTTGAGCCACTTGCAACCACAAAAAGGCAGTGCGGTATGTAAGACACCCAAATTGCAATTCCGTAACATGTTACCAAATTGCCTTGGGTTTGTGACTGCATACCAATTTGGTATTTGGAATGGTCAGGTTTCGGGTTTCCCTTTCAAATACTAAATCACAGTGGGATGTATCAATGTTTTGCATCTGAAACAGGTCGCAAAACTTTAATGTTTTATTGACTATTGAAAGGAAGTGGTAAAACATTTGCAAACAGAAAATTCTCTACAAGGGACTCCTTCCACTTTGTGAATGTTGAAAAAATATTTTTTTTAAGGGTAGTCATTCGTGTCATGGGCAACAACCTAGTCTTAAAAATGTTAGTTAAACTGTTCATTTTAAAAAACATATCCCGTTTTACTTTAAGAAAAAAGTGTATGCTTTATTTAAAAGCTATCACAGACATGGTGGTCTGCTGACCTCCACGGATCATGATTTCTGTAATGCAGCGTTTCATAGTGGGTCTCAATTTGCGACCTGCTGCTTTAATATTCACGAGATAGTTGAACTGAGATCCACTATGACTGGGGTGTTTGCAAACTGGCACATTTGTACATAAGTCATTTCACAAAAAAACAGAATGGATTCTGTAAAAGTAGATGCACACTTTGCAATGACTTTTTCTGATTCCATTCTTTTTACATCTGCCATAGTGGCCAGTGTTTAGAACATCTTGTCTCACTTCTCTATTTCAAATGGAGCATCGCACGTATGGGATAATGTACATAGAACAATAAGCATGTGGGTCAGGTTTAGACTGGCTTAAAAACCCATGACGTGGTTTGGAGAGAACGTATTATTGGGGCAATAGAGTAGCTGTTAAGATTACACACATGTACAACTTGATGCATTGGGAGATTAAGTGATGTGCTGATAATCATATCCTTTTTTATTAAAATACCAATCCAGGATTAAGACCCAACTTTCCAAGTTTCAAGGTTAACACATTTAAATCCTAGTCCACATCTTTTCAGAAGAAAGCCATCATACAAATACTGTGTTAGGATGTATATTTTTTCGACTTGAATTACACATAGCTATACGTTTTTGCTTACAAACACTGGAGTAGTATATAGCATAAAATAATTCAGAGGGCAGGCAATTGCTTTAGGAGGGAAAACCCTGCTCTACGAAAAAGGGCAATGCACTCAGCATTTCTAATAAGCTGAACACCATCAATTCTCAGCCCTAGGAGCCCTTGAGGAGATATTAAAGTGATGAATACATCGAGGACACGTTGTGAGTGAAAGATGGCGAGCCACCCCTGTCCTAAAATAGACTTTCCCAATTAGGTCAACATTGTTCTGCTGTTTATTGATACAAGCAAGAACTGCCAGTCGAAGTGCTCATATTGTTTCACGAGTGCAGTTGTTATGGTGTCACCTTCTTTGATCCAACTCAAGCTATTTACCATTCTCCTTAATAAGCCAATATTTGTTTTGAAGAGACGGCCTTTTATCTAACATTTCACAATGAGTATGAGCGGAAAAAAGGTTAACTCTAATCCTTTGTGCCCCAAAGCAATGGCTGCTGAAAGGATGCGTGCTGTTCTGGAGGAACAAGGGAGGAGATTACAGACATGTCTGCTATTAAAACCATATGAGGAGCTCTGATTCACAGGCCGTCTTGAGAATAGCAGCATGCTCACCCTCTAATATGTTCCACATCACTTTAAGTAATGGCAGAGACCACCAGCTGTCTGGAACCTATTCCGCGCACCTCACTGCCGGAAAGTCCACTCCAGTCACACATAAGCATCTATTCACCAAAATGCTGGGAGTAGTCGGAGTGATGCCATATACCTGTTGACTTTAATATCATCACAAGAAGTGTCATCACATGACCCCTGACCATGATTGTTTTCAGGTAGGCATGTCATATGCACCTAACATGACAACTATTGATGGCTTGCATTGGATAACATCACAAAGTTGCCTTTGGATAGTATCACAAAGTAACGCAAAGTTGCACTATGCATTATTTTGTTTCAAGGGGGTGCTACATGGATGGTGCATGGGCATTCACATACAACCTACAAACATTGACGGACAGGAATTTATGCCAAAAGTTTATAACTTCTCGAGGTAAGTGTAACCAAGATAATTTTTTTTATTTCTTCTTTTTTATATAACTTTGCATATGTACTGCATTGTACAGCACATACGCAAAGTGGGGAATTACTTGAAGCATAGTTTTAGTACTCGAAGGGACCCCTTCCGGTACAAAACCTTTGATTCTGAAAATGCACTAACTTTGAACTCTGACACAAGGGAATGTGTGTTGGTGCATGGCTGCCAAAAGTGTGCCAGCGCAGGGAGATAGACAAAATGCACTATATCTCATTAGAGGTGCCACATTTTTTCTCTCCCCCCTTTGATAAAAGGCAGGGCAGTAACTTTGGTGCAGCTTTGCCTTGGGCCAGAGAACAGTAAACTGGGTCTCAGTCTCAGAAAATCTCACTCACTACCTGTCACCAGACTCTCACTTTCACTCACACACTCACTTGCTTATATCTACAGAAACATTTTCTAACACATACACACACTCTCTCACTTAAACACACCCTCATCTGCAAACATACATAAACATCCTTTTAAAACAATTTTTGCTTCCTACAGCTGCCACCACAAGTCCTAAGTTTGCTCCATTTTTGTTACACTAATAATGAATAGTCCACTATTATTCATTATTAGTGTAATGAAAAACCGGCAGACAATAAGCAAGGCAAAGTCCTCTGTTCTTGGCACTGAATTTGCCAGCTCTGAGGTCAGCGCTCACAAAGACAGTGCAGGTGTTGCAAGAGGCAAGCAAAAGTCACAGCTGACACCCATGGTGACCCCTAAATCGTCCATGCAGTCACAGGAATGAAGGGCTGTAACATGAAGGGGAGTTTTCAAGTCCAGAGGGACAAAGCAGAAGTTACAGACAGCTCTAGGCTGCAAGGGTGCGCTGTCTCACCACTAAAGTAAAGAGGTATGGTTGGTAAAGAAAACATTCCTCACTGTACAGTGGTAATCTAGTGGTAGTATGCCCCCAGTTAGCTAATTTAGGGGTTGATGGATGTGGGGATGATTAGCTATCCAGCCTGACAATTAGCTCCTAGAGAAAACACTGAGGCCCTGATTTACTAAGATTTTGTTTCGTAGTTGCGTTTCTGTTCTGGCAAAACCACAAAGCAAAATGCTAGTTAAGATTTACAAAGCAATATAAGGCCTAACTCTTGCATGACCTTGTGTGATAGTGTAAAAAAAACAAAGTAACGCAACTCAGCACCTTGCACTGCATTGCTATAAACTGTGTTGAGTAGGAGTGACAAAGATGGTGCATATACATTCGCATGCATTTTCCCATGTATTGTGACAAAAACTCAGATTTTCTAAAGGCAGCCCTGTGTTAGCACCTTTTATAGGGCACCCACCTGAGCGAGGCCTTATGAGGACAAACATCTTAGTTTCTCCACCTTACTTTTTCTTTCCTTGTGTACTGCATTCTGCAGCACACATAGAAGAATATTCTTCTGAGGATTGTTTTTGCACAGAAGTAACCCTGACCACATCGCAGGCACCCTGGCAATGTGCCGGTAGGGTGTCTTCATTGTCACTAGATAGCCATAAGTGCATAGTAGCAGAACTGCGCCATATCTTTGTAACTATGGCACTTTTCAGCTCTATCTCTTCCACACAATTAGGTGCAGCAACTTGCCTTGCTGTATTGCGTGAACGTTTAGTAATTGTGCCACTACGTTTACACGGGTACACATGTACGGGCCCTCCCTTCAGATCCTTCAGACTTACTCGCTGCATGCAGTAAGCTAGGTGGTTGATATTAATCGATTTTTCCAGAATGATTTTAGCTCCTAGTTTACCACTGTTGGCATTATCGGAAAGTGGCAGTGCTTAATTTGCGCTCGTTGTTTCCGGTGCAGAGCACCGGCACTTGTTTTTGAGGGCCGGCACTTATTTTTCTGCCTCAAGCATTTACTGTGAGCAAAAGACACATATGGGAAAGACAGAGGAAGAGAAAAATGAAAAAGTGTCATAAAGGGAGAAAGCTGATTTCAGTTCCCAGTTTACCACTGTTGGCATATTCGGAAAGTGGCAGTGCTTAATTTGCGCTTGTTATTTCCAGTGCAGAACACATTTCCCCCTGGAATCTCTATCATCTGTAAAATTTTCACTGGATCTTTATACTGCTGCACATTTGTAGTCAGCTCCACAGAAACCCTTTTTCTCTTGTCTCTTTTCTTTACCCATCGCCTAATGCTCCCCAGGTTGGAGCACTTTGAAGCAATTCCTTAAGGTGTGCTTTCATTTTGGCGGATCTCATGTGTTCAAAATCTTTAGCCTCAAAATCTAATCTATTACTCCTTTTCAAATGCTTTGTTTTCTCTATTTCTATGCTGTACTCTCTGTGAGGTCTGCTAATCTCTGATGCACATTGCTCACTTCCCTTGTACTCTCCGGGCACACATATCTCAATTCTGCCTCTGTGTAAGATTTTAACTTATTCACCACCATAGTTCCCTCAATGAGTTCACCCGCTTCCATGCTTAGCCTGGCATAATTCAAACACTCCTCTCCTTTAGGAGCACTCTGTAGGGTATTCAGCTTGTCTAACCATTCAGTTAACTGCTGAGCTGTCAAACCTTGCAGCAAAATGTTACACACCTTGGACTGGTGGCACTTGCTTTTCAACTGCACTTGGGGTCTGCAGTGTCAATAATTTCAAACTCTAGCTAACGTTTGACCCTGCCATAGTATCTGTAAGTGCTGCAAATGGACTAAGGTCTAACAGTGATCTTGATCCGTCAAATATCTGTCCCACAGGAGAGACTATTTGAGCATCTTCATTATGTCCTCCCCTCATTATACTCTGGGACATTGCTCCCTGTTCACCTACAGTCGTTTTCTTCTAAGAAAATAAGGGTACGGCTGGACCAACAGTAATAGGCAGCGATATAGCATCAGGGGCTGTTCTGTCACTTACGCTCTGTGGGAAAGTAACTCCCATATTCTGATTCATCATCAGAGTCATATCTGGCTTTGTCCCTGTTACTGGAGTGAATCTTGGCATTCCCCTGCGGCTGCACTTGGGGCAGTAAAAGTGGAGTTGGTTCAGTCTGAACCAATATCTGTCTCGGGAAAACCTTTTCCGTAGGCACCATTAAGTTCGAAGTCATTTCCATAATGGGCACTTCAGGATAAATTCTCTGAACCTGCGGTGGTTGCATCTGATTTTGCAATACAAGAGTAGTAAGCACATTAGGACCACTCTGCATTGGATTCTGTGTCAGGCTAGCATTAACCTGCATCAGACTCATTGTCCCATTAACCTGTGTCGGAGCTGTCGGATCAGCACTGGTGTTCTTACCACTCTGATGTGCTGTATATGGTGGTGGGCGATTTCTCAATAGCTGTGTAACAAACTCATCATCATCCGATTCCTCCTCCACTGTTGAAGACTTTCTAGCCTCCCTACTCTTGGACGGACTTCTGTTAGTCTTTTAAAAGCTTTCCTTCCTTTCTTCTCATTGTCCTGCGTAATTGCCGGAAACAACTTAATTCTGTGCAAAGTCTCCATCCTTCAAACTCTCTGATCATTGTCCCACCTAGCCTCTGCTAAAGTCTTCCCTGTCTTTCTCATCCTCCTCTCGAATTTCTGTTGCTTTTGCTGTCTGGCTACTAGCTCCCAAATCGCTAATGCCTCAAACTGTGCTGGTCTCGGAAGGGGCTTCGATTCATAGAGCGCCATCGGTAAATGCTACAAAACCCTCAAATTGAATGTCCCATTTGTAGGAAACACTCCCATCCTTCTCTGTCAATTTGCACCATTGCTTTAGCCAAAGACATGGCGCGACACCCTTCTCTTCCATTACAATGTAAGCTGGGGTATTTTCTAGTGGTGTAGCCTCACCTATACTCGTTGTAATGTACGTATCCCCCCTTAAGGCACTCTTTAAAGCTACGGAAAATGTCATCTTTTCGACCTTTTGTTATTCAAATCAAATCAGGAAGTGACTTTCAGTTGCAAGATTCTCTTCACCTACTTTCTCAGCCAATTGCCTCTCACAGACGCCGGCCAATCCGTGCGCGACCCTTCTTACTAACCGACCTATCCCAGACATCACATTCACGCGTACAGTGGCTGACAAAGTCTTGCGGCTTGTTCTCCCAAACTACGATTCACACAAACTAATGCAAAAATTGCAAGCACAAATCAAAAATGCAAAAAACAAATCTGCTGGTTTACTACATGAAAGGTAACATAATCCCTTCAGAAACCTTATGGATTTTTCACTGACTGCTCTTTCTCTAACAGTCACTCCTTCTTTCTCGGTCTCCCAGATTGGCAAGCAAAATTCTACCCGTTAATTTTACCCTCAACTGGTCAGTGGGTCTGTCCTGGTGTACATAGCACTTTCCAAATCTCAGTCTAAATTTTCTTTCACTCACTTTGACTCACACTCTGACTTGTTCACCACGCCTGATCAACCTACTAAACCAGACAGATTACAACATAAAAACAAGTGTCTCATACACTTTTCAATATACTCTGGAGTCTTAGACCACGCAGGGTCCGTACATCAACAACAACGTGGACAATTTGTGAGCACAAAGCTCCACACACATATGAAGTTCGACGACTTCCCTACTTTCGCACTGCAGAGTACGCACACTCCTTCTGCAACTTCATTTGGAACACGCAAACTCCCCAGACCCTCACAAACCTCACAGTTCACCTGCGATTTGCATAAGCTGTGCATGCGCAACCTACTTCATTCACACGGTCACTAGAACACCGAGAACATCCTCAAACGACCATTAGCAGGATCCAGGATTCTAGGAAAGTCATTTCTGGACTTAAGGGAACATTTTCTCTCCAAGTAGCATCATTGAAAAATAAAATCCAAATCTCAATAATAATGAACTTATGCCTCTGTTACTATCTTTGGACATCAGTCATGGGCTCTTAAGGAAACAAACCTTTGCCTGTCCTTACCAACACTGTTAACAACTATTACTATGTAACGGATGTCTATGATAAGCTCTGAAGGAGACTAACCATTACCTCTGCTATCATCTCTGTTAGCGCGTCTGACCTTAATAAGTAAACTTACAAGGGGATGCGAATAGGTCGAAGAACCTTTTGACTCACAATTAAGATGTTCATACCATAGCTCCAGTACAGGCAAATCAATAATCTATAACCAATACACAATATCAATAATCAACAACAATCAATAACGGTAATAATCAATAGAGTCAGTAATTATCACGCAACATGACCTTTCAGTCATGAATAACCACACCTTTTAGTAAAAGACAGAATATTTATTTCCCTGTATTAACAATGCTAAGGTCATGTAGATTAATCTTAAAATCAAATGAAACACATACAGAAACAATACTGGCTGTCCAAAGCGGCGGAAGAAACATAATCTAATCAAAGCTTGAACTACAACACATTCTAAAGTTATGGTACAAATCAACAGCAAAATCAACTGTGTCAAAGTGATTACATACATTCTAGTTCAGCAGTGAAATTCATCAAACTTTATTCCCTGTTAGCACAATTTCATTAGTGAGCATCCTTAATTAACATCAGATTAGCATCAGCATGGTGGGCTTCATGCAAAAACAATTTAGTAACACAAATTTGGAAAAACATCTAACTATGGCTCTATCAAAACAGCGCAGTTGGCACCTAGAAAGGAAAAATAAATAGACATAATAATCAACAGTCGAATTCATAATGCCTATCCTCAATGTGGATTAGCAAGCAGAATCAGTCTCTGTCTTCAGGACCTCAGTCTATCAGCAAGGCATCAGGATTCAGCATCAAAGTTCAGAAAACACAAAGTCTTAAAGCATTAAATTTAAGCACCTCTCTTGTCAGGACGCACAAGAAAATATTGACATTTCGGCCAGCAAGAAAATGGGTACTGACGGTGTCTTCTCTCAGTGCAGTGTCATTAAATCAAAACCACAAAAACTATTTCCCAAATCCCTATTGGTCAATGAATTGCATGTTCACACTTTGTCCAATAAAACTAAAACTCCAAATCTATGAATTCTACTATTACTCCGTTCACATGTCGTCGGTTGGTTGTCCTGCAATGTCCTCATCATCGGGCTTGTCAGGTAACTATATTGTTGCAGCTTCTACTCTAGTCAGTATCTCCATTTTTCTCCTCCTGAGAAAGTCAGTCTCACACCCATTACACACAAAATGTTACATTAGTAATAACATCTTCTAGCAGTCGGTTCTAACGCGAAACTTTCAGTTATGGGCACTTTTAAATAATGCAATGGAAAATCACTGTTTAACTCTCTAGGACAGCCATTTATTAAAGGTTAAGAAATACAGCTTTGACATGAGGGCTGGCAAGTAGGCCAAGACCTTTGCTAAGTTAAGGCCTACAATTAATAAAGCTAAGACTTAATGCATAACCTTTAATATGATATACTACTACATTAGTCAAACATATTTTCAACATTTCACAGTATTAGAATATTAATAAGTACACTTAGTGAACATTGACGGCCACTCATCGTAATCACATTTTTAAAAGCGTGCATTATTTTTCTAGTTTATTATTTTCTACACAAACCCATTATTCAGAATACATGGACACTCAATCATTTTTATTAATACACCTGCGCTAGCACCTTTAACTCAAAGGAGGTGTCAATCCATTAGCAAACGGGAAGGGGTCCCCAATGAACCTTTACCTTTTTTGAATAGTAAAAATAATGCTTTAACAGTAGTCAGTGGTTCTGAGGTTTTCATCCAAAATTTGAGAGAAATTACAAAACATGCCATTACTATCCCTTCACCATCCCCTCCAGCCCACACCACCAGCATCAGGCACCCCCCAAAGTAAGATCCCTCCAGTATGTCCATCCTGCACCCCATTTGCTATTGGTCCTTAGCCAGGATCCCAATGCCCTTCAGCACCTTATGAAGGAGAACCTAAGTGGTCAGTGGCAGGGCTGGTGTGGATCAACTTCCCGCAATGGCTGAGGTGTTTACCAATTAGCTGAGAGGTTGAAGGGACCCGCTACACCCTTCTCTTCCTCCAGCTCAGCAGACTATGGAATGCCACTTAAATCACTTCAATTCTTCGAGGCACTGTAAAGCAGCTATATCTTGCTAGCCCTTTTAGCATAGACAAAAATGTAAGGGTCGCCAGGGGTTGCAGCTGTAGATCATGACTTTCCCCTTGTGGCCCTTAGGACTGCCCTTGCAGCCTCTGCACTCAAAAATCACATTGCAGTGCCAAGAACAGAAGGAAAAATGTGCTTGGTCTGCCTGGGTATGTTCTGTTCCTCTACCAGGACTAGGATATTTTAATTCATGTATCAAATTTCAGGATATTTTAATTTTGCAAATAAATACATTCCGACGTGCGTAAGATACACGCTCCACTGAATTAAAATATTTGCATCCAGCAGGGGCATAACATAACTCTAACGCATTTTAAAATTGCATGCCCCCAATGTCTGTGGGCTCGGGGGCCGAGCAGGACCAGGCCCTCCATATTTCAACTTGTTCACCCCCAAATATGAATTCCCTTCTTCTTAAGTGATGTTGATCAATGAAGGTGAGCTGCTGTGTTTTGTTGTGATTTTTGTCCAGAAGTGCTGTGCTGGCTCATGCTTTCTGGAAATGAAGGGCAGGTACTATGGTGCCACACCTCAGCCAGACAGTCACTGTACTCCACTACCGCTCTGGATCATTTGGTAGACCCCTATAACCACTGACCTACTCTCTGCTGTTTACTAGTGATGATGCAGAAAAGAAGGTCTAACAAATATTCATATATCATATAATCAAAATTGTATAAGGTAATGTGATTTTAGCAAAGAAAAATAATGTACGTGGGAAATTGTGCCCCCGGGGTAGTTCGCCATTATTATAAACAAGCTTAATTAATCATGAAGAATTGACAAATGTAGTAATCCGTCATAATTGCAAATGTATTCTATGATTTCCTTGTTGAAACTGTTATATGCTTAGCTTAAATTTAGCAGAGGCTTTGGCCTAGTTGTCTGGTCTCAAATTTAACTGCGTGGTTTTCACTTGTATTAACAAAGACATATTATTTTACTTTAAGGTTGTATTTTTCCAGTAGAGATGACTAATACATTTATCTCAAGGTTTCGTGCTTGGCTGGTTTCATCCCTTTTAAAGCAATGTCAGTTTCTGCAGGTGCGGACGATAAAAGCACTGCTACCGAAATAATTGGCAAACTTTGTTGCAACTTGTGTTCCACGGCTCCAAGGACACCTTATGCAAAAATGAGTACTAGGAGAAAGACACTATTCATTGGTCAAAAAGAAGCCACCCTATGAACCCTCCAATGGAAGACCCTGAAGAATTTGTAATGTTTCTTACTTAAACCCACGGACAAAGAGAAGTCAGCCATTTTCTTTGATGCCATTTTGAAGCCGGATTCAAGAAGCCATTTTTAGCGACCCTCTGATGCCTTTTCTCTGTCGCAGAGAAAGAGACTTTAAGAATTCTCACCCTAGAGACTTTAACTTTAACTTTGCCCCGTTTTGCCCATGCAGTAAACTTTGCCCCATTCTCCTTGACGCCGCAAGGAAACTTGCCCTTAACTTTGTCCCCCTTGAAATCTGCCCCATGCTGATTGAACCGATACCTGAAGGACGAAGACTTTTCTTGAATGCTGATTGTATTTGGTAAATATGAAAGGATAATTGTATTATGCATTGTGTTTTCCTTCCTAGGTACCAACTGCTTATTTTGATAGGGCCCAAAGTAGAATTACAATTACAATTTGTGTTGACTAAATTCATTTTGCATGAAGCCCCACATGCCAATGCTAATGAGAGGCTGGTCGAGGTATTCATCTGATGCACCATGCTAAATTGAAATCTTGTTATGCTGACCGATGTATGAAATTAGTCAAATTCAATTGCTTATATTAGTGATTTGCATTGCTATAACTGAGTGCATTATAATCCAGATATTGCGTAGATTGCGTTTCTTCCATCGCTATGGACAGCTAGTAATGTTCGTATACATATATCATTTGATTTTGAGACTTACATATATTGTGCTAGCTTTGTTAATATAGGGAAATAAACTCATTAACTTTTAATAAACTGGTGTGGTTATTCATGACTGAAAGGTCATGGTGTGTCAATTACTGATTGTTATTGATTCCTAATGTGTTGATTGATTATTAATCGATTATTGGTTGTTGATTATAATTAGTTATCGATGATTGATTTGAGTGATCCGACTATTCTTGGATGAGGAGAGCCCAACTAGGTTAAAAGGTCCACCGACCTCCAGCATGTCCGAGTACAAGTAATTTATAAGGACTGGACGCGCTATCACTAGTGTCAGTTACTAAGCTACGTCATTGACCATGACAGCTGTTATTTGGGATGGGAGACAGATTAAGACTGGTTGGAGCCGTGGGGCTCTCCAAGCAACCAGTACTGCCTCCACAGATGACAAGGTAGAACATAGAGGTATGAGTTTCCACACTTTTAGATTTTTTTTACATTTGTTTTTGTTAGTTTTCATATGTCACATACAAGCCTGGCTTTCATTTAATTGGCACATTGTGGCCACTTATCTTTCTGCCCAATATATATAGCATGTTCAACTTGTGAAACACAAAAATAAATAAAAACATAGAATTGTAGTGAGTTAGAGTGCATTACAAATTGACAATTATCATGTCAGACACGTAAAATTAGCAACTGGCCACTGACATTGAAACCGGCCCTTTTGCCATAAGCTCCTCACGAATTCCAATGGGGCGCCCTTTGGTGCACCCGGGACCATTGAAACCCAATACCACAGAATATTTCTACCATAGGGTCACAAAGCTCACATCCTTAGTTTCCACTACATTCGCTGATCGTCTCTATCAAATATGCGTTGCAATATTCACTCACGGCAGGCTCATGTTGTTTTTGGTCAACTTAGGCAAGAATATATCCCACCCTATTACACGCAGACTGGATCCTTCCCTCCGCCCTAAATCTTTAAGAACCATTGCTATATGTAATGCTACTATGTCATAACAATAAAATACACACACACTCTTTATACCTGTTTGACTAAGTATTTTGTACCCATGGTTCTAATTATGTATTGTATGTGCATATGTGTATGTATTCATGTGTATGTGTGTGTGTGTATATATATATATATATATATATATATATATATATATATATGTATGTATGTGTATATGTTGTTTCTGTGCTTGGCATGTTCGTGGATCATTGCATGGCTCCTGGGTGAGTTGTTATACTAGATATCTATGAATTCCTGCTCTCATCTTATCACACTTATCTACTCATCACTCTTATGTCATGTCTCTATCAAACTATCCTCCATTCTCACTCTCACTCATCCCAAATCCCTTCTACCACTTTCATCTCCTAAATATCTCTGCCTAAGCTCTTCCCTCCGCTTCCACATCTAACTCACCAAACCTCACTCTACTACTGTGACCTCCCACACAACCCTACTAAATTCTCCTTCATTTATCTCACCCTGCTACTATGCTCTCCCTAACCCTTCCACATACTCTTCCCCCTCCGCCCCCCTTTACTCATCCCAAGCCTTTGGGTTGAGTAAATGAAGGATATACTCCCAATTAACATTTCTGGATTTCTTTCATCCTCAACCCCTCCATTACTCCAGTCAATCTTACTAACAAACTCTCATATCCGCGGCTCAAATTAACTCATAATAATACTAAAACTGTGTAACTCATAATAATACTAAAACTGTACTCATTATTTAACGATACTAATCCATCACTAATTCTTGTTGGGTTCCAGAGTAGTGTGCTGCTCATCGAAAAGTGCTTCGACGCCTCGTCAGGGGTAGTAAGCGATATATAAATATGATTACAATTACAATTACAATTGCTTCTGCCTTGCTAAACGATTTAAGCTCATCTCTACAATTACCAATGGACTGAAGACTATTAATTTTCCACATCATTGTAATCTTAGTATTGTATTGAGTACCGACAAGAAGCATTGCTTGCATCAGTGGAGTTTGTGTTTTTTTGTTAATTTCTATTTTTGTGCCATCTCGTTGTCGAGGATCTATAATTAATTAATCGAAGATGTACCAGTTCTAGTAGTGGCACTTGGATGTTCCCCGGATGCCCCCTTCTCCAGGGCTGTCTCCTGCCACCTTCATTGATGCAGTATAGTTTGTCAATGTCCTAGAGGGCCACTTCAAGCAGTTGCAAGGTAAGGCATTACGTGGATGATGGATATACCAAAAAGGTATTATTAAAAAAGGCTAAAGTATAAAGGCTCTGTGTTAGAAATTGGGTTGTTGGTTAACTGGGGAGTAAACCTTAGCCAAGCATCTTAGTCATGCTTAGTCAAGCATCAGGGCAAATGTCAGGCAAACCCTAAATGAGCCTTTGCTCAACATCTGATAGCTTGGCACAGAGTGGTCAGGCTTAAGCTTTGTGCAATTCTGGTGAGAGAATCATCTGGCTACTTGGCCATTATTAGAAGTTCATATTGAATTATCACTGTGCTGTCCAAAATTATTAATTTTATTGATTAGTACAAACGTGCTGTTGTTTAATTTATGCAATATTATGAAACGAGCATGTCAGTGAAATGAGACAAATTGGTGTAACAATTAAGGCCCTCATTACAACCCTGGCGGTCGGTGTTAAAGCAGCAGTAACATCACCAACAGGCCGGCGGTAAAAAAAATGGGATTACAACCACGCCAGAAACCGCCAACATAGACAGCCACCTTAACACTCTGACTGCCAGGGCAGTAGCAACAAACACCGCATGGGTCACCGCCAACAGGCAGACGGAAGAAAATGTACCGCCCACCCTATCATGAGAGGCCAATCCGTCAGCTTTTCTGGGGCGGCACCAACTACATCAAAAGCATGGCGGAAACAGTATATTGAAGGAAAACCACTCACCTTCCGACACGCCACGAAGAACCAGGATGCCTTGGAGCCCGAATTGCAGATCCTCCCCATGTTGGTGTATCTTCTCATACAGCAGGAAGTAGAAAGGAGGCGGCGACGACGGTGAGTACTGCACCTAGCACACAGAGGAGGGGGGGAGGGAAAAGAGAGTGACACACACACACGTGGCACGCAACACCCCCACACCCCGCTCACCCACAACACCATACACACTAACACATCCAACAACATTACTGATACACCCCGTCACCCCCTGGAAGAACGCAAGGACAAAAGGAAATTAGTTTAACCAGTGTTATATTGGAACATTCAGATATAACAATAGAATTTTAAGTAATCAGTATATACAAAATTTTACATTATGTACACAAGGTCGTACTCTGTCCCTTGTAAATGTCCGTGGATCAGTGGTCCTAAAAAGCATGGGTGAAGCCCACACATGACACCTGCCTCAAAACAGAGAGAACACTGCAGGGGCATCAGGTCGAAAAAACACAGTCACTTCAGGGGGAAGGGGAGGGGGGGCACCTCAGCCGGAAGATGGTACGACGCCACTGATCCTCGAGGGGGTTCTATGCCCACTGCCTGGTCCAGGGGAGTGCAAAGCCACAGTCTCTCAAGTTTCTCAAGTGGGTGGTTTGCCCACTGCTTGGTCATGGGGAGTGCCAAGCCACAGTCTCTCAAGTCTCTCAAGCGGGTGGTTTGCCCACTGCTTGGTCCTGGGGAGTGCAAAGCCGCAGTCTCTCAAGTGGGTGGTTTGCCCACTGCTTGCCGCTGGGGAGTGCAAAGCCACAGTCTCTCAAGTGGATGGCTTCTTCCACTGGTTCTGGAGGGGGCATTGTGCCCAGTCTGCTTCATCCTGCCAAGGATTGGGGGAGTGGATTCCTTTCTCCACTGGTTCTGGAGGGGTCATTGTGCCCAGAGGGCTTCATCCTGCCAAGGATAGTGATAGTTGATGCCTTTCTCCACTGGTTATGGAGGGGGCTTGGTGCCCAGTGTGCTTCATCCTGCCAAGGATAGTGATAGAGGATGCCTTTCTCCACTGGTTCTGGAGGGAGCATTGTACCCTGAGTGCTTCATCCTGCCAAGGATAGTGATAGAGGAAGCCTTTCTCAACTGGTTCTGGAGGGGGCATTGTACCCTGAGTGCTTCATCCTGCCAAGGATAGTGATAGTGGATGCCTTTCTCCACTGGTTCTGGAGGGGGCATTGTGCGCTGAGTGCTTCATCCTGCCAAGGATAGTGATAGTGAGTGCCTTTCTCCACTGGTTCTGGAGGGGGCATTGTGCCCAGTGATGCTGCACCTGGGGTGAGGCATTTAATATTCTCTCACCTGGGTGTCTGCACAACGAAATGTACCTGGAACAGGTCACATGATACTCCATGGAGGCAGAATCACACTCCATCCTGCGGCGACTTAGGCTGCAAACTGCTGGTAGTGCCAGTGCTGGTGGTGGTGCCTCATGTGTTGTGTCCAGGGTCCAGGACATCACCTGCAGCCTCGGACGGCTGCCCACTGGTGATGCTGCTGACATCCGATGTAGTGGCACAGGCTGGGCACGTGGCAGTTCAGATGGTGGTGCAGATGGCGGTGGCTGCGACGGAGATGCTTCTGTTGCTGCCTGTGGTGCAGGTGTCTGTAGTGGTGGAGGGAGACACCAGACCATCTACGGCAGCCTCAGATGGTTGATCCTTGGGGAGGAAGCTGCAGACTGACGTTGTGGCAGCGGCGGTGCAGGTGGCAGTGCAGGCGGTGGAGCAGGTGGCGGTCGTTGCAGCGGTGGTGCCCATGGTACAGGTCGCTGGCATCTCTGGGGAAATTGTGGTCACCAGTCCCTCACCAGGAGGCTTCGTGCCCTGAGGTGACTTGGCCTTTGTCTTCCCCACCTTGGTAGTCACTGCTGGGATGTTGGCACTGTTCTCTTTGTGTTTGGATGAGCCCTTGCTGGGTGGGTGGTGCGACTTTCCCCTGCTGCATGCCGGCCCCTTCTTGACCTTGGCCGGTGGTGGAATCTGGTGGTCCTTCCCATCTGTAGGTGGCACACTGGCAGCTCTGACGGGTGCTCCCTTCAATCCTCCCGGACTTGCAGGGACCAAAGCGGACGCAGATTTGGTGGCTGAGGTGCTGGGCTGGGATCTAGACATCCTGGCCCTAGGGGAAGGCCGGAGGAGGGGGTGTAGGGAAGAGGTTAATGTTAGCTAGGAAAAGTTTTTTTGGCACACTGGGATGGGAAGATGGAGGGGTTGTGGGAGTGGAGGAAGAGGTAGTGGTTGTAGGAGGTGGACGTCTGCTGAGTCTGGGTGAAGGTGCATGGGCTGTAGGCTGTTGTGAGGTGGATGGCTGTTGAGTGGGTGTGTGCCTGCGTTTGTGTACTTTGGGAGGAGGGCTCACAGACACATTGGGAGAGGACACAGGGGACATATGAATGGTTGTGAGGGTGGTGATTGCTAGTGAGCAGTGTGTTGTCATGGGCGTGCTGGTGATGGAGGCAGTGGCTGATGATGTAGTGCATGCAGGTGTGAGTGGAGACGTGACTGGGAGGGAGGTGGAGGACGTGGAGGAGGGGGACACAGTGGAGGAAGTGGATGTTGGTATGTGTGCATGGGTATGGTGCTTGTGTGAGTGCCTGTGTGATGAGGTGTGGTGCTTATGTTTTCCTGAGCCATTTTTGTGTGTTGATGTGTGTGCCTGCTGGTCTGAAGGAGTGCTTGGGGTAGGCTGAGGTAGAGGGTATTGGGTCTGGGTAGTGGAAGTTGGAGGGGGGAGGCTGTACACAGGGACAATGGCTGCCATAATTGCTGAAACCAAAGCCTGAAATGCTCTCTGTTGGGCCGCCACACCAGAATGAATGCCCTCCAGGTATGCATTTGTTTGTTGCAAATGCTTCTCGACACCCTGGATGGCATTCAGAATGGTTGACTGCCCAACAGTGAGGGATCTCATGAGGTCAATAGCCTCCTCACTGAGGGCAGCAGGGCTGACTGGGGCAGTGCCTGAGGTGCCTGGGGCGAAGGAGATGCCCACCCTCCAGGGTGAGCGGGCACGGGAAACATGCAGAGGGGCTGCTGGGAGGGCAGTGCTGGTGGGGGGGGTGGCGGCTGTACCTGTTGTTGGGATGGGCACAGAGGTGTCTGCCACCGCCAGGGAGCTTCTATCAGAGGAGGAGTCGTGTAGGAAAGTACCATCTTGCCTGGCATGTTACCCCCATTTTTCACTGTATATATGTTGTTTTAGTTGTATGTGTCACTGGGACCCTGGTAACCCAGGGCCCCAGTGCTCATAAGTGTGCCTGAATGTGTTACCTGTGTAGTGACTAACTGTCTCACTGAGGCTCTGCCAATCAGAACCTCAGTGGTTATGCTCTCTCATTTCTTTCCAAATTGTCACTAACAGGCTAGTGACCATTTTTACCAATTTACATTGGCTTACTGGAACACCTTTATAATTCCCTAGTATATGGTACTGAGGTACCCAGGGTATTGGGGTTCCAGGAGATCCCTATGGGCTGCAGCATTTCTTTTGCCACCCATAGGGAGCTCTGACAATTCTTACACAGGCCTGCCACTGCAGCCTGAGTGAAATAACGTCCACGTTATTTCACAGCCATTTTACACTGCACTTAAGTAACTCATAAGTCACCTATATGTCTAACCTTTACCTGGTAAAGGTTAGGTGCAAAGTTACTTAGTGTGAGGGCACCTTGGCACTAGCCAAGGTGCTCCCACATTGTTCAGAGCCAATTCCCTGAACTTTGTGAGTGCGGGGACACCATTACACGCGTGCACTACATATAGGTCACCACCTATATGTAGCTTCACAATGGTAACTCCGAATATGGCCATGTAACATGTCTATGATCATGGAATTGCCCCCTCTATGCCATCCTGGCATAGTTGGCACAATCCCATGATCCCAGTGGTCTGTAGCACAGACCCTGGTACTGCCAAACTGCCCTTCCTGGGGTTTCACTGCAGCTGCTGCTGCTGCCCACCCCTCAGACAGGCATCTGCCCTCCTGGGGTCCAGCCAGGCCTGGCCCAGGATGGCAGAACAAAGAACTTCCTCTGAGAGAGGGTGTTACACCCTCTCCCTTTGGAAAATGGTGTGAAGGCAGGGGAGGAGTAGCCTCCCCCAGCCTCTGGAAATGCTTTGTTGGGCACAGATGTGCCCAATTCTGCATAAGCCAGTCTACACCGGTTCAGGGGACCCCTTAGCCCTGCTCTGGCGCGAAACTGGACAAAGGAAAGGGGAGTGACCACTCCCCTGACCTGCACCTCCCCTGGGAGGTGTCCAGAGCTCCTCCAGTGTGCTCCAGACCTCTGCCATCTTGGAAACAGAGGTGCTGCTGGCACACTGGACTGCTCTGAGTGGCCAGTGCCACCAGGTGACGTCAGAGACTCCTTGTGATAGGCTCCTTCAGATGTTGCTAGCCTATCCTCTCTCCTAGGTAGCCAAACTCTCTTTTCTGGCTATTTAGGGTCTCTGTCTCTGGGGAAACTTTAGATAACGAATGCAAGAGCTCATCCGAGTTCCTCTGCATCTCTCTCTTCACCTTCTGCCAAGGAATCGACTGCTGACCGCGCTGGAAGCCTGCAAACCTGCAACATAGTAGCAAAGACGACTACTGCAACTCTGTAACGCTGATCCTGCCTCCTTCTCGACTGTTTTCCTGCTTGTGCATGCTGTGGGGGTAGACTGCCTCCTCTCTGCACCAGAAGCTCCGGAGAAATCTCCCGTGGGTCGACGGAATCTTCCCCCTGCAACCGCAGGCACCAAAAAGCTGCATTACCGGTCCCTTGGGTCTCCTCTCAGCACGACAAGCGAGGTCCCTCGAATCCAGTGACTCTGTCCAAGTGGCCCCCACAGTCCAGTGACTCTTCAGTCCAAGTTTGGTGGAGGTAAGTCCTTGCCTCACCTCGCTGGGCTGCATTGCTGGGAACCGCGACTTTTGCAGCTACTCCGGCCCCTGTGCACATCCGGCGGAAATCCTTTGTGCACAGCCAAGCCTGGGTCCACGCCACTCTAACCTGCATTGCACGACTTTCTAAGTTGGTCTCCGGCGACGTGGGACTCCTTTGTGCGACTTCGGGTGAGCACCGTTTCACGCATCCTCGTAGTGCCTGTTTCTGGCACTTCTCCGGGTGCTATCTGCTGCTGAGAGGGCTCCTTGTCTTGCTCGACGTCCCCTCTCTCTCCTGGTCCAATTTGCGACCTCCTGGTCCGTCTAGGGCTACAGCAGCGTCCAAAAATGCTAACCGCATGATTTGCAGCTAGCAAGGCTTGTTGGCGTTCTTTCGGCAGGAAAACACTTCTGTACGACTCTCCACGGCGAGAGAGATCCGTCCACCAAAGGGGAAGTCTCTAGCCCTTTTCGTTCCTGCAGAAACCTCAGCTTCTTCTGTCCAGTAGAAGCTTCTTTGCACCCGCAGCTGGCATTTCCTGGGCATTTGCCCATCTCCGACTTGCTTGTGACTTTTGGACTTGGTCCCCTTGTTCCACAGGTACCCTAGATTGGAAATCCACAGTTGTTGCATTGTTGGTCTGTGTCTTTCCTGCATTATTCCTCTAACACGACTTCTTTGTCCTTAGGGGAACTTTAGTGCACTTTGCACTCACTTTTCAGGGTCTTGGGGAGGGTTATTTTTCTAACTCTCACTATTTTCTAATAGTCCCAGCGACCCTCTACAAGGTCACATAGGTTTGGGGTCCATTCGTGGTTCACATTCCACTTTTGAAGTATATGGTTTGTGTTGCCCCTATCCCTATGTTTCCCCATTGCATCCTATTGTAACTATACATTGTTTGCACTGTTTTCTAAGACTATACTGCATATTTTTGCTATTGTGTATATATATCTTGTGTATATTTCCTATCCTCTCACTGAGGGTACACTCTAAGATACTTTGGCATATTGTCATAAAAATAAAGTACCTTTATTTTTAGTATAACTGTGTATTGTGTTTTCTTATGATATTGTGCATATGACACTAAGTGGTACTGTAGTAGCTTCACACGTCTCCTAGTTCAGCCTAAGCTGCTCTGCTAAGCTACCATTATCTATCAGCCTAAGCTACTAGACACCCTATACACTAATAAGGGATAACTGGGCCTGGTGCAAGGTGCAAGTACCCATTGGTACTCACTACAAGCCAGTCCAGCCTCCTACATTGGTTGTGCAGCGGTGGGATAAGTGCTTTGAGACTACTTACCAATCTTGTCATTGTACTTTTCATAAGAGAAAAATATACAAAACAAGGTCAGTGTATAAACACATAGCCAAAAAGGTTTGCATTTCCTCTTTTCACTCTTTTCTAAGTGCTGAAAAGTACTTCTAACTTTCTAAACAGTTCTAAAAAGTTTAAAAAGTTTTTTTACTCTGTCTTTCTAAAAGCTCTGACAAACTTTTTATCTTTTACTATCACTTTAACTCTCTCTAAAAATGTCTGGCACAGGCCAAAATGTTGACCTGTCCAAACTTGCATATGACCACCTTAGCTGGAAAGGAGCAAGGAGTCTCTGTGTAGAGAGAGGTTTGAGTGTAGGGAAGAATCCTTCCTTGGAACTGTTACTTAACATGCTTAGAGAACAGGATAAGGCTAGAAGTGCCCCATCTGTTGAAAAAGTAGCTAATGGTTCTCAATCTGATCCAGGGACTCCCCCAGGAAAAGATTCAGGAAAGAAACTTCCTAGCCTGCCCATTACTAGACAGTCTAGCATAGTTGGTAATGATGATGAGCCACACCATATAAATAGTGTTGTCTCACATCATAGCAAAAGCATTTATTCTCACCATACTGGTAGTGATGTTTCTGTTAGCCAAGCTGTTAGGGTGGCTTCTGTAAGGGACAGGTCTCCTTCTGTCCATTCTCACCATACTTCTGTTTCAAGGCATGTCCCTCCCACCCACCCTGATGACAGATTGTTAGAAAGGGAGCTCAATAGATTGAGAGTGGAACAAACCAGACTGAAGCTCAAGAAGCAACAGCTGGATTTGGATAGACAGACTTTAGAAGTAGAGAAGGAGAGACAGAAACTGGGTTTAGAAACCCATGGTGGCAGCAGCAGTATTCCCCATAGTCATCCTGCAAAAGAGCATGATTCCAGGAATCTGCACAAGATAGTTCCCCCTTATAAGGAGGGGGATGACATTAACAAGTGGTTTGCTGCACTTGAGAGGGCCTGTGTTGTACAGGATGTCCCTCAAAGGCAGTGGGCTGCTATCCTATGGCTATCATTTAGTGGAAAAGGTAGGGATAGGCTCCTTACTGTGAAAGAAAATGATGCTAATAATTTCCAAGTTCTTAAGAATGCACTCCTGGATGGTTATGGCTTAACCACTGAACAGTACAGGATAAAGTTCAGAGAGACCAAAAAGGAGTCTTCACAAGACTCGGTTGATTTTATTGACCATTCAGTGAAGGCCTTGGAGGGGTGGTTACATGGCAGTAAAGTTACTGATTATGACAGCCTGTATAACTTGATCCTGAGAGAGCATATTCTTAATAATTGTGTGTCTGATTTGTTGCACCAGTACTTGGTGGACTCTGATCTGACCTCTCCCCAAGAATTGGGAAAGAAGGCAGACAAATGGGTCAGAACAAGGGTGAACAGAAAAGTTCATACAGGGGGTGACAAAGATGGCAACAAAAAGAAGGATGGTAAGTCTTCTGACAAGGGTGGGGACAAATCTAAAAATGAGTCTTCATCAGGCCCACAAAAACACTCTGGTGGGGGTGGTGGGCCCAAATCCTCTTTTAATCAGAACAAGGAAAAGAAACCATGGTGCTATTTATGTAAAATAAAAGGCCATTGGACAACAGATCCCAGTTGTCCAAAGAAAGGCACCAAGCCTCCTACCACTACAACCCCTACTGCTACACCTAGTGTCCCTACTAATAGCAGTGGTGGTGGGAGCAAACCTACTAATAGCCAATCCAAGGGAGTAGCTGGGCTCACTATTGGTAACTTAGTTGGGGTTGGCCTTGTTAGGGAGGCCACAGAGGCTGTGTTAGTCTCTGAGGGGGCTATTGATTTAGCCACCTTAGTTGCTTGTCCCCTTAATATGGATAAGTACAAGCAGCTACCCCTAATAAATGGTGTTGAGGTTCAGGCCTACAGGGACACTGGAGCCAGTGTGACTATGGTCATAGAGAAACTGGTCCACCCTGAACAACACCTACTTGGTCACCAGTACCAAGTAACCGATGCTCACAACAACACACTTAGCCACCCCATGGCTGTTGTTAATCTCAACTGGGGGGGGGTTACTGGTCCAAAGAAAGTTGTGGTAGCCACAGATTTACCTGTAGACTGTCTACTAGGAAATGATTTGGAGACATCAGCTTGGTCAGGTGTGGAGTTGGAGGCCCATGCAGCAATGCTGGGCATCCCAGGGCATATTTTTGCTTTGACAAGGGCTCAGGCCAAAAAGCAAAAAGGACAGGGAATCTTGGATCCTGGAACAATGGACCAAGTGCTCCCTAAAGCTAGGGCTAGTAGAAGCAAACCACTTCCTACTATCCCTCCCTCTACAGTGGATTCTGCTTCTGAGGAAGAAGAATTCCCTCCCTGTGCAGAACCTACACCAGAGGAGCTGGAAGCAGACACTGCTGAGCTTTTGGGTGAAGGGGGGCCTGCCAGAGAGGAGCTGAGTGTGGCACAGCAAACCTGTCCCACATTAGAGGGTCTCAGACAGCAAGCTGTCAAACAGGCTAATGGGGATGTCAGTGACTCTCACAGAGTTTACTGGGAGGACAACCTCTTCTACACTGAGCATAGGGATCCTAAACCTGGAGCTGCCAGGAGATTAGTGATTCCTCAGGAGTACAGAAAGTTCCTCCTAACACTGGCACATGACATTCCCTTAGCTGGGCATCTAGGACAAATGAAAACTTGGGACAGGCTTGTTCCCCTATTTCATTGGCCTAGAATGTCTGAGGACACAAAGGAATTTTGTAAGTCCTGTGAAACCTGTCAAGCCAGTGGCAAGACAGGTGGCACCCCAAAGGCACCCCTTATTCCACTGCCTGTGGTTGGGGTTCCCTTTGAAAGGGTAGGGGTTGACATAGTTGGCCCCCTTGACCCTCCTACTGCTTCAGGCAATAGATTTATCTTGGTGGTAGTGGACCATGCCACAAGATATCCTGAAGCTATTCCTTTAAGGACCACTACAGCACCTGCAGTGGCAAAGGCCCTCCTGGGAATATTTTCCAGGGTGGGCTTCCCAAAGGAAGTAGTATCAGACAGGGGAAGCAATTTCATGTCTGCATACTTAAAGGCCATGTGGAAGGAGTGTGGTGTAACGTACAAGTTCACAACACCCTATCATCCACAAACAAATGGACTGGTGGAGAGATTTAATAAAACTCTCAAAGGCATGATTATGGGTCTCCCTGAAAAACTCCGCAGGAGATGGGATATCCTTCTACCATGCCTCCTTTTTGCCTACAGGGAGGTACCCCAGAAAGGAGTGGGCTTCAGCCCCTTTGAACTTCTTTTTGGACACCCTGTTAGGGGTCCACTCACACTTGTAAAGGAGGGTTGGGAACAACCTTTAAAAGCTCCTAAGCAGGATATTGTGGATTATGTACTTGGCCTCAGATCAAGGATGGCTGAGTACATGAAAAAGGCCAGTAAAAACCTTCAGGCCAGCCAAGAGCTCCAGAAGCAATGGCATGATCAGAAGGCTGTTTTGGTGCAGTACCAACCAGGGCAGAAAGTGTGGGTCTTGGAGCCTGTGGCCCCAAGAGCACTCCAAGATAAATGGAGTGGACCCCACACAATTGTTGAAAAGAAGGGAGAAGTCACCTAGTTAGTTGACTTAGGCACTGCCAGGAGTCCCCTTAGGGTGCTCCATGTCAACCGCCTGAAACCCTACTATGACAGGGCTGATCTCACCCTGCTCATGGCAACAGATGAGGGACAGGAAGAAGACAGTGATCCTCTACCTGATCTCTTCTCTTCCACAGAACAAGATGCTCTTGTGGAAGGTGTAGTTTTGGCTGATTGTCTTACTGCTGAGCAGAAAGACAATTGTATAAATCTCCTAGATCAATTCTCTGAACTCTTCTCTACTGTGCCAGGTACCACTTCTTGGTGTGAGCACACTATAGATACTGGAGACAGCTTGCCTGTCAAAAGTTAGATCTATAGGCAGCCTGACCATGTCAGGGACTGCATAAAGCAAGAGGTCCAGAAAATGTTAGAACTAGGAGTGGTTGAGCACTCTGACAGTCCATGGGCTTCTCCTGTGGTACTGGTACCAAAACCCCATTCCAAAGATGGAAAGAAGGAAATGCGGTTTTGTGTAGACTATAGAGGTCTCAACTTGGTAACCAAAACTGATGCTCACCCTATACCCAGGGCAGATGAGCTCATAGATACACTGGCATCTGCCAAGTATCTAAGCACTTTTGACTTGACTGCAGGGTATTGGCAGATCAAATTGTCAGAAGATGCTAAACCTAAGACTGCATTTTCAACCATTGGAGGACATTACCAGTTTACTGTAATGCCTTTTGGTTTGAAAAATGCACCTGCCACTTTTCAGAGGTTGGTGAACACAGTCCTGCAAGGGCTGGAAGCTTTCAGTGCAGCATATTTGGACGATATAGCTGTCTTTAGCTCCAGCTGGGATGATCACCTGGTCCACCTATGGAAAGTTTTGGAGGCCCTGCAAAAGGCAGGCCTCACTATCAAGGCTTCAAAGTGCCAGATAGGGCAGGGTAAGGTGGTTTATCTGGGACACCTTGTTGGTGGGGAACAGATTGCACCACTACAGGGGAAAATCCAAACAATTATTGATTGGGTTCCCCCTACTACACAAACTCAGGTGAGAGCCTTCCTATGCCTCACTGGGTATTACAGGAGGTTCATTAAGAACTATGGCTCCA
The DNA here is from genome assembly GCF_031143425.1 of Pleurodeles waltl. Classification (NCBI taxonomy): domain Eukaryota; kingdom Metazoa; phylum Chordata; class Amphibia; order Caudata; family Salamandridae; genus Pleurodeles; species Pleurodeles waltl. Next base: position 1,412,674,478 of record NC_090445.1, on the reverse strand, counting down.
TTGCAGCCCCTCTTAATGACCTCACATCCAAGAAAATGCCTAAAAAGGTATTATGGACAGCAAACTGTCAGAAAGCTTTTGAGGAGCTGAAGCAGGCCATGTGCTCTGCACCTGTCCTGAAAAGCCCCTGTTACTCTAAAAAATTCTATGTCCAAACTGATGCATCTGAATTAGGAGTAGGGGCAGTCCTATCACAACTTAATTCTGAGGGCCAGGATCAACCTGTTGCTTTTATTAGTAGGAGGTTGACCCCTAGAGAAAAGCGTTGGTCTGCCATTGAGAGGGAGGCCTTTGCTGTGGTCTGGGCTCTGAAGAAGTTGAGGCCATACCTGTTTGGCACTCACTTCATTGTTCAGACAGACCACAAACCTCTACTTTGGCTAAAACAAATGAAAGGTGAAAATCCTAAATTGTTGAGGTGGTCCATATCCCTACAGGGAATGGACTATACAGTGGAACATAGACCTGGGAGTAGCCACTCCAATGCAGATGGACTCTCCAGATATTTCCACTTAGACAATGAAGACTCATTAGGTCATGGCTAGTCTTATTGTCCTTCGTTTGGGGGGGGGGTTGTGTAGGAAAGTACCATCTTGCCTGGCATGTTACCCCCATTTTTCACTGTATATATGTTGTTTTAGTTGTATGTGTCACTGGGACCCTGGTAACCCAGGGCCCCAGTGCTCATAAGTGTGCCTGAATGTGTTACCTGTGTAGTGACTAACTGTCTCACTGAGGCTCTGCTAATCAGAACCTCAGTGGTTATGCACTCTCATTTCTTTCCAAATTGTCACTAACAGGCTAGTGACCATTTTTACCAATTTACATTGGCTTACTGGAACACCCTTATAATTCCCTAGTATATGGTACTGAGGTACCCAGGGTATTGGGGTTCCAGGAGATCCCTATGGGCTGCAGCATTTCTTTTGCCACCCATAGGGAGCTCTGACAATTCTTACACAGGCCTGCCACTGCAGCCTGAGTGAAATAACGTCCACGTTATTTCACAGCCATTTTACACTGCACTTAAGTAACTTATAAGTCACCTATATGTCTAACCTTTACCTGGTAAAGGTTAGGTGCAAAGTTACTTAGTGTGAGGGCACCCTGGCACTAGCCAAGGTGCCCCCACATTGTTCAGAGCCAATTCCCTGAACTTTGTGAGTGCGGGGACACCATTACACGCGTGCACTACATATAGGTCACTACCTATATGTAGCTTCACCATGGTAACTCCGAATATGGCCATGTAACATGTCTATGATCATGGAATTGCCCCCTCTATGCCATCCTGGCATAGTTGGCACAATCCCATGATCCCAGTGGTCTGTAGCACAGACCCTGGTACTGCCAAACTGCCCTTCCTGGGGTTTCACTGCAGCTGCTGCTGCTGCCCACCCCTCAGACAGGCATCTGCCCTCCTGGGGTCCAGCCAGGCCTGGCCCAGGATGGAAGAACAAAGAACTTCCGCTGAGAGAGGGTGTTACACCCTCTCCCTTTGGAAAATGGTGTGAAGGCAGGGGAGGAGTAGCCTCCCCCAGCCTCTGGAAATGCTTTGTTGGGCACAGATGTGCCCAATTCTGCATAAGCCAGTCTACACCGGTTCAGGGGACCCCTTAGCCCTGCTCTGGCGCGAAACTGGACAAAGGAAAGGGGAGTGACCACTCCCCTGACCTGCACCTCCCCTGGGAGGTGTCCAGAGCTCCTCCAGTGTGCTCCAGACCTCTGCCATCTTGGAAACAGAGGTGCTGCTGGCACACTGGACTGCTCTGAGTGGCCAGTGCCACCAGGTGACGTCAGAGACTCCTTGTGATAGGCTCCTTCAGGTGTTGCTAGCCTATCCTCTCTCCTAGGTAGCCAAACCCTCTTTTCTGGCTATTTAGGGTCTCTGTCTCTGGGGAAACTTTAGATAACGAATGCAAGAGCTCATCCGAGTTCCTCTGCATCTCTCTCTTCACCTTCTGCCAAGGAATCGACTGCTGACCGCGCTGGAAGCCTGCAAACCTGCAACATAGTAGCAAAGACGACTACTGCAACTCTGTAACGCTGATCCTGCCGCCTTCTCGACTGTTTTCCTGCTTGTGCATGCTGTGGGGGTAGACTGCCTCCTCTCTGCACCAGAAGCTCCGAAGAAATCTCCCGTGGGTCGACGGAATCTTCCCCCTGCAACCGCAGGCACCAAAAAGCTGCATTACCGGTCCCTTGGGTCTCCTCTCAGCACAACGAGCGAGGTCCCTCGAATCCAGCGACTCTGTCCAAGTGGCCCCCACAGTCCAGTGACTCTTCAGTCCAAGTTTGGTGGAGGTAAGTCCTTGCCTCACCTCGCTGGGCTGCATTGCTGGGAACCGCGACTTTTGCAGCTACTCCGGCCCCTGTGCACTTCCGGCGGAAATCCTTTGTGCACAGCCAAGCCTGGGTCCACGGCACTCTAACCTGCATTGCACGACTTTCTAAGTTGGTCTCCGGCGACGTGGGACTCCTTTGTGCGACTTCGGGTGAGCACCGTTTCACGCATCCTTGTAGTGCCTGTTTCTGGCACTTCTCCGGCTGCTATCTGCTGCTGAGAGGGCTCCTTGTCTTGCTCGACGTCCCCTCTCTCTCCTGGTCCAATTTGCAACCTCCTGGTCCGTCCAGGGCCACAGCAGCGTCCAAAAACGCTAACCGCACGATTTGCAGCTAGCAAGGCTTGTTGCCATTCTTTTGGCGGGAAAACACTTCTGCACGACTCTCCACGGCGAGTGGGATCCGTCCACCAAAGGGGAAGTCTCTAGCCCTTTTCGTTCCTGCAGAAACCTCAGCTTCTTCTGTCCAGTAGAAGCTTCTTTGCACCCACAGCTGGCATTTCCTGGGCATTTGCCCATCTCCGACTTGCTTGTGACTTTTGGACTTGGTCCCCTTGTTCCACAGGTACCCTAGATTGGAAATCCACAGTTGTTGCATTGTTGGTCTGTGTCTTTCCTGCATTATTCCTCTAACACGACTTCTTTGTCCTTAGGGGAACTTTAGTGCACTTTGCACTCACTTTTCAGGGTCTTGGGGAGGGTTATTTTTCTAACTCTCACTATTTTCTAATAGTCCCAGCGACCCTCTACAAGGTCACATAGGTTTGGGGTCCATTCGTGGTTCACATTCCACTTTTGGAGTATATTGTTTGTGTTGCCCCTATCCCTATGTTTCCCCATTGCATCCTATTGTAACTATACATTGTTTGCACTGTTTTCTAAGACTATACTGCATATTTTTGCTATTGTGTATATATATCTTGTGTATATTTCCTATCCTCTCACTGAGGGTACACTGTAAGATACTTTGGCATATTGTCATAAAAATAAAGTACCTTTATTTTTAGTATAACTGTGTATTGTGTTTTCTTATGATATTGTGCATATGACACTAAGTGGTACTGTAGTAGCTTCACACGTCTCCTAGTTCAGCCTAAGCTACTCTGCTAAGCTACCATTATCTATCAGCCTAAGCTGCTAGACACCCTATACACTAATAAGGGATAACTGGGCCTGGTGCAAGGTGCAAGTACCCCTTGGTACTCACTACAAGCCAGTCCAGCCTCCTACAAGTCGCTGTCACTGGTATCCCCTTCTGTCCCCGTCGTGGAGCTCCCCTCGCCCTCCGTCCCACAGGTGCCTTCAACCTCCATGGATTCACCCTCATGGGCCATGTGGGATGCAGCTCCCTCCATTGCCAGTGCCTCAGCTCCTCCCCCAGATGATGCTAATGCAAATAAGGACAGGGTGACAAAACAAGCAGGGGGGAAAGACAGAGGACACACATGGTCAATGCCAGCAACACCACTACCGTTGGCGGACACAACACACACACTGAGCTGCCCTATGCACTAGGCCTTGCCCAACCACTCACTATGGTAGTCACTAGTCCATGGAGTACAATGCCTAATGCCAGCACCTGCACACCTGACACCCACAGGACCCTTCACACTAGTAGTTGCGCAATTGTACCATTGGGGTAGGGGTGCTTTTGAGCCTGCAAACAAGGGACCTACCCTTGCATGATCGCCCTGGCCTAGGGGCACCCACAGCCCACATCCCCCACCCAGCTAGTTACTAAAGCGCGCAAAGTCAGCTTTCTGAAACTGTACTCACCCCTTTGTGGATGCTGTGATGCCATCAAGCGCCCATCCAACTCCGGATAGGCCACTGACAGGATGCGGAACATCAAGGGCATCATGGTGCGACGGGCACCCCTTCCACGCTGGGAGGCCAGCCCCAGCTGGGCCTCTGCCGTGTTCTTGCTCCAGCGGCGCAGGTCCTCCTATCTCTTGCCCCAGTGGGGACTCTGCGTGTGATAGACCCCCAGGGTCCGCACCTCCTTGGTGTTGGCATGCCAAATACTCTTCTTCCGGTTGGCGCTGACCTAGAGGGCAAACAGAGTGAAAAAATGTAATTATTCACCCGTCCGGACCGTCATACTCATTGCCCACCAGTTCCCACCCATGCCCTGACGCACATACACTGACCACCTCACATGCAGCACTCAGGCCACCCCCCAACATGTGGCTTACATCCACACCTCTCCAAACAGGCATTGCCCATGCATCATGCTCACAGTGTACTCACCTGTTTGTCTGGAGGACCATAGAGTAGCGTGTACTGGGGGAGGACCCCATCCACCTCTTTGTCCAACTCCTCTGAGTAAAGGCAGGGGCCTTTTCCGCAGACACTGTAGCCGTTGTCGCTTCCAGGCTAAGGCCACAGCAGCACTCGCCTACCGCGACGCTGCACAACAGCATGGTTACCTCATTTCCCCTTGTCCCTCCTCACAAGTCAGGCAGCCGCCATTTCAGGGGAGCACATGGCATGGCACCTAACTGCGTCACAGCACATATTGGCACATATACTGACTCGACGGCTTCTGTAACATTAGTTCGGACACAGTTGTGCTATCTATGTGGTAAATGACCTTCTGCTCACCGTTCTCCTCCATAGGCTACAACCACTGAGGCAGCATATGAGATGGCGACATCCTCCAGTGTACAGACCCCTGGTGGACCTGTCGACAATGGAAGGCAGACACATCATAATTACATACAGACTTGATCGTGCCACAATCCAAGAACTGTGTGCTCAATTGGACCCAGACCTGATGTCAGCTATCCGTCAGCCCACAAGTATCCCCACTCTTGTGCAGGTCCTGTCAGTGCTCCATTTCCTGGCAAGTGGCTCCTTCCAAACTACAGTGGCCATGGCATCACGGATATCTCAACCAGTGTTCTCAAATGTCTTGACCAGGGTGTTGTCTGCCCTGCTGAAACATATGCGCAGCACCATCGAGTTCCTCCAGGTGGAGGATTTGGCCACAGTGAAAGCTGACTTCTATGCCCTGGGACATATCCCCAACATCATTGGTGCCATTGATGGTACCCATGTAGCATTTGTCCCCCCCGGAGAAATGAACAAGTGTTCAGAAATAGAAAAAACTACCATTCAATGAATGTGCAAATGCTGTGTTTGCAGACCAGTACATCTCCCATGTGAATGCCAAGTATCTTGGCTCTGTGCATGACGCCTATATCTTGCACAATAGCAGTATCCCTTATGTGATGGGCCAACTCCAGAGGCACTGGGTGTGGCTAATAGGTGAGCCCAAGGTCCCCACACAGTATGAGTAGGTGTCTGGGTATGGGGTTGTCCCTAAGGGTTAGTGTGTGTCTCACAATTGTCAATATTTGCAGGTGACTCTGGTTACCCCAACCTGTCATGGCTACTGACCTCAGTGAGGAATCCCAGGACAAGGGCAGAGGAACGCTACAATTAGGCACATGGGTGAACTAGGCGGATTATTGAAAGGACATTCGGCCTCCCGAAAGCCAGATTCCGGTGCCTCCAAGTGACAGGTGGCTCCATGTACTACTCACCCAAGAAGGTGTGCCAGATCATCGTGGCATGCTGTATGTTGCACAACCTGGCATTGAGATGCCAGGAGCCTTTTCTGCTGAAGGATGAGCCTGATGATGGTCTTGTGGCAGCGGTGGAGCCAGAGGACAGTGAGGAAGAGGAGGCAGAGGAAGAAGATGTTGACAACAGGATAAACATCATCCTGCAGTACTTCCAGTGACACACAGGTAAGAGACTGTAACTCCTCTTCACATATCAGTTTACTTTAGGACATTGTACATGGCAGCCTCTTAATCTCTGTTATGGACACTGACTGCTCCCTTTGGATTTCCTTTTTTCAGATCTGTGTACCCCATTCTGCCTTCTGCTATGAGTATTGCTGCCCAACAACTGTCATACATTGGCATCAGTAAATGAACATATATTTTGCAATGCTTTGCTAATGTTGTAGTAATACATTTGTGAATCTTCAGACTGACTCCAGATTAGTATTTGATTAAAGGGTGTTTATTTAGGTGCTAATGAGTATAGGGGTATGTGCAAGGGGCTGGGGTGATGGTGGAGGAAGGTCCATGGTGGAGTCCAGTTTCTTGGTATCACAGGTGCATTGTCCAAGGGGGCATAGGGAGTGGAGCAATAGCAGTTCAAGGTGGACAGGGTGGGGCAAAAGAGTGACAATCAAGAGAGTCTTATTTCCTGGCGGGGGTCTTGGCAATAGTCTCTGGCTTCCGCCTAGATCGCAGGGACCGTTTGTGTGGTGGTTCTCCTTCTGCAGGGGGTGGGGTGCTGGTGGCCTGTTGGTCCTGTGGCAGTGCCTCCTGTCCGCTAGCGCCGGCGGAGGTGGAAGGCTGTTCCTCGGTTTTGGCTAGTGTCGGGGTCCATTTGTTGAGCCACTGTCTCCCTTATGGTCTTGCCCATATCAGCCAGCACCCCTGCTATGGTGACCAGGATGGTGTAGATTTTGGTGAGGTCATACTTGATCCCCAGGTACTGTCCCTCCTGCAGCTGCTGGGTCTCCTGAAACTTGGCCAGTACCGTGCCCATGGTCTCCTGGGAATGGTGGTATGCTCCCATGATGTTGGAGAGTGCCTCCTGGAGGGTTGGCTCCCTGGGCCTGTCCTCCCCCTGTCCCACAGCAGTCCTCCCAGCTTCCCTGCTGTCCTGTGCCTCTGTCCCCTGAACTGTGTGCCCACTGACCCCAGGTCCCTGATTGTCCTTGGTTAGTGGGGTTGCCTGTGGTCCCTGTAGTGGTGGACACACTGCTGATTGACGGGTCCTGGGGACACTAGCATGGGACTGCTGGGTGGGTGCTGTGATGGTGTTTCCTTAGGGGGGAGGGTCTGTGGTGGGTTGGGACTGTGGCAGGGAAACCGACTATCCAGAGGTCCCAGATCGGCCAGGCTGGTCATCCTGATCCTGGCATGCAGAACTGCGGTCATCACTGTGGGCCTCTTCTGTGCGGGGGACTGGATGTAGCTGGCACCTACTGTCCAGAGACATTGGGTAGGGGTCCTTTTGGGATGCAAATGCATTGTCATTGTATCTGTTTGTGCCATCTTGTGCAATGGGTTTCTTTCCCTTATAGAATTGTGCTTTCCCTATCGCCTTGGCGCTTGTGGGATTGATGATTGTGTGGGGTGTGTGAGTCTCTCTAGTGTGCATGCTATAATGATGGGTGTCAATGCAGGTCTGTCCAGGGCTTGGTATTGGGATGTGTGGGTTGTGATAGTGGGGTATATGTGAGGTGGTGGAGTGATGTGGGTGAGAGTAGGGGTAGGAGTTAGTGACGGCATGCAGGTAGGGTGGGGGGATACAGTAGTAAAAATTTGACTTACAAGAGTCCAGTCCTCCTGCTACTCCTGCGAGGCCCTCAGGATGCATGATTGCCAAGATTTGCTCCTCCCATGTTGTTAGTTGTGTGGGAGGAGGTGGGGGTCCACCGCCAGTCCTCTGTACAGCAATCTGGTGTCTTGATACCACGGAACGCACCTTCCCCCGAAGGTCGTTCCACCACTTCCTGATGGCATCCCTGGTTCTTGGATGCTGTCCCACGCATTGACCCTGTCGACGATTCTCCACCATAGCTCCATCTTCCTTGCAATGGAGGTCTGCTGCACCTGTGATCCGAATAGCTGTGGCTCTACCTGGATGATTTCCTCCACCATGACCATCAGCATCTCCTCAGAAAACCTGGGGTGTCTTTGAGGTGCCATGATGTGGTGTGAGTGATATGTGTGAGGTGATGTGTGGTGTGAAGTGTTATGATGTATTATGTGATGTGCGTGGATGGTGTATGAGTGATGGTGTTCTGTGCCTCTGAGTAAAGGTGTGCTCTTTGCTTTTCTCTATCTGCTTGTTCTATTTTTTTTTCCTTGAAAGGATTGTGGGTACTGTGGGTGTGTGTTTTATAGTGGTATGAGTGTGAGGGTGCGTTGTGTGTATGTGTGTCAGGTGTGTGTATTTTGATTTGTCCAATGTGGTGTGGTTTTGTAAGTGTGTGTGCATTATGAACGCAGCGGTGTGTACTGCCAGTGGTTTTCCAGCGGTTAAAAGACCGCTGCGTTGATTTGTGGGTCGGGATACTGTGGGCGTGTTCCTGTTGGCGTGATGGTGTGGGTTTTGCTATCGCCAGTTTATCACTGACCTTTGGTGTGGCGGTCTTGTGTGGGTGTCTGTATTGTGGCTGTATTCCCTGTGTGGGTCATAATACCCGTGGCGGTTTACTGCCGCGGTCACGGTATGTTGGTGCCCGTCAGCACAGCGGTAGGCGGCATTTACCGCCAAGGTTGTAATGAAGGCCTAAGTCTATTCTGTGTACACCTTGTTTCGGCAGGTCTTTCAGGAAGTCTTTTCTTTTGTTTCACTGTGTTCACAGTATCACTTTTTAAGGTGGATAGTTCACATTTGCTGTATGTTGCTGTGAGTAAGATCTCATTAAGATCGAAACACGTTGTCAATAAAACAACTATTTGGGAATTTTGACCTTGGCGTGTGAGCTGTGTGTCTGCCATTAATTTGACACTTTTGGATATTTACAACGGGGCCTGCACTCACGACTCGCACCAGCCCTGGTGGTGGACGTAGCCAGGTTTTGTCAGACATTGTTGTTTATATCACATTGTATTACCTGGCTTCTGCTGCTACTTTCTGACCCTTGACCATTTGGAAGCAATCAAGGATATTGGAAGCTGACTGCCCCCACCAAGCAAAAGCAAACAAAGTCTGGTTTCTGCAAGAGACAGCTGTAAAACATCAAATATGTATGCAGGGAAGACAGATGAAAACACTGCTCCTACAAACAGGGAGCTACTATTAATATCAGCTCCCTGCTTGGGGGAGCAATGCCGGCTCCTACATGACATGTCACTCTCTCTCTTACATCCCATAATGAGAGAGAAGAGAGAGAGAGAGAAAGAGAGAGAGAGAAAGAAAGAGTGAGAGACAGAGAGAAAGAGAGAGAGAGAGAGAGAGAGTCATTGCAATGGTCTTTCTATGCAAAGACTTTCAGCCCAGACGAGAGTCACTTGTGGAACAATGGTTAGGGTCACATACACTCACACTGAAAGTTGAGTGTTCTAGTCCATGTGTGTCTAGTCATTTCCCTATTTTACTTTATTTTCAACTTAAAAAAATTAAGGTTTATACTGAAAGGTAATCTCACTCTTTTTAATTGGCAAATACATTTTTCTTTTCTATTTGTCCAGAAATCTCATTCTAAGTGTATCATTCACTAAAGCCAAAACAAATCACTCTCTCTCTCTTTGCCTCTCACTTTCTTTTTCTCTCTCCCAGTTTCTAATTTTCAATCTCTTTCTCCCACTCAGACCCTTATGCACCCTCTCACAAATCCACTCAGACACTCACACACCCATACACATACCCACTCAGAGCATGGTGCACCCACTCACAGCCCCAATCACACCGTCATGCACCCACTCAGACATTGATGCACCCGCTCACAGACGCACTCAGAATCTCACACACCCAGTCACAAACCCACTGAAACCCTCAAGCACCCACTCACAGTCCCACACAGGCACTGACATACACCGTAAGACTGATACACCCACTCTCACACCCACACAGACACCCATGCACATACTCACAGACCCACTGACACTCTCACACACCCACTCACAGACCCCCACATACACTGACGCACCCACTAAGGCACATATGCACCCACTCTCACACACAGACAGACACTCTCACAGCCACTCTCACCTCCACATACACCCTCCCACACCTATTCTCACACTCAGAGAGACAGTCTGACGGTGTGAGTTATAGTTACCTTAGGGCATGAGTTATAGTGGCTTGAGATAACTGAATTTCTATGGTTTCGTACTTTCAAAATGTGAGCCTAACTATAACCTTTGGCGTTTTAAGTGAATATATATATATATATATATATATATATATATATATATATATATATATATCATTGCAAATCTCCCTAGGGGGGGCCACTTCACTTTGCAGGCTTCAGGCCTTTTACCCCCATAAACCTGCACCAGGTTTCAAGGGGGTGACAATGACATCCAGAGATTTTCCTAGGGCTCAGATGCCAACTGATTTCCAGCCAAGTTGCAATCCTGCCTCGCCCACACTCTCCGAAAACGATTGACTATCACACATGACTTTTCTTAATTCCCGAGGTTCAAGCAACTGGAACAAAACCTATCCTATAGCTGGGAAAAATGAAACTCATAAAACAGGGCAAATCAACTGTGGGGCCGAATATACTCCCATTAGCAACACTAGTGAGTCTACTCTAACCCCCGCTCTCGCCCAGTCAGACTATCTTAAATCTTCCGAAATTCATATCGAGGGAACAGATAAGGAGCGCTGGGTGATTGAGATTAATTTAGCAACAGACCCACTAGATCACAGCAAACCCGCAAACCCACCCCTACTCCAGGTTTCTGATTGGCTTAGACCACCCCCTGTCCCAGATGGGGCTGGAAGCACCCTAGACACGACCGAGAAGGGCATATTGCTTCCCCACGGTACCCTAGCCCCGAGAGAGAATCCCGTGGCTGAAGCTCCCCATAACAAACCAGATGGCTTAGATACCATCCTCAGTTGGAACATTGCCGGATTGGAGAGTAAAATGAACAACCCTGAATGGGGAAAATTCATAGACAAACATAAAATATGTCTCTTCCAAGAAACATGGGCGCTGGAGCCTAAATATAGAATCGGTTACAAAAGTTACTGGGTTCCAGCAAATAAGGTGAATTCAGGGAGACCCTCAGGTGGCCTGCTAATATGGCTCAGCTGTTCTCTCAAATGCCAAATTGAACCAATTGACTTGGGCTGCCCTGATCTAATGGGTTTATCAATACCATCCCTTAGAGAGAAACCACTTTTAATAATTAACATCTATAATAGGAGCCTGGGCAATAAATATGAGTCCAACGCACTGACTATTTTAGACAATTTTCTCACCGATAAATCACCCACTCATTTTATTCTTATTGCCGGAGATTTTAACACCACTTTTGAACCCTACTCACTGGCCCAGGAACTATATAAAGATGAAGATGCTCATTGGGGCATCCCCCAGCTGGTGTCAAGCAAAAGACCTAAAATCAACAGACTATCGTACCAGCTCATGGACATTACATTGGCACACGGTCTCCGGGCTTGCAATGGCCGCTCCCGTTCGGATCTTAACCTTCACCCCACATTTAAACGTGGGTTGCAGAAGAGCCAGATTGATTACATCTTGCTCGACATCCGCCTTTGGGGTCACATGGTCGATATGAACATCATAGAACATGAGGAAAGCGACCATGAACCATTGATTTTATCACTCAGGAACCTACTACCCCTACTTGAAGCCTCCTGCCCCAAGTCCTATAGTCAGCAGCTCGCACTGACCAACAACAGGCGAAATGTTAGATGGAAATCCCTGAACACTGACATAACCACTTTGGCAAAAGTGTACTGGCAGCTGGCGGATCATATGGAATATATACTTCAACCCACGAAAGATAGTGGTGGGCTTATAGCAGCCCACACACTGTTTTTTAACTCTTTAAAAACTCTACTTACTAAAGAGTCGGCAACAGAGCCTAAACAGAACTCTAACGCAAGATGGTTCAACACTGCATGCAGAGAAGCACAGCATAAGTTACTGAGAGCCCTAAGAGGTGGCCAGATGGATTATATAAGGGAAGCTAGAAAAGACTACAAAAAGGAACAAGGTAGAGCCCGTAGGGAATGGGATGAATCAAGATGGGTCCTCCTCCTGGAATCTGCTAAAACAAACGACACCACGAAATTTTGGAAATTGGTAGCTGATGCCAGCAATGAACCACACCGTTCGCCTGGTGCCTCAATACTCCCTGCAGAATGGTCCGACCATTTTTCCCAATTATACCTGGGGACCACCGATGCTGCTTCCCGGGATCTGATCCATATCATGACCTCCGAGACCCCCAAAATTGAATTCACTTTGGCAGATACCAAGGCTGCGATTATCTCAATGAAATGGGGAAAGGCCCCCGGCCTTGATAAAATACCAGGAGACCTTTACAAGTCAAATCCAGATGTATGGGCCCCATACCTAAACCTCATCTCAAACGAGATAGCTGCTGGAGCACCTGTTCCGAGCTCCTGGTTGGGAGCAGAGATAGTCCCCATTTTTAAGAAAGGCGACCCCTCTAACCCTGCCAACTATCGCCCAATCTCCTTACTCGACAACTTCCAAAAAATCTATGCAAAGCAAATTTTGTCCTGTCTAGAAGACTGGATTTTAGAAACAAACGCCATCTCTGACCTACAAGCAGGGTTCAGACCAGCAGTCAGTACTATAGATCAGGTACTAAGATTTTTAACAATAAAATGGAAAACTGTAGAAATAGGAAGGGGTAACCTTTACGTAGTTTTTATTGATCTCAGAGCCGCGTTCGACCTGGTCCCCAGAAACCAGTTATGGCTGACGCTAGCCAATATGGGTGTCCCGCACGGCCTTCTGAAACTTATTACCCGCCTACATGAAAATACCTACGCCCAAATCAGGAACGGCAAGAAGGGTGATCTCACAGAACCAGTGGCTATTGATAGGGGAGTTAGACAGGGGTGCGTCCTGGCCCCAACTCTCTTCCTATTATACATAAACAACTGCATCAAGTACTTAGCAAACTGCACAAATGATTCTCCCAAGCAGGCTGGAACCAAAGTCCCCTGCCTACTCTACGCAGATGACACTATTCTTTTGTCTAAATCACCCATGGGAATTCAAAACTTGGTAAATCAGTTTGGTGTTTACTGCAGAAATTATGGATTAGACATAAACCATAAGAAAACCAAACTTATGATATACAGCGCCCCGAACAAGAAGCTCAGCGCAAACATAAAGATGGATCTGACTCCCCTGGAGAGAGTAATGGAATATGACTACTTGGGCATTAGACTATCCGACAAGGGCAGCTGGGAGCCAGCCATAAGGAAAGGGGCACTAACAATTAGCCAAAGATGTGGAGTAATAGGACGCAAAGCTAGCACTGCCACAAGCCCCCCTCTGATCCTTATCTCTGAAATATATAAAGCACAAATCCGTGCTGCGGCCCTATATGGAGCAGAACTTTGGGGATCACATAGACAGATGGATACTCTCCAAACCAAAGAAAACAACTTCCTCAGACACATATCTAGACTGGGGAGGGGCACGCCAATGCTCCCCCTCAGACTGGACCTGGGCTTAAATAGTATCAAAGACATAGCATATCTAAGACCACTCCTGTATTGGGTTAGACTATGGAAAACAGACGAACTTGAACCCTACAGGGCAGCAGTTAAAGAACTATTACCACCTCATCACGGATGGGAAAAGGTACGGTGGCTCAGGGAGATGAAAGCGGCATGGACCAAACTGAGTCTATCCCAGTACTGGGAGAACCCCAAGACGATTCCTGGCAGTGCTAAACGCCTGATCAAAGAACATTATTGGGCAAAAATCAACGAAGAATCTCTCTGTTCACATGTGTCAGGTCGGCTGACAGCTGAATTCCTGCTGGTCAAACACGTTCCCTTCCCTGAAAGCTCCCTGGATCTACCCATACCAGCCCGTGCTCGCTCTCTACTACTCCAGCTCAGGTACGGGACATTGGCGGTTAATAGCTACACGGCTGGTTGGTCGACTAACAGTTCCCCATCGGACAAATGCATAAATTGTCATTTATGCAAGGAAACAGCTGAACACATCCTATTTTTCTGCCCTCTGTACAAAGGCCCCCGAGGGAAGTGGATTATTCCCTTGTGCAGAACACTCCAACCACTATCCCGCAACAGTCTATTCAGAATATGTAAATACGACACTTCCATACTGATAATCAGCGCTGTTTCTAAATATCTGGCAGCAGCATGGAAAATTCGTAATAGGACTATTCTAGATTTTAACTCACTGTTTGAAGAGTTGTCTTGAAAACAGTAAATCAGCATCCTGTTATATCAGCCTTGGGCTCTAATTGTAAACCGCGACTTATTGAGCACAAAAAAAACGTATCTCTGAATAAGTGCTATATTGAGTTATTTTAACCAAAGTGTTTTATAAATTTAAAATTATACTTAATTTTATAATTGTCAAGATGCAATTTATTGGATTAATTAACCCAAAAGAACTAATTAACCTAGAGCATCATCTACCACTGTCTGACTTCTTAAATTTTTTAATCAGTTTTACTGCCTGGAGTTTCAATGTCTGATTTTATATAGAGATGTGCCACACAACAGCTTTTACGTTATCATTATTCTACTGTTCAGGGTTATGGACAGGGTAAGATCCAGAGACTATTCCGAGCACCTCTTTCACCCCTCCTATTTATGTAATCTTTCTCAGGCAGCTACCGGACCCCTACTTTTTTTTTACTATTGTTCCTTTTATTGTGTACTGGTCTATGGTTTTTATCTTTCTGTACGTATGTATATATTTTTTAAATCTTTTAAATGGCCCAAATTTGGACCGAATAAACTATTGATATCATTGCAAAGCTTTCAGATAAGTTATTCTTTTGGATGCTTATTGTTGGACCTGGCTTTTTGACAGGGTCATCCCCAAACTTTTTGCCTCCTTCCTCCTATTTTTTCTGACCTGTTGTTGTTGGCTTTTGAACTCTGGGCACCTTACCACTGCTAACCAGTGCTAAAGTGCATATGCGCTCTGTGTAAATTGTACTGTTGATTGGTTTATCCATGATTGGCTATTTGATTTTCTTGTAAGACTCTAGTAGAGTGCACTATATGTGCCTAGGGCCTGTAGATTAAATGCTACTAGTGGGCCTGCAGCACTGGTTGTGCCACCCACTTCAGTAGCCCCTTAACCCTGTCTCAGGCCTGCCATTGCAAGGCCTGTGTGTGCAGTTTTACTGCCACTTCGACTTGGCATTTAACAGTACTTGCCAAGCCTAAAACTCCCCTTTTTCTACATATAAGTCACCCTTAATGTGTGCCCTAGGTAACCCCTAGAGCAGGGTGCTGTGTGGGTAAAAGGCAGGACATGTACCTGCGTAGTTTATATGTCCTGGTAGTGTAAAACTCCTAAATTCGTTTTTACACTACTGTGAGGCCTGCTCCCTTCATAGCCTAACATTGGGGTTGCCCTCATACATTATTGAAGTGGCAGCTGCTGATCTGATAGGAGCAGGAAGGTCATATTTAGTATGGCCAGAATGGTAATACAAAATCCTGCTGACTGGTGAAGTCGGATTTAATATTACTATTCTAGAAATGCCACTTTTAGAAAGTGAACATTTCTTTGCACTTAAATCTTTCTGTGCCTTACAATCCACGTCTAGCTAGGTTTAGTTGACAGCTCCTTGTGCATTCACTCAGACACACCCCAAACACAGGGTACTCAGCCTCACTTGCATACATCTGCATTTTGAATGGGTCTTCCTGGGCTGGGAGGGTGGAGGGCCTGCCCTCACACAAAGAACTGCCACACACCCTACTGGGACCCTGGCAGACAGGATTGAACTGAAAGGGGACCTGGTGCACTTCTTAGCCACTCTTTGAAATCACCCCCACTTCAAAGGCACATGTTAGTATAAAACAGGGCCTCTGACCTACCACCTCAGACACTTGCTGGAGAAGAAACCTGAACCAGAACCTACATCCTTCCAAGAAGAACTGCCTGGCTGCTCAAAGGACTCACCTGTCTGCTTTCTACAAAGGACTGCTGCTTTGCTGTTGGCCTGCTGCCTTGCTGAACTCTTGTGGCTGTAAAAGTGCTCTCCAAGGGCTTGGATAGAGCTTGCCTCCTGTTCCCTGAAGTCTCAGGACCAAAAAGACTTCTCTTTTTCATTTGGACTCTTCATGCGCCGAAAATTTCGACGCACAGCTTGTTCCGCGGTGAAGAATTCACCGCACGCCGATCCAGAAAGACACCGCTCGGCGCGACGCCTTCGGTGCGACCGGAACTTCGAAGCACGGCCTCGCATGGACAATGCCGCCCAACTTCCAGAGGGAAAATCGACGCGACGCCTGCCGTGAGAAAGAAAATTCCACGCACAGCCTCCTGGAACGACGCGGAGCCGTATAACAAGCCGAGGAATCCACGCACATACCCTCGGACATCTGGTAATCCCGCGATCCATAGAAGGAGACGGTCTGCATGCCGGCAAACGACGCACGTCTTCCCCGAGTGAAAAATAACGACGCAAGTCCGTGTGTGAAGGGGCGAAACCGACACACACACCATTTTTCCTCCCGTAGAACGACGCACGTCTCTCCGCGTGAAAAATAACGAAGCAAGTCCATGTGTGAAGGGGCGTAACCGACGCACACACCATTTTCCCACGCATCTCCTCTTCTGCAGCCCTCTGTGGAGATTTTCCACTCCAAACCAGGTACTTTGTGCTTGAAAGAGACTTTGTTTACTTTTTAAAGACTTAAGACACTTCATATCACTTTTTAGTGATATCTTTACAAATTCATATTGCATCTTTGATCGTTTTGACCTGCAAATACCCAGATAAATATTATGTATTTTTCTAAACACCGTGTGGTGTAATTTTGTTGTGCTATATTGTGTTATTGTATGATTTATTGCACAAATACTTTACACATTGCCTTTTAAGTTAAGCCTGACTGCTCGTGCCAAGCTACCAGAGGGTGGCCACAGGATAATTTGGATTGTGTGTGAATTACCCTGACTAGAGTGAGGGTTCTTGCTTGGACAGAGGGTAACCTGACTGCCAACCAAAAACCCAATTTCTAACACTTATGGGTCTCTGTTTTTTTATATATCACAATATGTAAATATGATCATAACAATTGTATCTACAAGTGCTTTACTATTATAATATTGAGGAAAATATAAAAATAAAAGAAACATAAAAAACTTTATAAAGATACACAAATAAATTAGCTTTATGTACGGCAACACTTGAAAGTCTGAATTTTTTACTATCTATTCAGAAAATGCATATGAGACTTTAATCAATATAACTTTATATCTCTATATATTATCTTCCTTATACATGCATAACCTTTTTATATAGTTATGTAGTTATGTATCTATATATTAATTAATTTACTCCTACAGTAAAAGGAAAAAAAACCTTTGACTCTCTCTCCAATGTACTACTCTATGACTCATCTTACACTTCTCTCAATATATCCTCCACCTTCACTCTGGCTGATTCCAAACCTCATTCTACTACTATGATCTCACAAATAACCCTTTCTAAACTCTTCAATTGTTGGCTCACCCCAAACCTCATTTCACTATTATAATCTCCCAAATAGCCCTTTTTATATTCTTTCCTCGTGTATCCCTCCTTTGACATCTCAAACCTCATTTTACTAGTCATCTCCCTAATCACTTTCTAGACTCTTCCCTCCTCTATCCCTTCATAATCCTATTCGACCAAACTAACAGACTCACATGTCTAGCACTCAAATTAACAAAGTATATTTCCCTACAGTATACTAATCCACCACCAATCCTTTTTTGTGTTTGTCAGTAGCTTGTTACTCACCAAAAAACACTTCAAGGGCCTAGTCAGGGGATAGTAAGTGATTTTAACACAATTAAAATGACAATCTGTCTTTTATCAAGTATCAATGCCAGACCAGCAAACCTAGTTGATTCTTATACCTTTTATTCCTCTGTATTATATCGAGAAATTAAGACTTGGAATTATACTCAATTTTCTTCCTCGTTATGTGGCTTGTCCGTTTTAATATACTTGTCAATAAAGTGTTAGTGCTGTGCTTGCCCATAACATGTGTAAGAGATCATCGCTCTCCACAGAGCAGTGGAAAAATCTTTCTTACTGCATGTGAAACAAGCTGTGTATTTTGCTGGTTGTCACATATGATCGATTTAGGATATGAAATTGTATTAGCTGAAACCTACTATTGCCGACATTATTATAGCATGCAGCACATCGTGTTGTTCTCGTACCGATGGGTACCTTCCACATCTCTTGTATCAGTCTTATCGGTGCATTGTATGCCATGAACTGCACCGGGGCAGTAGAAACCTCTGGGTCACATTTTGGAACACGCATATCTCCCTAACATCAGTTAGATCTTTTTCTAATCCTAATATCAATTTGCTCCTCCAGTTTACAAAATGCCGGCAATTGTAACAACCCCAATTTGAGGGGAATATGTGATGCGTGTGCCGGTGAGAGGTTTCTTCACAGATCATCTGTGCAACTTTTATAAATTTGGGCAGTATCGTGTACCTACGGTGTTGTTCATTCAAAAGCCTTAGTATATTGTCCCAGCAATATACATCTCCTACATACTGTACTACTCTATTTGCAAACTTAGAGAGAGTTTCGCAAATAGGTACAGTATTTGCGGGTGAGCTATTATTTTGGACAATGCTATTCTAACTTTCCTCGATAGAGGAGTTTTCTTCCTGAACGATGTCCGCGTTCCTGCTGTAGCCTTCCCTATATTCTCTTCAACTAGATCTGATTCAGTGCGACATATTTAGAGGCCCAGGTACCGAAATGCCACATGTTCCCATGGCAATGCTAAAACTGACAATCTTTGGTTTTGGCTTGGTTGAAGTTTCCTCAAAGGGTATATGCACGACCTGGCATAACTGACCTGCAAAACTGAGATTTTTCCAAATGGCCTTAAGCTCTCCAGAACCTGACGGACTGACTATAGTGTATTGCATCTATTCAGTAGGTCAGTATCTGCATGTAATGAGGTCACATTTGCATCAGTGCCAGCCTCGGTTCCACTCTTGACTAACCAGGTCTCACTGTGATTCCTGAACGTTGCTGCTTTTGGCTGTATTGTCAAGGTGAACAACAAAGCTGTAAGTGGACAGTTTTCCATACTACCACTCTCTATTGACCAGGATTCTGAGAGAACTTTCCCAGTTCAAAATCCGACTTTAAGGCAACTGTTAAGTAATTGCACTCACTTAATTATGTCCCAAAACCCATCTCCTCTGATATTGTAAATAAATGCTACCACTGCAAGGACTCAAATACCTTCTCTGCAAATAGTGACAGCACCACTTGTATATGGTCACTCTTTCGGCATTCTCGCAGGACACAGGACAGGGACGAGGCATCATATGCTCCTGACTGTGTACCTAGAGGGATAAAACCTGTGTGATCACGTGGCACTAAAGTAGTCCTCATTGGCGATATTCTATTTGTTGACACCTTAGCTGCAATCTATCATCAAGGTTCAAAATGGATAGCGGTCTGTACAATTCAATCTCCAGGAAGTCTTGTGTGACCTTAAGGAGGAGCACAATTATGGCCTTCTTCATAGTCGCTGACAGCAAGCTCTGGTTTAAAGTCTCAACAGTGCGGCATATATACTGTAGAATTCTGCAGGGAAACCATTGCTTCCCGGTATTTTTCCCAGTTTCAGTCCCTAATTTCCAACACCTTGAGTGGCACTTCCGGTCTGAGATCTTTTGCTCATTCAGCTTAACTTACTTTGCTGTCCATACACGTTCCACCATTCAGTTGTGCATGCCTGCTACCAGTGCTTTAAATTGTCCGGTACTGTTGTCCAGTACTGAGTACAAACACTTTTTTATTTTGAGAGGGAGAGTACCTGGACTTCTCCAGAAAAACGTAATACTTTTCCTTGGACAGTACCTGCACTTCTCAGAATCAAGTAGGGAGTCTGATACAAAGTGCCTGCACTTCTATTTTTCCATTTCAAGCACTGCCTACCGCTGTATTTTGGTAGTAGTTTTATGGTAGATTTTGGTCTTGTGTCACCATTGTGTGTCTGGGAGATGACACTCATGCTGTCATGGACATTTTTTCCACTTCACCTCAAAGTAGGCCAACCAAAAGCCAACCATGTTTATCTCCTTCCCACTGGCATTTCCCCAGCAACTCTCTAAAGCCTAATGAAGTCAGTCGGAATACTGCCTCACTCTAATTGTGTCCCCTATTTCTGAGCTCTTTGGAATGCTGCTGCCAGTGCTTAATTTGCAAATAAAAACATGCCGGTGGCCAAAGCCCACTTCTTAAACATTGCGGCTTCTGCAATTAAATGTATCAACACGGAATACTTAGGCCGTGTAATCCGGAAGCCCTCTCAAGCCTTTTCAATCCATTTACAGCGATTTCTTGCCCCTTCAGCTCACTCTTGCAGCTTTCTGCTCTCTCGCATTGTGATGTTTTTTTCTCTTCCTCCGTCTTTCCCATGTGTCTTTTGCTCATAGTAAATGCTTGAGGCAGAAAAAGAAGCGCCGACCCTCAAAAATAAGTGCCAATGCCCAACACCGGAAACAAGAACAAATTAAGCACTGTGTGCTGCCACAGCCATCCTTACTTCCGCTCTCCTGAGTTTGTCTTCCAGTTTCAACACCTCATTAGTCAGCTTTTGCCTAATCCCATTACGAGATGCAAATACACATTCCTCTCGGGTACACTTTAAAGGCTTCATATTCCTGATGAAAGTCTTAAAAGGAGCCTTCGTTATGTTGAGATTTCTCCTCTATATGCATCCGTATTGTCTCGGTGCATACCCTGTCCTGCAGAACTGCAGCCTACAGTCTTCATGTAGGTATCTAGGCGTGTATTGGCTCGAATTTAAATAGAATGCCAATGTCCCTTGGTCATAAAATGTTCATGCAAGATATTCACTATGGGCTATATCACCTTCAACATACGCTGAGTGGATAATTAGATTGAATCTCAAACACAAACTGTGCACATGTGAACAGTAAGAGAGTATTTGCTATCATCAGGGTGACGGCTGTGTCAGGTATCTATCAAGGTGCCATGACTGAACCCATCTACATAGCAAAGTGGAGGCTTGTCTAGTCCGTGCCCTCGGCAGGGGTAAGACCTGTGCACAATATATACAGGATGCAATTGAAATCCCCACACAAAATTATGGGTTGGTCTCCCCGAAGTTGCATGAGATGATGCATTCTGTCTATAAAGTACCACTGTCATGTACTGCGAGTATAAACATTAGCCATTATTAGCTTTTTACCATCAAATGTTCAATCAAGTATCATATAAGGGTATGCCCAGACGTGTGTCCCGTGCTCACTGTGCTACTGGATTCATGCAAGCCTGGCTGATGAAGGGTGATACCCTGAAACCGGTCCAGGGAGGACCTGGCCGGGCAGTTCAGCTGGACTGTTCCCATGAGGAACAGGGTCAAGACTGATTTGCATATGGATGGGTCCAAACTGGGGTGGCACGGTGAGCAAAAGAACAGTGGATTAAACCCAGATCCTTGACTGGGGGGGGAGTGTTTGCATTGTTCAGCACTCTGTCCATCATTCTTTTGTGTTGCTAAAGTTGCCGTAAATGGGAAGGGTACGCCCAGACGTAGCTCCCGTGCTCACTGTGCCACTGGATTCAAGCTAGCCTGACTAATGAAGGGTGATACCCTTAAACCGGTCCCAGGATGTTTGTTTCCTGTCCAGGGAGATCCTGGCCTGGCAGTTCAGGCTGGACTGTTCCCATGAGGAACAGGGTCAAAAATGATTTGCATATGGCTGGGTCCAAACTGGGATGGCACGGTGAGCAAAAGAATGATGGATTAAACCCAGATCTATGATCGGGGGTGAGTGTTTGCATTCTTTAGCACACTGTCCATCATCCTTTCGTGTTCCTGAGCATAATTCACAACATTTATGCATCCAGAGCTACCTCACTCTACTCAGAACAAGTGTCTGTGCTGGTACACCCAAATTTGGGCACCTTGCGTTGGTCTTGGTGTTCCCTCACTTTCCATGGAGACAGTTACATCACCATTTTAATTTGTTCATCTCTGGATTGACTTCTACTCGGGACAGGCTGTGAGACGTCTCTCTTTCTTTTCTCCCAGTCCGCGTTCCAGCTCGTTGGTCTTACTGGCCCTCCAAGGTCATGTGTAGTTCATTACCTTTCTGACCACCGCTAGCCCTAGTAAAAATCATGATCTATCATTGTCTTTTTCCTGTAGTTTTGCAGTGTAGCTGCAGTACTTCAAACCTAGCATCCTGAGATTTCGCTTGACAGCCATTCACTGCTGTTGAACAACGAGAGTATAATCAGAACAAAAAGATACCATATTACCTCCTCATTCACATGGCCTATTGTGCTATGCCAGCTGAAGGATGTTATCCCTGTCTCCATGATTCAGTAAGTATGCCACCATTGGGCTGGAAGGCACCTCATGCCTGGGAAGAGCAGCCCGCCACCAATATGTATGCTAAATAGAAATAAACTTCAAAAGTCCCTGGGGAGGCGTCACCTGCGAGAAACAGCCCTCCAAGAACTATTTTCTGCTGGTGCCCTCAACTCTCTCTGGAATCCCTGCTTTTCTGACGTTGTTCCTCTGGAATCGCCTGCTCTGTTTTTCAAAAGCTTTATTTTGGCCTGTAGTACAATGACTTGCTTCTGGCATCTCATCATCGTCTCTGACATTTTTAACCTCAGATGGCCAAGGTCTAATGCCACTGTGTCAATTTCACTCTGCAGGGCCTCATGTGTTTCACCTCAAGCATGGCATCAAATTCATTGGAGTCCTTACAGGGAATCATAACTACTCCTTTGTCCAGGTACATTTCAGCTCTTCACACAATGTTTAGCTCCTAGGATGTCCTTCTGGGTGTCCCCCAGTTTGTTTCTACCTATATCTAGGTGTACTACATTGTGCAGTGTCCTGCCCTATTCAGAGGATGGGGGTCATTGAAATATTTGTTAGCACAACTCAGCCAGCCAGGGCCCCAGCATCCTAGTCTCTGATCCTCCAGTCGATCATAGGCGTGTGTGAAGGAGAGGAGGTGGATGGGGAGCATACCCCTCCTGGACTAGAGGGCCTCTCAAGCATATTTGTGTATCCTCACATCTATATATCCACTTGTTGTAAACCTCCTGGTCCCACTGCAGTCATTGCCTCTAACTAGTAGCTGCCTCATAGAAAGTCAGTCTAACCATCTCAAGGGTCCAGCACCTTCTTCTTATGTAGCCTTATTTCGCTGAGACCGTCTCCACCTTCAGTTTCTCCTCACTTTACACACCTCACTACTTTTGGGCTGTGGCCACTGGGCCTATGGTTCTCCTTCCACCCAGGATCTCATATCACCAGGATCTCCAAACATCACCATGCAAGTACTCTCAACAACACTTAGGGAGGGCACTCTCCGAGAGGCTGCTTTTCACATCTTCTGTGTGCCCCCGGAGTTGGATCTCCTGCAGTGCGTCTACCTGCCAGCCATGCCACTCAAGACCATGTGGCCTTTCTTTACGTGTCACAGCACACCTGATCCAATTGTCTTCTTTACTCTGAAGTTCTCAGCTGTACCGGGGCCATGCTTGCAGGGCCCACCAACCTCCTCCACTCTAAAACCCCAAGGCAGCATCCTTATCTATCCAAGCCTCTGAGACTCACCTGAATTCTCTGCCAGTCACACCATCCCATGCCATACAGGCCCAGCCTTCAGCCATCGACCTCAATCGGTCGTCCTGGTCTGGTACTCCCAGTGCTACCTTCAAAGGAGGGGGGGGGACGCCTGAGGCGTCCAATCTCTCCACAATCACTCCAGGAGATGACAGTTAACAGTGCAGGCATGCCAGCCCGATTTGCAGCATCTATCTGGTAATGTTGGTCTGACCACACCCTTCAGAAGAACGTTTTAGCTTGGGTATGTGTTCTTTTTTATCACACTTATTATTCAATTAGGACTGGGTGGAGTGGTGGAATTTGATTCTGTTGAATTTAAACACTTCCATATTATGCTAAATTCCACTTCGAACAAAGTGGGCATTTGGCAATGATTTTTTAGTGCAAAATTTGCCCTCACATCCAAAAATGGATGCAAGGATTAGTGCAGCAACATACCACTTGGCACCCTTTCAAACTCTGCAGGGATTAAAACTTTTGGTCACTGCAGAGTATTTCAATCACTGCAAAGTATGCAAGGGCGCCAAGTGGCATATGTGGATTTACTGATAACTTAAAATTCCCTGCTCCGTCAGCGGCATTAGAAATCATGCAGTAGTTTCTAAACTTTAGAAACCATTGCATTTCATTGAACACCTTTACATACTCTGCAGTGATTAAAACCTTTAATCACTGCATAGTATTTCAATCACTGCAGAAAATGCAAGGGTGCTGATTGGTATGCAGTGGTTTCTAAACTTTAGAAACCACTGCATAATTATTAATTCTGCCGAAGGAGCCACAGAATTTTAATTTATCAGTAATTTCGCATTACAAGAGTAGGGGGATATTACCAAAATGCCTCTATTTTGTCAGCAGCCCTCATTATGATATTGGCGGTAAATTCCACTTACCGCCATGCCGTCTGATGCCAACATACCACCGCGAATATCTGGTAACCATATTATGACACACACACACACACCAATCCGTCACTATATAGACACACACACAAATCCGCCAGTCCAAAGGTCAGTGTTAAAGTGGCAGTAGCAAAACCCACACTGTTACGCCAACAGAACAACGCCCATCACATTATGATCAACGAATCACCACGGCGGACATTCAATGGCGTTAAACCATTGGCGGTACATACCGTCTCGCTCAAAATACACACACACTAACAAAACAGCACCACATTGGACAATTCAAACTACACACACCTGACACCCATACACACACCACACCCACACCACTATAAAACACCCACCCACATTACCCACAACCCTTTACAACTACAAAACGACCAATGACAAGACCAGACCGACACACCATCACCTACACACCACCCACGCACCTTACAACACACACCCCTACACATCACCCTACACATCCTCACACACACCACCCACACTACACTCATGGCACCACTACGACACCCCAGATTCTCTGAGGAGGAGCTAAGGGTTATGGTGGAGGAAATCATCTGGGTAGAGCACAGCTATTTGGATCACAGGTGCAGCAGATATCCATTGCTAGGAAAGTGGAGCTATGGCGGAGAATCATGGACAGGATCAACGCAGTGGGACAGCACCCAGAAGAAGGGATGATATCAGGAAGAGGTGGAACGACCTATGGGGGAAGGTACGTTCCATTGCAGCAAGACACCAACTCGCTGTGCAGAGGACTGGGGGTGGACCCCCACCTTCTCCCCCACAACTAACAACATGGGAGGAGCAAGTCTTGGTAATCATGCATCCTGAGGGCCTGGCAGGAGTAGCAGGAGGACTGGACTCTGGTAAGTCAACTCTATACTACTACTACCCCCCTACCTGCATGCCATCACATACCCCCACCCTCACCCTCACTCCCATCACTCCACCACTTCCCACAAACCCCACCATCACATCTCACTCATCCCAATGCAAAGCCCCTCATGCTGTACCAATGCATGAACATCACACACAGCCCTGCATGGACACCTATTACTAAAGCATGCAAACTAGAGAGAATCAGCTAGCCCACCAAATCAAAACTGACACAAAGCAAAGCTGCCAGGGCAATAACAACCATAGAGGGCAACCCACCCATGCACAAGATATTCACACACAGAAACAATAACACTGCATTTTCATCCCCACAGGTCCCCCAGCCAATGTCAGCGGAGAAGAGGTGCCAGCAACATCTAGTCCCCCCACAGAAGAGGCCCACAGTGATGACAGCAGGTCTGCTCGCCTGGCTCTGGATGACCAACCTGGCCCATCAGGGACCTCCGGACAGTTGGTTACCCAGGCACAGTCTCACACCACCACAGAGCCTCCCCCCTCAGGAAACACCACCACAGCACCCACCCAGCCGGCCCATACCTCTGTCCCCAGGACATGTCAATCAGCACTGTGTCCACCACTGCAGGGACCTCAGGGCACACCATAAACCCAGGACAATCAGGGACCTGGGTTCAGTGGCAGTGGGCACACGGTTCAGGGGAGAGAGACACAGGACAACAGGGAAGATGGGAGGCTGCTGTGCGACAGGGGGAGGATAGGCCCAGGGAACCGACCCTCCAGGAGGCACTCACCGAGATCCTGGGAGCCTACCAACATTCCCAGGATACGCTGGACCAGATTCTGGACAAGATGCAGGAGAACATGCGGCTGCAAGAGGGACAGTACCTGGGGATCAGGGAGGACTTGAAGTCCATTAACACCACCCTGGTCTCCATTGAAGGGATGCTGGCAGACATAGCCAACAGTATGAAGGAGGCAGGGGCACACCACCGGGCCCCAGTCACTAGCCTGATTACTGAACAAACCCCACCTCCGCTGCCGATAGTGGACAGGAGGTCCCGCCACAGAACCAACAGGCCATGAGCATTCCTCCCCCTGCAGAATGAGAACCACTCCGCAAACGTTCCCTGCGATCCAGGCAGGAGCCAGAGACTATTGCCAAGACCCCGCCAGGAAATAAGACTCTCCTGATTGTCACCCTTGTGTCCCACTCTGTAACCCTGTCCACCTTGAACTGCCATTGCTCCCCTTCCTATGCCCCCTTGGACACTGCACCTGTGAAACAAATAGACTCGACTCTACCCTGGACTTTCCTCCATCATCAACCCAGCCCATTGCACTACCCCCTCTTCTTCAGAGCACTGCAATAAACATACTTAGAAAAAATACAAGTATGGTGTATGTCAAATGATTTGAAAATGTATTAGTTTAACAAGGTTCAAACATTGCAATTCAACTGTACAGTAATGTTTACATTGGAAAGACCTGTAGTTGGCTGCACTGAACACACCAGGAAAAATAGTGGGGCACCAACATCTGCAAAAAGAGATGCCAAAGGGTACAGTGAGTGGGCATAGAAGTAGGAATTCACAGCTTGCCAGTGACAATGTCACACATCAAACTGTAAATGAAATGTGAAATAACACTGTCCTACCTGTGTGTCACTGGAAGTATTGACGAATGACTGAAGTTCTGTTGTCCTCATCCTCATTCTCTGCCGCCTCATCTTCACTGTCCACAGGGTCCACTCCAGCCTCCTCCTCCTGCAGAAAAGGCACATGGCGGTGCAAGGCCAGGTTGTGCAACATACAGCATGCCCCGATGATCTGGCAGACTTTCTTGGTTGAGTAGCACAGGGATCCACCAGTTAGATGGAAGCAACGAAACCTGGCATTCAGGAGGCCGAATGTCCTTTCTATTATCCTTCTTGTTCGTCCATGTGCCTCATTGTAACATTCCTCTGCTCTTGTCCTGGGATTTCTCACAGGGGTCAGTAGCCATGAGAGGTTGGGGTAACCAGATTCACCTGCAAATATTGAGGGACTACACACTCACCCTTAGGGCCCACCACATACCCATACACCAACATCCACTGGATGGGAACCAGGAATCACCTATTAGCCACACTCTGTGTTTCTGGAGTTGGGCCATCGTATTTGGGATGCTGCTATTCCTCAGGATAAAGGCATCATGCACAGACCCAAGATACTTTGCACTGATGTGGGAGATGTACTGGTCCGCCAGACACAACATCCTGACATTCATGGAGTGAAAACTCTTTCGATTTCTGAACACCTGTTCATTCTGCCGGTGGGGGGGGGGGGGGCAAATGCAGTATGTGTTCCATCAATTCCCCAAAGATGTTAGGGACATGTCCCATTGTATAGAAGTCAGCTTTCACTGTGGCCAAATCCTCCACCAGGGGAAAACGATCTAGCTACACATGTATTTAATCAGGGCACCCAAAACTCTGGTCAGCACTATTGAGAACATTGGCTGTGACATTCCTGCTGCCAAGCCCACTGTCACTTGGAAAGAACCAGTTGGTAGGAAATGGAGCACAGATAGCACTTGCACAAGAAGGGGGATCTCGGTGGGATGACGGATAGCAGATATTAGGTCAGGCTCCAATTGAGCACACAGCTCCGTGATTGTAGCCCTGTCAAGTCTATAGGTGAGGATAATGTACATGTCCTCCAGTGTTGCCAAGTCCACCAGGGATATGTACACAGGGGGATGTCTCCATCTCCTATTCATCCACAGCGGTTGCAATCTATGTGGCAAAAGAGTGAGCAGCTGGTCATTATCTATACATTGCAACCACTACAGTTCTACGCATAATGTGATTGTTACATTATTTAGGTGTGATAGGAACAAAATATGAATTTGTGTACTGTGATGCAGTTAGGACTCATGGCCTGCACCCACCCTAAAATAGTGTCCGCCTGTCCAGTATGGAGGGACAGGTGGAAGTGAGGTAATTCCGCTGACGTTGTGCATCTTTGCGGGAGGCGTTCGAAAACCGCCGTGCAACTCTTCATTGGTGCTCATTGGGCCTTCTGGGGTACCGTGGCCAATGGTGATGTACGTCGGCAGTGACGGTACGCACCGCCGTGGAAGTGACCACCATTTTCTATCTGTTCACTCACTTACTACCTGACCTTCAACAGGAGAGAACCTACACTGCAAGTACTGCTGTGACCTGTGTCTGGAACTGACCATGGCTCGTGTGACTGGGTAAAGTGCCCCTGCCTTCACCACAGCGGAATTATAGAGACTGGTGGATGGGGGACTATCCCAGTACCAATTGCTGTATGGACCTCCACACCAACAGGTGAGTACACCATGAGTACGATGTATGGGCCATGAATGCATGGAGTGCTGCGTGTGAAGGCCTCATGTGGGGAGGGATTGGTGGATGGGCCATGGGCAGAGTGCAGCATGTATGCTGAGCCATGTCTGTGCTAATGGGGATTGGAAGGGGCATGGTAGGCCATAGCTGTAATAGGCAGGATGGTCAGACTAATACCCTTCCCTCTGTGTATTTCCCTGCAGGTCAGCGGCCATCAAAAGAAAGGTATATGGTGTGCAATCGCCAAGGACGTGCGGACCCTGGGGGTCTATGGCAGGTGGAGCACCCACTGTCGGAAACGGTGGGAGGACCTGAGACGCTGGGCACAGAAGATGGCGGAAGCCCAGCTGGGGATGGCCTCCCAAAGATGAAGGGGTGCCCATAGAGCACAGACCCCCATGATGGCACACATACTGGTGGTGACCTATCCTGAGCAAGATCGGCGCTTGGGGGCATCACAGCAGCAACAAGGGGGTGAGTACAGTGCCCTTCATTACAAATTATGCCCTTTTAGGGTGATATCCGGGTGGGGGGAGTGGGCCTTTTGGGTGACCCAAGGCCAGGCCTGAAATTGCAGAGTAGGTCCCATGTTGACCAGGGTTCTGATGTGAAGGTCCTCCAACCAAACTAGTAGGCATCCACTACTGGGCAGGGGTCTGTGGGTCTCAGGTATGCTGCAATTGGTGTTAGATGTCCGTATCCATGGCTAGTGACTAGCATTGTAACTGGTATTGCATTGCCTAGTGCGTAGGGCTGTTCCCTGTGTGTTGTGTACTCCAACAGTGATGTTGGTGCCGCCATTAACCAAGTGTATCCGTTGGCTCTCCCCCCCTTTTTGTTTTGTCACCCTGTCCTTATGTGCATTAGCACCATCTGGCGGATGAGCAGAGGCACCGGCAATGGACCACAGGAGGCCGAATCCATCAATGATGAGGGCACCAATGGGATGGAGGGAGAGGGCAGCACCACGGCGGAGACTTGAGGGCACAGTTTGGACATGGATATCTCCTCCGATGGAAGCTCCCTTGTGGCGGCGGACACCTCTGTGCCCACCCCAGCTACAGGTACAGGTACAACTGCCATCCCCCATACCAGCACTGCCCTCCCACCAGCCCCTCAGCGAGTTGCCCATGCCCGCTCACCCAGGAGGGTGGGCATCTCCTTTGCCACAGGTACCACAGGCCCTGCCCCAGTGAGCCCTGCTGCCCTGGGTGAGGAGGCTATTAACCTCCTGCAATCCATCTCTGTTGGGCAGTCCATCATTGTGAATGCCATCCAGGGACTGGTAGCCCAAATGCAACAGACAAATACATTTCTGGAGGGCATTCACCCTGGCTTGGTGACCCAACAGAGATCAATCAGGGATATGGCCTCCTCTCTGATGGCAGCCATTGTCCATGTTTCCCCCCTCCCCCCTCCAACTTCCTCCACCCAATCCCATTTCCCTCAACCCCAACCTATCCCAAGCAAACAGGCAGATGAGCAGGCACCCAGGACAACACACAAGAGTGGACACAGCAAACACAAGCACCACACTTCATCCCACAGGCACTCACACAAACACTATCCAGATGCAGACACACCAACATCCCCTGCCTCCACTGTGGCCCCCTTCTCCTCCTCGTCCACCTCCCTCCCAGTAGTGTCTCTACTCACACCTGCATGCACTACATCCTCTTCCATTACCACCATCACAGCACACCTATCAGTACACACCCCTCACTGGCAGTCACCACCCCAGCATCCATGCACATGTCCCCTGTGTCCTCTACCACTGTGTCTGTGCCCCCACCTCCCAAAGTACACAAACACAAGCACTCAGACACCCAGCAGCAATCCACCTCACTACAGCATCCAGCCCATGCACCTGCACCCAAACACAGCAGAATGACACCTCCTACAGCCACTCCCTCTTCCTCCACTCCCGACCCATGTCCCTCTTCCCACCCCAATGTCCCTTGACCTCTTCCCTACCCTTTCCCCCATCCCTCACATCAGGCCAGGGTGGTGAAAACCCAGGCAAGCACCCTTGGCACCCAGTCCACGAACACAGTAGTGTACCTAGCAACTCCAGGTGGGAAAAGGCAGCAAGATGGAAAGGGTGCCTGTCCCAAGTGCTTCAAGGAAGGGCAAGGAGCCAGCCCCAGCTACTGCCAAAAGGGGCAAGGAGCCATCTCCAGCTGCTGGCAGGAAGGGCATGGGGCCTTCACCAGCAGCCAGTAAGGACAAGGGACCTGGTGCTAGGAGTCCGTTGGAGCCCCCACCACCAACCATGGTGGTGCAGCCATCCGAGGCTTCAGGGGATGGGCTGGAGCTTCCCCCCACCCCCAAGAGCAGCACCGACACCACCAGCAGCACCAACCCCAGTGGGCAGCCGTCCAAGGCTGCAGGGGATGGGCTGGAGCCTCCCCCCCCACCACCAGCAGCACTGCCACCACCACCACCAGTCCCAGTAGGCAGCCATCCGAGGCTGCAGGGGATGGGCTGGAGCCTCCCTCCACCACCACCAACTGCACCGCCACCACCAGCAGCCACAGTGGGCCACCGTCCGAGGCTGCAGGGGATGGGCTGGATCCTCCCCCCACCACTACCAGCAGCAGCAGCAGCACCACCACTGCCACCACTGAACAGCCGTCTCCACTGGCGGACAGTGTGTAGTCCTGCATCCATGGGCTATTGTGCAGCCTGTCCCCTGCAAATCCTGTGGGTATGACACCCAGCTGAGAGACTGTGACCTTGCACTCCCCAAGATCTGCATCACTGGGCACGATGCCCCCTCCAGAACCAGTGGAGAAGCCATCCACTCACCCCATCCTCCCCAGGATGAATCTCACTGGGCACGATGCCCCCTCCAGAACCAGTGGAGAATCCATCCACTCAACCCATCCTCCCCAGGTTGAAGCTCAATGGGCACGATGCCCCCTCCAGAACCACTGGGCAAGTCACCCACTCGAGAGACTGTGGCCTTGCACTCCCCAGGACAGAGCAATGGGCATGTTGCCCCCTCCAGAGCCAGTGGGCAAGTCACCCACTCGAGAAACTGTGGCCTTGCACTCCCCAGAACAGAGCAATGAGGTTGTTGCCCCCTCCTGAGCCAGTGGGCAAGTCACCCACTCAAGGGACTGTGGACTTGCACTCCCCAGGATGGAGCAATTGGCATGTTGCCCCCTCCAGGACCAGTGGCGTTGTACCATCTTCCGGCTGAGGTGCCCCCCGTTGCCTGATGCTCCTGCAGTGTTCTCTCTGTGTTGTTGCAGGAGTGAGGTGGGGCCTTGGACTTTGTGATGTGGCCTTGTGGCCCATGAACATTTAGGACTGGGAAGTGTCCCTTGATTTGTAAATATGCATATACTTTTTTATTTGGATGCACGTATTCCTACTATATTTATATTATTAGACTCACTTTAATCTATTGGTGTTGACCTTGCATTATTCCTGAGGGGTAAGGGGTCAATATGTTATGTTACTGCATCTGCTTGTGTGTATGGTGTTGGGGTGAGGGTGTTGCATGTGTGTGTGTCACTCTCTTTTTCCTCCCCCCCACCCCTGTGTGCTAGGCGGATGTATTCACTGTGGTCGTCTTTGCTGTAGTTGGTGTTCGTAGTGGAGCAGCAAGTAGAAGAGCATGGGGAAGACATGAAACTCGGGCTCCATCGCGGCATGGTTCTTCCCAGAGTCTCCACAGGTGAGTTGTTTCCCTTCTGTGCAGTGTTTCCACCAGGCTTCTGATGTCGTTGGCACCGCCCCGGAAAAGGTGGCAGATTGGCATGTCTTAATATAGTGGGCGAAACATTGTCTTCCACCTGGCTGTAGGCAGTTACCACTGTGGTGCCTGTTGTTTCAGGCCTGGCAGTCGATGTGTTAAAGTGGCTGTCTGTCTGAGCTGTTTCAGCTGTGGTAATAATTTGGCAGTAATCTGGCAGTATTACCGCCACTTTATCACCGACCGCCAGGTTGTAATGAGGGCCTTAGTTTTAATTGAGGGGTTTCATAGGAAAGAAACAATATTCCAAAACAAAAAAACAAGGTGCATTGCTGCCAAGTCCACACTCGACCCCACCCCCCAACGATCCCCACCCACCCTCGGTCAGCAAGAGACAACAGCATACCCATCTCAGGGTTATACACAGCTATCCCTCGTAAATGCATATTTCAGACTCCAGCTTTGTTATGTGGGATTCCCATGAAACAATGGTGATACCATGATAAGCGGTCCATCTTTTTCAAAGTTTGAGTATTTTTAGGGGCAGTTCCTGGTCTCATATACTGGCTTTTCATACTCATACATAGGTTTAATCCCCTCGGGCACTCTTTGATGGAGTAGGGAGGGTTCACATTAGGGGGGGCGGTGAACTTGCTCCGCTGGCGGAGCTAACAGAGTTTTTGGCAAAACCCCAAAAACTCCACTAGCCCCACCAGCAGAGTGGAGCTTGCCAGATGCGCACTGCAGCCAGTTATTGGCTGCACAGCGCAAGTGCGGACTGTCTGCGTTTGCACTGTGCAGTCCATAACTGGGCAGCAGTGCGCACTCAGCCCCACATTGGCGCGGCAGCATGGACCTGCTGCCCACACCAGCTCCAGACCGGATCCTCCAGGCATCCCTCCGCCAGCAGCCCAGACAGGGCGCAGGAGCAGGGGGCTGAGGGAAGGAGAGCGCCAGGCCGCCGCAACAAGGACCCAGGTGAGTCCTCATTTTGTTTATTTTTTGTATGTGCATTGTGCACACTTGTGCCCAAGATGCCTGAAATGGCAGCTTTCACTGCCTACGGCCCACCAGCCTGCACTGTGTGCAGTGCACAAGGGACAGGGCAGCGCACAAGAGGCCTGAGACAGCAGCTTTCACTGCCTACGACCCTCTCTTGAATGCACCCGATCTTGGAAGCACTAAGCAGGTTTAGGCTTAGCGCTTCCGAGATCGGGTGCATTCAGGAGAGGGGGTCACTCTGCAGCACATGGAACTCCGCCTCTTCAGAATTCCACAAGTTTTTTATCAACTCCACGGAATTCCACAGAGTGGAACTCCATCAACTCCGCCCAGGCCTAGTTCACATCTTAACATCAGCGAGCAACATTCTGTTTAGCAACCGTCAGTTCTAACCATAGCAGTATCAGCTTCTATCGGTCATCATTGAGATGTGTTGTAATGCGGAGGACCAACTTGGGATCCAATATTATAATACAATCCGTCACTCATCCCAAACAGGAGTACACCTGTCTCCATTAGGGCTCAAACTGTCCATAAGTCTATGTTGTATTCAAAAAGTCTCCATCCTGTATCGAGCAGTGGAGGTAGGAGGGGGGAGGCAAACACACCCATTTTCCACTGTTTCTGTCTCGTAAGATATACCCTGGAATATATTTCAACTGAATGATGCAGAAAAATGCTGGGGCATATTTATACTCCGTTTGCGCCGAATTTGCGTCGTTTTTTTCGACGCAAATTCGACGCAAAACTAACTCCATATTTATACTTTGGCGTTAGACGCGTCTAGCGCCAAAGTATGAGGAATGAGCGTCATTTTTTTGCGTGAACGCCTTCCTTGCGTTAATGAGATGCAAGGTAGGCGTTCCCGTCTAAAAAAATGACTGCGGCGCAAATGCGTCGTATTTATACTCCCGGGCAAAAATCACGCCCGGGAGTGGGCGGGGCAAAAAACCCCGCATTTGCGCCTTTTTTTAACGCCAGGGCAGGCGTTAAGGGACCTGTGGGCTCAAAATGAGCCCACAGCTGCCCTCCCATGCCCCCAGGGACCCCCCCTGCCACCCTTGCCCACCCCAGGAGGACACCCAAGGATGGAGGGACCCATCCCAGGGACATTCAGGTAAGTTCAGGTAAGTATAATTTTTTTTTTTTTTTTTTTTTTTTTTTGGCATAGGGGGGCCTGATTTGTGCCCCCCTACATGCCACAATGCCCAATGACCATGCCCAGGGGACATAAGTCCCCTGGGCATGGCCATTGGGCAAGGGGGCATGACTCCTGTCTTTACTAAGACAGGAGTCATGTAAATGGCGTCTGGGCGTCGTTAAAAATGGCGCAAATCGGGTGGAGGCGATTTTTTTGCCTCTACCTGACTTGCCCCATTTTAAGACGCCCTAACGCCATTTTCCCCAACGCCGGCGCTGCCTGGTGTACGTGGTTTTTTTCCACGCACACCAGGCAGCGCCGGTCTGCTAGCGCCGGCTAACGCCATTCAATAAATACGGCGCCCGCATGGCGCTTCAGAATGGCGTTAGCCGGCGCTAATCTTTTTGGCGCAAAACTGCGATAGCGCAGTTTTGCGTCAAAAAGTATAAATATGGCCCGCAGTGTCTTTAAGATGCCCTTGCTTCTGCCCATTGCTCATTCATAAGGTTAACCAAGTCCCATTCCCAGGTGAAGCAGAGTGTAGCAAAGGAGTTAGGCACATGGTGAATTAGTGAATGGTAGACATGTGTCACTGTGTGGTCACCCAAGTTCTCCCATGAGCAACTTTGCCTCTAAGCGGTTACATTCTGGGAGGTCCTCTAGATCTGATATGTAGGGTATTAGGGCATGCCTAAGTTGTTGGCAGAGATTTAACTCACTGTGGTATAGTTCATATTCCTGCTATAGTGTCTGATAGCATTTAAGTGTTGTGCCCTCCATCAAGTTTCCCAGGGTGGAGATTCCTATAGCATCCCATTTCCGGAATCCCTTCAAGCCGGCCACGTGTTGTAATGGAACCACAGCCCTAATTGCTGGTGGAAGTGGCTGACATATCCCTTCACTATAAAGCAAATGATATATAGGCGTACCTTAAAGAGCCAATTTTTCAGAAGCGTTTGCAGGTTTCCTTAAGTGTTATACCACCACTCATTAATGACCACTAGGTGGGAGGCCCTGTGATAAGATTTGAAGTTCTCGGCAGTGAAAGTTTCGGACTCTGTCATGGCAGCTCAAATTCAGGCTAAATGAGCTTGGGAGCTGTAAAGTCAGCCTTCTTCCATCTGCTGCTGAACAAGCGATGCAAAATGTCACATTTTTAATCATGAGGGGCTGCTACAATATGCAGTTTCAAACAGTTTATGGGCAAGACAGGGGCAAGGGTATGAGAAGCTTCCCCATTTGTGGCACAAATAGGAGAGAGAGATGACATGATATAAAGAAGGTCTGGACACAGCCCCCAGTGGACCGATGTGATGTTGCTAAATGAGGCCCTTCTTGTAACTCTCTTTGGACCAATTCAGCTGACGCTGAATCAGAGCTGTCCAGAAAGCATTGTGTCTCTACACCTTCACTGGCTTAGACAGACCCCGGCTTACTCAAAGAACCTCAGATTTTCAGCAGGAAAAGTGGGGAGAGGCGGGCACAGTAGAGTAAAGGGGGAAACACACAGGTTGAGTGATTAAAGGTGAGTTGCAGAATATAAAATGATAGGTCATCCTCAATCTCAAGTATAGTTAGAATGCAAGAGCAGGGGTGTAGCTTGGTCAGTAATATTGAGGGGCTGTGAGCTCCAAATTTCCCGACAATGACGCTGGCATATAATGGTACAATACATTTTCTGGCAAGCATTGCACATGAGAGGGGCCTAATAGGCTGTGGAAAGGGAGAGGTAAGCAAATTGGTAGGAGTACTATATGAGAAAAACACAAGATATTTTGTAAAATAATGAACTTTTTAGGGCTTTCAAAACAGAGATGATAGAGAGTGTGTGTGTGTTTTTGTCAGTGTATGTGTGCGTAAATGCCAGTCAAAATCCAACAGAGACCTCAACATTCCCCAATGAGAGCAACTGTACCCAACTATTCTTCAGAAAATACATTTATTAAGGAGGTGTAACACCCCAAACACCCAGCCTCCCTCAAAGCTACTTCCCTGAGCATAAGTTGACTAGAGATATTTGTGTATCAGGATCAATACCTGGCGCAATACCACTGAAAACTGCAACGTTTCTTTTTACAAATGGAGAAATTAATAATAACTAGTTATAATGTGGATGGCCTAAATAATCAAAACAAAAGAAGAAGGGATTCTGAATTTGAGTAGCCAAGTACATGTATTTGTGACTTTATTTACCTGGGCATTAAAGGTTAGTCATGGATCAAAAATGACTCCAAGATTCCTTGCAGCAGTTATTGGGGTAGGTAAGGTTCCACAGGTCTCAGACTACCAGTTGTGGTCCCAAATAGTGGGGTTTGCACCAAAGACCATGACTTCAGTTTTGCCCCCATTCATTGTTAACCAGTTCTGGTTCATCCTTTTATTGACTTCTCTCATCAAGATTGAAATCTGCCAGCTGTAATGTCTACACTGTCTTGCAAGGTAACAATGATTTGGGGATCGTCAGCATATGAGGACAGCTGGAAGTCAAAGGAACAAATCAAACTGCCAGGGGGACGATGTAAAGATTAAAAAGGGTTGGACTCAAAGACGATCCCTGAGGGACCCCACAAGGAAGTTTGTAAGGGGGTGAGCAGAAATCCCCACACTTCACCAACAAAATTCTCTCCTGGAGAAAGGTCTCCAACAAGCTCAAACCCGAGCCTCTCAGACCTGCCTTTAAGAGGCTGTAGATCAGAATTTGGGAAAATATGGTATCAAATGCAGCTGACACATCTGACAGAATGGTGCATACTTTTTAGTCAACCTGTTTTCTTATGATATCAGTGGTGACCAATAGTGCGGACTCAGTACTATGGTGTTTATGGAATCCATATTTGGAGATGTCGAGTTGATCATGTGCCAGCAGAAAGGTAGCAAGTTCTTCATTTATATGCTTCTCTAATATTTTAGCCAGCATTGGAAGGAGAGCAATAGGGCACAGATTTTTAAGGCCTCCCGGGTCTCCCCCAGGCTTTTTTTTAATAGGCATAATGACAGTCTCTTTCCAAGTGTTGGGAAACTTTCCCAATTCTAATATTTCTGCATAGATCTTTTCTTGAGGTGCTGCTATATATTTGCAGTATTCTGGAGGACAGGGGTCATTGAGGGAACTCGAGTGAATTTTAGACAGTTAGGAGATAATTTTCGTAATAGTTAGGGGTGAGAATTTTGACAGAGTCGTTCCACTGCCTGGTGTATTATTAAGTTCCAGATCATGCGCTCCTGGAACCAGTTGGTGGGGGGATGAGAATTAACCTTTGGGCACTCAGCACTTGTTTTATGATTTGTAGCTTACTTTCATCCAAATTCATGCATATTGCCCATTGATAAAACTCTTCTTTTGTCTGATAATAATATAAAAAGGGTAAGTGCAGAAGAAATTAAACATTATTTTCTTCAGAACGAGCGTACAGCAGATAAGGTTACCATCTGGAAGGCCATTAAGGCTACTATAAGGGATGTTTTCATATCATTAAGAGCAAACCGAAGTAAAAAAGAAATAGTTATACATTCTATCCAGGAGACAGAGCATATAATGCAGTTATTGCTAATAAATCAGATTTTACCCTCTAAACCTGGAGATGAAATGAGGAAAAACAATAGAGATTTGTATTCTAATGGAGAGATAGATGACAATTCAACATTTGAGAGCAATGTATATCAAGAGGGAGGGAGAGCAGTGCAATGTTTAGCTAATACCTCAAAGGAGAAAAAAAACAGAAATGTGATAACATGCATTAGAGATTTAACCTCAGGCCATCTTATTAAAGATTATGGATTAGTACATTTTTTTGTTTAGATTTCTACACAACCCTATTTAATGAACCTCAGGGGAATCAGCTACTGTAGAAGTCACTGATTGATCAATTTCTCCCAGACATAAATTTTCCAGCTATGATCCCTGAAGCAGCTAGCCATCTAATTAAGCCTATATCAGAGAAAGAGATTAGTAATATAAAACAGCTCCTGAGTTCCCAAGCCACAAGGGAGTATGGCCTTGGAGATGGATTTTTTTAAACATGAAGGCCCATATTTATACTTTTTAGCGACACATTTGCGTCATTTTTTACTCAAAAGTGGCGCAAACGTGCAAAATACAATTATATTTTGTAAGTTTGCACCATTTTTGCATCAAAAAGTGGTGCAAATGCAGTGCTAAAAAAGTGTAAATATCGTCCGAAGTCTCAATGGGCCTGTTCAATGCAATTTTAGAAGGTGCATTGGTACCCTCATCAAGAAGACTTAATACATTTTATAAAAACAGGTAAACTAAATACAAAGTCATCCTCAGATAGGCCCATATTGATGCCAGTTAAATAAGCATCATTATTCTGCATTTTATCCATAAGAAACAAGAACAGATTTATAGTAGGTTGAAGTTTAAATGGCAACACACACTGTATGTCCACTTTTATTGATCTAGTAACAGCGGACAAAATCCAGCTGCAATTATTGTGCTGATGCAGAAAAAACTTTTAACCTTGTGAGCTGAAGTTTTCTAGTTACAATTTCAGAAGAATGCAAGTTTCGAAGCCAGCATGCAAGATCAACTGCAGCAGTTTATTACAGCACATCTGCCCAGGTTAAAATTAGCATTCAACCTGATGGTTTAATTATTGCCAGCAGAGGTACCCAGAAGAGTTTTCGATTCACCCAAATTATTTTGTTAAGAAGTCTTTTGTGAGATCAGTGTAAGAGCTCAAGTGGTACTACAGCCCGCTACCAGAATTGCATAAGTAGGCCTAGCCATTTACCCTCTTGAATAAAAATTGTAAATATTTTATTTTAAAACTATGCAGATAGCTTTCACCTTAATTACTATGCAATAGAAATCCCCCTCTAGTCCAAGTTTTACTGAATAAGTAGCCACAAATAAAGAAAACAAGCCATCACAAATTTTAGTATCATGATCGGATGAATTGCTTACTTGAGTATTTGAAAATCTGGGGGAAACATTGCAGATATTCAGTTAACACTATAGAAGAACAGAGATTGAGAACAGTCAGTTTTTACGAGTTATGCATGTATATCTAAGAAATATTGTTAATATGTATATGTTTCTACTATGAAATGAGGTTGAACTCTTAAATACATTAGAGCACACTTTCAAGACAGCGGCCTAATTACTACAAAGGTATTATTGGCCATAAGCATGTCTAAAAGGTCTGTGACAGTTGTTGTTCATTACATGCATTCTTGGTTTTCAGTCTTTAACTTTTTCCATCATAGCTGTTCCCTCAATTAACGGCCGTTGACTAGTCCTAAACAGGCTGACTAGAGTTACACTGTAGTGCTTTTTAAGTGAAGAGATACTT
Source organism: Pleurodeles waltl (assembly GCF_031143425.1). Taxonomy (NCBI): domain Eukaryota; kingdom Metazoa; phylum Chordata; class Amphibia; order Caudata; family Salamandridae; genus Pleurodeles; species Pleurodeles waltl. The sequence continues at coordinate 1,412,634,470 of NC_090445.1, read as the reverse complement.
GGAAAGTAAGGCATTGTAATTCTAGCTATCCTTGGTAGGGCTGCTTATTTACTCACAACTGATTCTGTGGCAGTTTTCATCCACTTTGAATGTACTTAACCCTGGGTGTGATTAAATAATCTGTCATAATCAGGGTTTCATTTATTTAAAAAAAGGAAGCGCAGGTCACTACAATTGTTATCTTGAGACTCAGGAATCGCCTGGCTCTACAGTTTGCTTAATTGCAAATCAGCATGCACATCATCTAAAAAGAACTACAGTCCTTCTTTAATTTCCAATATGGTTTGAGCTGCACATTTATCAGTTAGTGAAGTATAGCTGTACTTGCTCTCCTTTGTTTAATTCCGTTGGCTATTATGGAAGTATACAAAGTATTGCACATATGTTTTACACTGGTCTGTGAAATCAAGCTCCTGCGGGCAAGTAGTGGAACATTTTTGGATTTCGTAAGGAGTCCTTGTCTCAGGAAATAACTGTTGGGAGTACACACCCAACACAAATTAAGTATTAGCCCTAATGTCACAAAGTCCCACTCAATCGCAATGAAATGGTTCCAGATTGTTACTGAAACAGGAGCAGTGACTGGGCCGCTTACCTCGAGTGTAATAAGGACAGAAATCCAGCAGTTGATCTGTGAAGGCTGCCAAAATGTGCATTAACTTAAACCCCATGATAGGATCACATGATGTGCAAATTAAAATGCACATATACATAAACAATGATACAGTAAATTAATTATGGGTAACATGTAATTAGGTCATATTCTGCCATCAAATGTGGCTGGCGACATTTCTAAATAGCTCAAAAGGCTGAGATGACAAAATAAAAACATAAAATGCATGTCACTTGTTATGAATTGTTTAGATTGCATGCTTATTTTGGTGTAGATATTATGATATCCGCCATAAAAAAATAACTGGGACTTTTTAAAAATAAAAATAAACAAAATATTAGACAGTTTGGTTGCTATTTCTTAAGGTAAGAGAAAAATGTTTCAGTACAGAAAAAGTTCAGAAGTTTGTACTTTAGTAAACCGTACTTTGATTTCTTAAACAACATCCTATCTCTCATGAGTCAGGGTTTTTTGAAGATGTAGTTTGTAAATTTCATCTATCAAGGGGTCCTAATAGTAATTGAACATTAGGTTTTGTTTATCTTTCATGAAGTGATTTCTGATTAGATACAGGTCAGTTGTGAAGGTATTCAGATTGCTTTGCAGATTGTGCCCCCAATTGGATGAGATCTGTGTTTATTAGAATGATGCTATGTCCACAAACTAACATCCTTTCACCTTGATGTATGTTTATATAAATATATATATATATATATATATATATATATATATATATATATATATATATATATATATATATATATATATACTGGAAGATGCAGGATCACAAGAAAACAACAGCCAGCCAGGGCAAAAATCTGGATCCCAAAGGATACAATGAGTCACAAGAAAATGTAATATCCAAGAAAGCAGTGACTCAAACAGATGATCTCACTAAAGAACAAAAATATATTTCTACTGCAACGTTTCAGCTTCTGCCTTCCTCAGGAAGATTCTTTGCTCAGTGGCTGCACAGCTGACACTGGTGGATTTTCAAAAAGCATCATGAGTAAAGATTCCAATTGGAATGTGGAGTCATGCAGCCCTGAGAACTCTTCAGATATGCAGAAATCAAGTGGTATTGTCAGTGATGTTCAGTCCATCTGGATGCAGTGATTTTAAACGGTACATCCAGAAATCTTCTCTGATGTCCAGTAGTTCTTCCTTTAAAATATGTTCCACAAGGAAAATCTTCAAATCTGATAGTAAATGGTCCACAAGGTTAAAATGGTTGGCTACAGGCTGGTCAAGTTTCTTGTTAATTATTGCTGATTTGTGTCATTCACAGTTTGACCTAAATACTGTTTTTACAGCTTTGACTTTGGCACTGAATCACATAAATAATGCATGTTGAGCGACATGTAAGATGCTGTCTTATTCCATAGGTCCTTTTTGTAACAGAGCTAGTTACTGATGATGTTTGTAAAAGGTATTCACTTGTGATGCACCTTTTGGAATCACAGCAACTATATATATATATATATATATATATATATATATATATATATATATATATATATACATATGGTATTTGGAGTCATATTTGTTTGCAATAAAAGCAGCCAAATATGTCATGTGTGACAACAAATGTGACCAAATACCATGGTATTATTAGGACCAGATGTATTATAAAAGATGATATAATTTATTAATCACAACAGTACAAAGGTAATTTCAGTATTTCAGTTGTAGTCAATAGTCTTTAAAAAAAATACCTCACAATGGAGAAAGCATTTCATTTTTTAAAATGAAATACATTGCCACTTTTAGTATTTTTAGAATTTTGTAGTATTCATACATTCTTCTTTTCATGGAACATTTTTTTAATTAAAGTTATCTTTCAGGATTTGGAAGGATTCCTTATGCTTATTTTACGGCTAACCACATTTTTTAAGAAGGAAAATGTTTATGCATTTTGCATTTATATTGGGAATTGGTAATTGTATTGAGAAATGCGGATTTAGATATCTGGATAAAGTTAAAATCATCATCTCACCTGTGAAAACATTTTTAATTTTTACATGAAAATGTTGAGTGGCCATATGTTTTACTTTGCTATTTAATTAATGTATAATGTTGTATGATTCATTTTTACTTTATCTATTATGATTTTTATAAGATGAGGTTTCTATGTTGAATGCATAGTTTCTTACTTGTAGGAGGGTTTGTGTATGGTGGATTTTTGTTTGCAGTGTTTTAAGTTAGTTACTATATTTATTTGTTGAATTTTTGTTGTTTTATTTTATGTAAGCTTATGATTTATTATGAAAAAATATGGTTAACATTCTATAAAATACTTATTTTACTTTCTTATTTTAATTAATTGTGTATTTTTAATATGTATAATTCACAGAATAGAAAAAAGTGGAGTAAAATGTAATTTATTTAAAAAATATGTATTAACTATTATAGTTTATCTTTGGGACTGGTCACTTAGGTTTTGGTGGTTGTTTCATTATTGTGCTTTTAGTGGTGTGGGTTGGAGTAATGTTTGTGCTATGTTCTAAATAGCATAGTCCTTGGTCATTTTCAGAAAGTTGAACTTTTTCAGCTAGCGTTATATGCATTTGGCAAGTCTGTTTGGACAATGTAAGGACAACATTTTAGGACCGATGATTGTTTTTGGAGAAAACCATGGTAGATGCATTGCTTTTAAAAAAATGTTTACACATTGATACAGGGTAGTGTGCCTGTTTTCATGTGTTCCCAAAAATAAAGTTTTTGCACAGGGCTATGTGGACCTTGGGTTGACACCTGTGCCTTGAACAGTATATGGAATTATCCCAGGCACCTTCAATGTAATCTAGAAAGGAACCTAGATTTCCTTAACTAGTCCTGTAGAATTGTGAGTCTAGGAATACATCATGGTGCTTAGCACTCTGGTAGGTGGTACAAATGCTATGGCTGTAAGATTTTTAAAATCAGAAGCATTTTGCCTATGGGCAGTCCCAACAATGTTTATAAAGAGTTGGTTGTAGATGTCCCCAAACATGTTGATTAAAATGAAACTAATTCTTTTTGGTTCTTGTACCCGGGTACACTTTTAAACCTGTATGGATAATTGCCTGTTCAAAGTTCATACAATTTTCCAGTGAAATAATTGTTATTGTTTTTTCTGTAATGATTGTTAGCAGTTTAAGTGCATGGATTAGTGGGATATTAGTATTCTTGGTGGTGGTCCTGAATACTACATATCTTGCAGACATGATTTAAATGTGCCATCCATTAGCCAGATGTTATATTCTGTTAGAGTTGTATATTGTTAGAAGTCTTGAAGACTATTATCCTTTCATTCTTTTCACTGTCATACAAAATAAAGTTTTCTTTTGTTTCTATGCGTTTCACTAATTTGGAATGTCTGTTACTTCATATCATTTCCGTGTAGGCACAGCTCTTTTTTTTGCTTCATCAGATACAGGTTATTATTATTTTTAAATTTAGAAAGATAGAATTAATGATATTACTTGTTCATGAATATTAGGGCACATTCACAAAAGGTTTTATGAGTAAAGGAAGTGGTACTTCAGTAGTACTCTTTTACATACTCTTGTATGCCTTGGTGAGTCAGCCTTGAAACTGCCAACTTGTGCAAACTGTAAATGAATAGTCCCTGAAAATTCTGATTTGAGATGTTTTGGGCTAATTCACAACACCCTAGAGGAGTACGTAAAAGCGTACTAGAGGAGTACTAATTTACATACTCCAAAATGCCTTTGTGAATCAGTCCTGTAGTCTTTAAGTGGTGTCAGAGTTGGTGCAGATGAACTAGTGGAAGCTTCTTTAAAATCTGGGACAAAAGTTCACATTTTTATTTCAGCTATGGCAGGTAGGTAGTTATGCTCTTTGTTATTTTCCGCATTGTCATTTACAGTTATAGCACATTAATAGCATCCAATTGAATAATATTTTTGGTGTAATTCCAATGGGTTATCCTGTTGGTTGAGTTTTCTTTAGTACAGTTATAACTCATTCTGAATGTTATTATTTTTATTAGTAGTAGTATCATTAGTATCATTACTATCACTAGTATCGTTATTATTTGTATATATTTGGATAGAGCATCATTCACCTAAGGGTAACTTGGCACTGATTGTGACCATTGAGAGTATTTGACACTGACAAGAAAAGTAGCAAGTATCTAAACTGAAAATGCTTATACTACAGAACAAAACAAGCCATGTTTTCAAGAGCTGTAAACTTGAGAATATGTGTTTCTTTCCATAGCGCAAGAAGCATTTTATTCCAGCATTTTGCAGCTGCAAATGAAAGAGCTCTGCCTTCCAATGTCACACTTCTGGGTTCAGGAATAATCAATAGAAACAATCCTTCAGATCTCAGTGACCGTCTAAGTTTACAAAAGTCAAATTTTCCTGCTAACATGATAGCTTGAGAGTAATGAAGAGCCTTGTGTACAAGCCATGAAGGGGGTGATTTAGAGTTTGGTGGAGATGGTACTCTGCTGCGGCAGAGTACTCTCTCCACCAAAGTCAAGGTCCACATGCCCAATTTGAAGGCAGACGGACCTTAAGTATGTTGACGATAGAGCCTACTCCGGTGAGATCGTTGACATGCTACTCTGACAAATCAAAAGAGTATGAGCCATTGGCGATTAGTCATATGACCGCTCGTCCAATTTAGAGTGGAAGATCAGATTGCAATTTTTATTTGGCCAAACCTGGTTGTGAGGGACAGTAAAATAAAATAATGATGCCCCCAACACCATTAAATAAATCTCTCATGGTGTGGGGTCAATAGTTTTTCATTGTTCAGAATAATTCTTTGGTAGTTTGTTTTTGCAAAATGAAAAACTTTGTAAAAGTGTGCCAGACGGACATCCTGTTTGACGGAGCCATCCACCAAGCGTTTACAACTTAGACAGGAACTGCTGTGATGGTGGTTCCTGACAATTTTAAAAGTTTTCTGCGGGGCCAGCAGACATCTCTAGATTTGGGAAACATGGTGTACATCAGAACAATGAAGTTAATCACTTTGCCGGTGTTTTGGACATTGCTTAATTCGCCCAAATCTAAATCTGGCCCAAAGACTTAAACATAGTTCTCTGAGGCACTGAGAGCTGGTGTAATTTGACTAGAGCTGTCCTAATGAGTCAATTTTTCTTAAAGTTTAACAGCAGTCTGGCAGCAGCATTCTGTACCAGCTGTGAAGTTTCTCTACTGTGTCCCTGCAGAGTGCAAGGTACAAAGCATTACATTATATGTGTCAAGAATCAGCAAGGTATCTGGGGTTTGAGGATGAGTACAATAAACATATGTCAGACAAATCTATTTGAGGCAGTGGTGGACCAGACTATGGAGGCTGGAGTGCCATGATTAGCAAGCCAGTCTGGGTCAAGGGTTGGGAGGTCCGGCAGCAGCAGTATTGAAACATCACAAAGACATTAGGAAACTGTCTGTCACTTTTGTGTTGTCTTGGCACTTCGCTTATCACTAGTGTGTTCATTGTTTCCTGGCCCACATATTTGTTATGTTACCCCTCTATGGTTGGTTGGTATTTTTTACCCCTTTGCCTGTTACTCTGACTTTGCTCTTTGGATTCTGCTTTGGGTCTGGTGTACTACTATGTTTTTTTCTTTATGGTACCTCCGCTCCTTTTCAGTTATGCTAGCCTTACCCACTGAACTTTGTTTTGATTTTGTTCTATTGCTGTATTTTTTCCTTTCCCCATCCCTGCTTTGACTAGAATGGATCCATTTTAAAAAAAACATATTTTATTGAGTTTCCGAACAATACAACATTCCCCAACTGGGAGGGAAAAAATAGGCAATCATTCTTCGTTACACAGTTTTAACGGTTGTGCTCACATCGTCTCTGCCTCCCACCCCTCCCTCTGCATCCTCTAAGTGTAGTTTTAACTATAGTGGATGGGCACTCCCATAGGGCTAGTGAATAGTTTGCTCATAGTGCACATATACTTATTGATGTTCTGGCCAAATATTTATTGTATGTGTTCTGGTCTGTACAATAAAGCAGGTCGGGGTCAATATGAGGGAACATGTTGTTTTACTATCTCTCAGCCCATTGGGGAGTTTTCAGGACAGAGGTTCACTAGTGGGTGTGTGTAGGAGTGCTATTGTGAGATCCCCGGTCCACATCCCTTAGGCCATCTACTAACTCCTCCCATGCCCCTGCAAACCTCTTGTGTCAGCAATGTCCCTCACAGTGCACCCATTTTTCCAATTCTCATCTCCATATTGTCAGCTGTGGGCCCCTCCGGTCTTTCCAGTAACGAGTAAGTTCCCGTTTCGCCAATAGTAAGGCTGAGTCTTGGAATTTACTAGTAATTTTATTTTTACTTGCGTGTGGAAACCAGTGGAGAAGGCAGTGGCCAGCTGTTGCAGGACTGTCAACCTCGCCAATGTTGGGGTGACCCCTTCCCAGTATGTTGTGAGCAAGAGGTAGGTCCAGAACATGTGGAAAAATATGGTATTCACCTTCCCACACCTCGCACACGTAGCATCGATAAGTCCAAAAAAATGTATTCATTTTCTCGGGGTGAGATAGGCCCTATGTAGGATATAGAACCCTATAAATTTAAACTGAGCATTCCTGGATAGTTTTGGTATGACCTCCAATATCATGTCCCACGCCGGTTCTGTTATGGGAGTCCCCAGATCCTCTTCCCAGTGAATTCTCAACTTGTCCAGCTGTCTCATGGGGTCAGTTTGTAGTGCTCTATACAGGCATGTGACACCCTTGTATGTACCAGCAGACGTTGCGATATAGCAGCAACATTGCTGTGATGAGGGCTCGTGCCCTCCATTTTTCCAATGACGGTGAAGAGCTGCCATTATTGATCTATGTAGTAAGAAGTGCCCTGGGGTAGCTCTATATTCTGTCTGAGTATGTCAAATGTAAATAAGGTTGATTCCCCAAATAGTTGTCCCACGGTGGTGAGGCCCGCTGCAGGTCACTCTTGGATCCCTCACCATTCCCCCTTGTGAGGCAATTCTTTCAGAATGTGAAGTGGTAGCTCTGGAGTGTATGGAGTCCTTGTATGTGACCTTCGCAGTGCTCTAGCCCAGCATCTTTGGATGACTGCAAACTCCCTAGGGCAAGGCTGATGGCCTGGGTAGTTTCCCAATAGAGCTTTACTGAGTGTAGCTAGTGTGGGTACAGATGGGCTAATTTTTCTGCCTACTGTGCAGCTAAATAATATGACTCAAAGTCTGGCAATGCCAGTCCTCCCTCCTTGGACAGTCACAGCAGGGTAGCAAAGGCCACCCTGGGACAACTGTTTCCCCATATAAAGGACCCCAGTATGGTGTTGAGTGCCACAAAAAAGGACCGTGGGATCCAGAGGGGGAATGTTCCGAATAGGTATAGAAAGGGGGGAGCACCACCATCTTCAGCAGTGCTATACGCCCATGCACCATTATTGGGAGTGTTATCCAGAACTCTATGTGGGTCTTTAATTTTCTCACTGCCAGCTCCAGGTTTCCCTCAAAGGTGTCTAGCGTAGTGTGATACTATTTTACCTCCAGATAGTTCAAACTTCTAGGTTCCCAATGCAATCCATTATATACCGCAGGTTACTGTGTATCGGGTCTACGAGGGAAAAGACTCAACTTTTGCCAGTTGACCCTCAGTCCAGACACAATGCCAAAATCCCGCAACAATGCTTTCACCCCAACTACCTCATTGTGGGCGTTGCTCAGGGATAATAAAAGATCATCCACATATTGTGCTATCCTCTGTGTCACCCCCACTGTCTGGATTCCTCTGTAATGACTGCCTCCTCTGGCCAAGCTGTCCAGATGTTCCATCGCTATGGCAAAGAGGAGGGGGGAAAGTGGACACCCCTGCTTAGATTCCCTCTCCACCGCATAACTCTCTGAGAAAGTGTTCCCCATGCGGACCTGGGCTGTTGGGGTGGTATAGAGTAATTTCGTCCAGCGAATAAATCCCGGCCTTAAACCCATACGTAGCATAACTCTGTACAGGTATTCCCATTCTAGGCTGTTGAAAGCTTACTCTATGTCTAATACCATTACATTACGACTGCTTCCTCCAACTCCTGAGCATTAGTTTCCATTATAGCAAGCATTCTCATACATTTGGGGCTGTGTTAAGACATGGAATAAAGCCTGCTTGGTTGGGGTGTATGATTTGTGACAGCAGAGGGAGATGCCTGGAACTTTGCTCTATAGTATTTTATAGTCCACACTTAGCATAGAGAGCAGTCTATATGTTGTCACATGTGTTGCTTGCTTCCCTGGTTTCAGGAGCAGTATTATAATAGTTTCTTGGGTTGTATTCAGGAGACTCTCTGATTGCCTAGCTACTTTAAAGACATGCACCAGACGGGGAAGCACCTCTGTGGGACATATTACATAGAATTCTGATGGTAACTAATCCGAACCCAGGGTCTTACCTTTTATGAGCTCTTTAATTGCTACATGGATCTCCTGCACAGTAATATCTAAACCCAAAGCCTGAGCCTTGTCAATTGTCAACTGGGGGAGTGCAATATCTGCCAAAAACTCCTGCACCGCGACGCTATCTATGTTAAATTTGCTCGTATACATTGCAGAAGTCGGTTGTTAATGTCCACTTGAGCATATAAAGATTGGCCCGCTGCAGTGTGTATTTCATCTATGGGCATTCCCCGTTTTGTCTGGTTGGCCAGCCATGCCAATAGGCTGCTGGGGCGGTCGCCTTACACATAGATCTTTTCCATATAGGTCCTATAATCATAAGAGCGAAGCCTCTCAGTCTGTGTCGCTACCTTCTCTATAGCCTCCTGCATTTCTACCTGTACCTTTTGGTGTTCTGGGCGCCTTTGTTCTATCTCCCTTAGGTTGTCCTCAGCTTTGCTAAGTTTCTGCAATAATGTTTACGAATTCCCTGCACTACAGAAAAGCAATATCCCCAAAGCACTACCTTAAATGCATCCCACTCTACCTGTGGTATAGTAGCGGACCCCACATTATCTGCAAAATAAGAGTGGATTTTTCTTTTTAATGGCGGCCTGGAATGGTCGGTCTTCTAGTGTCTCAGGAGCTATTCTCCAAGTGGGTATTCAAGCCAATGCTTGGTGACAGCTGAGGTGCATTAATACTGGGTTATGATCTGTTATGGTGCGTGTGAGATATTCCATGTTATGTACTTGTGGCAGTAAGTTAGTAGTACATAAGAACATGTTGAGTCGCACGTGTAGTTCATGCATGTGAGAAAAATATGAGTAGTCTCGGGCTTGGGGACACCTGCGTCTCCAGGAATCCACAAGTGACCAGTGCTCTTGCCTATCTGCTAATCCTCGGGCTGTGTGGTGTGTGGTGGAGTCATTCAGTGGAGGGTGTGTCCTGTCCAGATGGGGGTCAGCAATGCAGTTAAAGTCCCCGACAATGGTGTCATGCATTAGAAAAGAAGAGTTTGGTAGACAAGGTTGCCAGGAATGAGAGCTGGTCTGTATTTGCCCCATGTACTTTTATGACGGAGATTCTCTTACATTAAGTTTACGCAAGATTGACACATATCTGCCCTCTGGATCCACTAAATAGCTATAATGTTGGAATGGGACCACCACCCCAACCCAAATCAGTGCTCCCCTAGCAAAGGCCGATTACATGGTGTAATATACTTGTCCCCTCCATCTCCGCTGAAGTACTGCCCCTCTTTGGCCATCAGATGTGTCTCCTGAAGTAGGACTATATGGACGCCCCAGCGTTTTAGGTATGAGAATATTTTATATCTTTTTACTAATGAGTGTGAACCCCGGAGATTACAGGAGATCATTTTATATTTTGCTTCAGATGCCATATCGATGAGTAAGCCTGATTGTGTACCTTCACTGCCTTCATCTATAGTATGTCTAAAAGTGATGCCCATCTCAGTGATGCTGTGGCAACTAGTAGTGCTTGAAACCCCCAACAAGTAATAACATCCAACTCCCATTTCCATGGATAAGAAACAAAACCCCTCCCATCCAAACTTAGACCTAAAGGTTATTCAAAGCTTTCTTGTAGGCGAGACTTGACGTTGTGGTGCCCATGGTCAAGCGCGCAGGCACCCATCGGCCCTTCGATGCAATTGGAATGCGATGTGCAGTAGTAGGGTAGTGTATGTTATGCGTTATCTTAATTATTGTTCTGAAAGAATATTATCTCGTGTCAAGTACCCCTCCCTCCCTCAAGTAAGCCCCCAAAAGCGATAGTGGGTTTCTCTTACAACAGTTCATCTGCTGTCTTAGGAGACACCAGTTGCAGGATGTCACTTGAGTTTACTGAAACCGAGGATCCAGGGTCTGAGTCAGACTCTTCTATTTCTTCTTCAGGCTGCTTGGCTGGTGTAGATAGGACAGCACTGGAGCCACTCAGAGATGCCACAGCTGCAGCTAC